>NC_037678.1:26741720-26760697 GCF_003255815.1 Theropithecus gelada | reverse complement strand
ATTCCAGCAACTTTGGGAGGCCGAGGTGGGCGGATCACGAGGTCAGAAGTTTGAGACCAGCCTGGTCGACATGGTGAAACTGCGTCTCTACTAAAAATAGAAAAATTATCCTGGCATGTTGGCAAGAGCTTGTAATCCCAACTACTAGGGAGGTTGAGGCTGGAGAATCACTTGAACCTGGGAGGTGGAGGTTGTAGTGAGTGAAGATTGTGCCATTGCACTCCAGCCTGGGCGATAGCCAGACTCCATCTCAAAAAAGAAAAACAACAACAAAACAAACAAAAACCCCAAAACCAAAATTGATATTTCCCATGTACATTCGACCTTGACTGTTGCTCATTCAACCCAGCCCAGCTCAGTGCCCCACCCCTGGCCCTGAAGAGACCATTCTGGCCCAGATATGTCCTGGCTCGGAGTAGCACCTTCTGCTACCACACTGGGCCTCCCCTCTCAGTGCCCAAGGGGAGGCACCTCACTCTGATTTCCCCATGGGATCCTATTATGCCTGCCAGTAAGGATAGGCATTTGGTCCTAGAGCAGAGTGATCTGCAGTCTGACCAGCCCAGCACTCCAGGTGACCTCAGCCTGCCCCAGGCTTTCCTCTAGGTTGGTACTAATTGGTTTGGCTGCAGTCCCATGTATTAAGCAGTTGTTTTTATTACTGACAACCCAGGCAGGGTGGCCCGGGAGCCCGCTAGGGGAGGTGGTGCCAGGCTCCCAGCTGAGGGGCAGGCTGGGTCCAATTCTGACTGGCTGGCTCTAGTGATCAGATCCAGGGCCCCACCTGGTGCTGTGCGGGAGATCTAGGCTTGGTGGGGCAGCTGGGGCGTGATGAGCAGGACCAGTTCAAAAGATGGGGTGGGGGCGGAGGCTCTCTCTGCAGGGCAAAGTCCTTTGGCAGCTGGGGCTGTTGGGCATGGAGGGGTCAGCTCACAGCTCGGGGCCAGAGCATGGTAGAGGTCTCTGGGGTGCACATAGGAACCAGGAGTGGAGCTAAAGCATGTCCTATCCCCTGCGAGCCCTCCTTTGGTAACCGCTGGCATTTCCCAATTCCTTCCTGAGCACCAGGAATATGTATTATGCATATTATGTATGCAATTTGCAAATGTTTTATCTGACTGAATGCTCAAAACAAGGTTATCACAGGTACTGTATTATTTTTAAGGAGTTTTGCTGTGTCCTCCGGGCTGGAGTGCAGTGGCGCCATCTCTGTTCACTGCAACGTCCTCCTCCAGGGTTCAAGTGAATCTCCTGCTTCAGACTTTCAAGTAGCTGGGACTACAGCTGCCTGCCACTGCGCCTGGCTAATTTTTGTATTTTCAGTAAATACGGGGTTTCCCCATGTTGGCCGGACTGGTCTCAAACTCCTGACCTCAAGGGATCCACCCACCTGGGCTTCCCAACCCTGGGTTTTTATAATAGGCCCCAGGCTAGGTGGTTAACAGAGGTCTGGGGCATTGCAGGGGGACAGAGGAAGACATATGTCCCCATTGGCCATTGTAGAGTCGCATCCACAAAAAGGACATCAGTGAAGTGATGTGCCCACCTCCACCCCACCCTCCTCCCAGTCCTGGGCACTAGGGCTGCTTCCCAGGTACTCTGTACCCCTCCCCGATCTGTCCCGTTCCCTGGCCTCTGCCTGCTTTTAAAACATAGATGTGGCCGGCCCCTTGGCTCATGCGTATAATCCCAGCACTTTCAGAAGCTGTAGGATTGCTTGAGCCCAGGAGTTCAAGACCAGCCTGGGCAACATAGATCCTGTCTCAACATATTTTCTACAATTTTTTTTTTTTCTGAGACAGAGTCTTCCTCTGTCACCCAGGCTGGAGTGCAGTGGCACTGTCTTGGCTCACTGCAACCTCTGCCTCCCGGGTTCAAGTGGTTCTCCTTTCAAGCCTCCTGAGTAGCTGGGACTACAGGCGAGCGCCACCATGCCCAGCTAATTTTTGTGTTTTTAGTAGAGACAGGATTTCACCATGTTGGCCAGCATGGTCTTGATCTCCCCACCTCGTGATCCATCTGTCTCGGCCTCCCAAAGTGCTGGGATTACAGGTGTGAGCCACTGCGCCCAGCCCTACAAAATGTTTCAGAAATGTCTAGGTGTGGTGGCACATGCTTGTAGTCCCAACTACTGGGGAGGCTGAGACAGGAGGATTGGTTGAGCCCAGGAGTTTGAGGCGGCAGTGAACTATGATGGTATCTCTGCACTCCAGCCTGGGTAACAGAGTGAGACCCTGTCTCTAAAAAAGAATTTTAAAAAAGTTTTTTAAATGACAAAATGGGCTGGGCTCGGTGGCTCATGCCTGTAATCCCAGCACTTTGGGAGGCTGAGGTGTGTGGATCATCTGAGGACAGGAGTTCGAGACCAGTCTGGCCAACATGGTGAAACCCCATCTCTACTAAAAATACAAAGCTCAGCCAGGTGTGGTGGCACATGCCTGTAATTCCAGCTACTTGGGAGGCTGAGACAGGAGAATCAGGCTTGAACCTGGGACACGGAGGTTGCAGTGAGCCAAGATCGTGCCACTGCACTCCAGCCTGGGTGACAGAGTGAGACTCTGTCTCAAAAATAAGAACAAAACGTAGATGCTACGTGCCATCTCTCTGCCCTTGGCTCCTGGGGAGTAAAGGGTCACCCAGTGACCTCCTAGAAGGCCAGGGACAATGGGGAGTGTCAGCATGCTCTTCAGAGCCAAGGGAGCGGTAGGAATTGGGATCTTAGTCTGACTCCAAGCTGTGAGGGAGAGAGTTGCAGGGCACTTAGGGTTGGTGGAGACCGTCAGTGCCTCTTTGCCTGCCCCTGCAGCAGAAGTTCAGGACACCAGAGCCAAGACCAGAGGCCCTGGTGGAACAGCGGTGAAGAGCATGGGTTCTGACTTCAGACTGCTGGGCTGCAGCCCTGGCTCTCCCACCCCAGGTAAGGACAGGCTGCATGCCTCCCTGTGCCTCAGTTTCCCCTTCTGCATAGTGGAGTTGTATTGATGCCTACCCCAGAGGGTTGTGTCATCAATTAGGATGGCACCTGGCACCTTGGTCAGTGGCAGGAAAGGTTCTAGAAGCTCGGCTCTGGTCCCAGGGGTGCCTGAGGCCCTGCCACCATCTCCTTGGGGTGGTGCCATGTGGTGGGAAAGACCCCAACTTCAAGCCCAGACACAGTCACTCATGCCTGTAATACAAACACTCTCAGAGGCCGAGGCGGGAGGATCACCTGAGGTCAGGAATTCAAGACCAGCCTGGCCCACATGGTCAAACCCCTCTCTACTAATGATCCAAAAATTACCCGGGTGTGGTGGTGCGTGTCTGTAATCCCAGCTACTTGGGATGCTGAGGCAGGAGAATCTCATGAACCCAGGAGGCGGAGGTTGCAGTGAGCCGAGGTCACGCCACTGCACTCCAGCCTGGCTCTGTCTTGTGTTCAGCCACGTGGCCGTGCTCACTCCCAGGGTGACTCTGGGAAGGTCTGAGCCTCCTTGTCTTCCCAGTTAGAATGATCCGATGCCCCTGCTGCCATCAGACTTGGTGAGTTTCCCAAGGACTCTGCAAGAGGCGCTGTTCTGGAGGGTGGAGGCGAGACTAATTGTTCCTGCTCTCCTGGCCAGAGTGACCCGGCAGGGCTTCTCACCAAGGCCGAGATGGATGGTTTTACATTGAACTAATTATATACACAAGTGCTGTTTAACTGTGTGCCTTGATGGCCGCCTCACTCCTTTAATGACCCTGTGGCCCACATGGCTCATGGGTAAAGGTGTGCTGGGCCCGAGATGCCCCCTCCCAGGGTGCACTTCCAGGACTCAGCTCCTGGACAGGGACAGTCAGTCATCAGGGATAGGATGGGACCGGGGCAGGGGCTCTCGGCTGCTGATGCCTGCTCACCTGACCCCTGGCATTGCTGCTACCTGCTCTAGGTGGCTGAGGAGTGGGCCCAGGGCACCTTCAAACTCAACCCCAATGATGAGGACATCTACACAGCCAATGAGCGCCACCTGAAGATATAACCCCTACATCCCCACTGCTTTCCTGGCCTCCCCTCTCCACCTTGCCCGGGGCCACTTTGAGCATTAGCACCGTCATTCTATGATCATTGGTGAAACCTCAGGGAAGCCACACACACGGGACAGAGCCGGAATGGCCAGGTGTCTCTAGCCCCTCCGCCCCTCTTCAGGCCTAGGTCCTCCCGCACCTGCCCCCAAATAAAATGAGTGTGAGAGGAGGCTGCTGCGTGTTTCCTGCCCCAGCCTGGCTCCCTCGTTGCTGGGCTTTCTGGGCCTGGCCTGTGGGGACGGTCAGGGACTGGAGAGGCAGAGCAGGGTCACCTGTAATCCCAGCACTTTGGAAGCGCAAGGTGTGAGGATGCTTGAGGCCAGGAGTTCGAGACAAGCCTGGTCAACAGGAGACCCTGTCTCTACCCAATAATAAATAACTAGCACAGTGTGGTGGCCCATGCACATAATCTCAGTTGCTTGTAAGGCTGAGGCGAGAAGATCACTTGCGCCTAGGAATGGAGGCTGCAGTGAGCTATGATCACACCACTGTATTCCAGCCTGGACAACAGAGTGAGACCCTGTCTCTAAGAAACTAAAAAAATTTAAATAACTGGAATTGGAGAAAACTGGGCAAGGGCAGTGAGAGTCATAGATGGGAAGGGAAGAGGGGGCTCCCATCACAGCCTCTGCCCTGTCCAGGCCCCATCACCTTCAAACAGGGTATCACAGTGACCTCCTAGGCCAGGAACGGAGCGGTGGCTCATACCTGTAATCCTAGCACTTTGGGAGGCCTGGACAGCATAGCAAGACCCCAGCTACTGCATTAAAAAAACAAAAACAAAAAAAACTAGCCAAGCTGGGCAGATGGCTCACACCTGTAATCCCAGCACTTTGGGAGACTGAGGTGGGTGGATGACCTGAGGCCAGCAGTCTTGAGACCAGCCTGGTAAAACCCCATCTCAAACTCCGTACCTCCCCGCCAAAAAAAAAAAAAAAAAAAAAAAAAAGCAGTGTGTGGTGGCACACACCTGTAATCCCAGCTACTTGGGAGGCTGAGGCAGGAGAATTATTTGAACCCAGGAGGCAGAGGTTACAGTGAGCCAAAATTGCCCCACTGCACTCCAGCCTGGGCGACAGAGGGAGACTCCCTCTCAAAACAAAACAAAACAAAAACACACACACAAAAAAACAAACAAATTAGCCGGGCACAGTGGCAGGTGCCTGTAATTCCAGCAACTTGGGAGGCTGAGGCAGGAGAATCGCTTGAACTCAGTGGTCGGAGGTTGCAGTGAGCCGAGATGGAGTCACTGCACTCCAGCAATCCTGAGGAGACTTAAGAACTAAACATAGTATGGTCCCCTGGATGAGATCCTGGGACAGGAAAAGGACATTAGGGGAAATAGTAAAGAAATCTGAATCAAGTTGAACCTTAGTTAATAACAGTGTATCAGTATTGGTTTATTGGGGCTGGGCATGGTGGCTCACATCCTAGCACTTTGGGAGGCTAAGGTGGGGAGATCCTGAGGTCAGGAGTTCGAGACTAGCCTGGGCAACATAGCGAGACCACATCTTTCTAAATTTTTTTTTTTTTTTTTTTAGTTAGCATAGTGGTATACACTTACAGTCCCAGCTGCTAGGAAGGCTGAGGAGGGAGAATTGCTTGAGCCCTGGAGTTTGAGGCTGCAGTGAGCTGTGACTATGCCACTGTGCTCCCACCTGGTCAATAGGGCAAGACCCCATCTCTCCAAAATTTTTTTCATTAAAAAAATTTGTTTTTTTGAGATGGAGTTTTGCTCTTGATGCCCAGGCTGGAGTGCAATGGTGATATCTTGGCTCACCACAACCTCTGCCTCCTGGTTTCAAGCGATTCTCCTGCATCAGCCTCCCGAGTAGCTGGGATTACAGGCATGAGCCACCACATCTGGCTAATTTTGTATTTTTAATAGAGATGGGGTTTCTCCATGTTGGTCAGGCTGGTCTTGAACTCCCAACCTCAGGTGATCGGCCTGCCTTGGCCTCCCAACGTGCTGGGGTCATAGGTGTGAGCCACCATGCCTGGTCTTAAATGTTTTTTTAACTGAAACATGGTTTCACTATATTGCCCAGGCTAGTCTTGAACTCCAAGACTCAAGTAATCCTCCCACTTTGGCGTTCCGAAGTGCTGGGATCATAGGCGTGAGGTACCATGCCCAGCCAGATTTTTACCTGTAGCAATTTACCATACTAATTTAAGATGTTCATAAGAAGGAAGCCAGATACAAGGGTATGTGTGAACTCTCTGCTGTCTTGGCAATTTGTCTGTAATTCTAAAACTTTCAAAATTAAAAGTGTACTCAACTTCTCAATGTGCTGCTAAAGAAAAAAGTAATTAAAAAATTAGAAGTGTTTTATTTTAAAAATATTTCCTTTTTTTTTTTTTTTTTTTTTTTGAGACGGAGTCTCGCTCTGTCGCCCAGGCTGGAGTGCAGTGGCCGGATCTCAGCTCACTGCAAGCTCCGCCTCCCGGGTTCCCGCCATTCTCCTGCCTCAGCCTCCCGAGTAGCTGGGACTACAGGCGCCCACAACCGCGCCCGGCTAATTTTTTGTATTTTTAGTAGAGACGAGGTTTCACCGTGGTCTCGATCTCCTGACCTTGTGATCCGCCCGCCTCGGCCTCCCAAAGTGCTGGGATTACAGGCGTGAGCCACCGTGCCCGGCCAAAAATATTTCTTATTTTTTTTTTTGAGACAGGGTCTCGCTCTGTCACCCAGGCTGGAGTGCAGTGGCACGATCTTGGCTCACTGCAACCTCTGCCTCCCAGGTTCAAGCAATTCTTCCACCTCAGCCTACCGAGCAGCTGGGATTACAGGCATGCGCCACCACGCCCGGCTGATTTTTTATTTTTAGTAGGGTTGGAGTTTCACCATGTTGGTCAGACTGGTCTTGAACTGGCTTCAAGTGGTCCACCCGCCTTGGCCTCCAATGTGCTGGGAATACAGGCGTGAGCCACCCTGCCCGGACTTTTTTTTTTTTTTGAGATGGAATCTCGCTCTGTCACCCAGGCTGGAGTGCAGTGGCGCGATCTCAGCTTACTGTAAGCTCCACCTCCCAGGTTCACACCATTCTTCTGCCTCAGCCTCCTGAGTAGCTGGGACTACAGGCGCCCGCCACCACGCCCGGCTAATTTTTTGTATGTTTAGTAGAGACAGTGTTTGTGTTAGCCAGGATGATCTCGATTTCCTGACCTCGTGATCCACCCGCCTTGGCCTCCCAACGTGCTGGGATTACAGGCGTGAACCACCGTGCCCGGCCTATTTTTTAAATCTTTTTTAGAACCAAGGTCTTGTTATGCTGCTCAGGCTAGATTCTAACTCCTGAGCTCAAGCAATTCTCCTGCCTCAACCTCCTGAGCAGCTGAGACTACAGCACGTGCCACCACACCCAGCCAAAAAGTTTATATGTTTTTTTAAAAAAGAGAGGGCTTAGGAATTCCTGGAGCACAGACGTCAAATAGCAGCCGAGTCCACAATTGTGCTCCCTTCCCTCTGGATCTTTCTTCCTGAGTGCCTGTGAAAAGCGAGCTTTGGCCCTGCCTGTGCGGCTCCAGCCCGCCGGTGATTGTCGTTTCCTGACGGCCAGTCCTGCGGGCTCTGGGCTTGCTTAGCCAACCTCACAAATGCAGAAGCCAAGCTTTTACCAGTACATCTATCTGTCTAGATGTATGTCTGTATATAGCTTTTTTGTTTGTTTGAGACGGAGTCTAGTTTTGTCACCCAGGCTGGAGTGCAGTGGCACAATCTTGGCTCACTGCAACCTCCGCCTCCTGGGTTCCAGCGATTCTCCTGCCTCAGCCTCCCGAGTTGCTGGAACTACAGACATGCACCACCACGCCTGGCTAATTTTTGTATTTTTAGTAGAGACAGAGTTTCATCATGTTGGCCAGGCTGGTCTCAAACTCCTGACCTCAGGTGTGAGCCACTGTGCCTGGCCAGAAGCCAACCTTTTATTAATAAATCTATCTATGCAGATGTGTGTCTCTATATGTTAATCTATATCTGAATCTGTGTATCCTACTGGTTCTGCTTCTCTGGTTTGAACCCTAACACAACTAGTTTTTTTTTTTTTTTTTTTGAGTTGGAGTCTTGCTCTGTCACCCAGGCTGGAGTGCCGTGGTGTGATCTCTGCCCATTGCAACCTCCACCTCCTGGGCACAACTAGTATTTTATAATCTGTTAGGAATTCATATGTTTTTCAAAAGATCAAACTACATATTTAAATACATTTCAAATACAAATTTTTAAAATCATATTATGAAGCATTCAGTAAGATTCTACATTATTAGGTCAGGGACAGTGGTTTATGCCTATAATCCCAGCACTTTGGGAAACCAAGGCGGGCAGATTGCTTGAGCTCAGGAGTTTGAGACCAGCCTGGGCAACATAGCAAGACCCTGTCTCTACAAAAAATAGAAAAATTAGCTGGTATGGTGGTGTGTGCCTGTAGTCCCAGCTGCTCGGGAAGCTGAGGTGGGAGGATCACTTGAACTCAGGAATTTGAGGCTGCAGGGAAGCGTGATTGAGCCATTGCACCCCAGCCTGGGTGACAGAGTGAGACCCTGTCCCACCCCCCCCCCAAAAAAAGTGCATTATATAATTCTATTGTAAACTATTAGCAAATAAAATGAAAGAAAATTATTATTTAAAAATGGGCCAGGTGCAGCACTTTCGGAGGGCACAGCAGGTGGATCACTTAAGACCAGGTATTTGACACCAGCCTGGCCAACATCGTGAAACCCCATTTCTACTAAAAATGCAAAAATTCGCGGTGTGATGACACGTGCTTGTAATCCCAGCTACTCAGAAGGCTGAGGCAGGACGATCTCTTGAACCCGGGGGTGGGAGGTTGCAGTGAGCTAAGATGGCGCCACTGCACTCCAGCTGGGGCAAAGGGGTGAGACTGTCTCAAATAAATAAATAAATAAATAAATAAATAGCTAAACAATGGGTTCGAATGGACATAAAGATGGAAATAACAGACACTGGGAACTCCACAGGTGGGGAGGGCAGGAGGGAAAATGTTGAAAAACTACCTGTTGGGTACTATGGTCAGTGTTTGGGTGATGGGTTCACTAGAAGCCCACACCTTAGCATTTTGCAGTGTACTCATGGAACACACCTGCACGTGTACCCCATGAACCTAAAGTTTAATAAAATAAAAATAATAAACTTAGTGCAATAAACAATTATAGACGTTTACTCATAAGACACTGAAGATAAAATAGCACTGATGGTCTCAAAAAAAAAAAAAAAATCTCATTCTGTCACCCAAGCTGGAGTGCAGTGGTGAGATCTCAGCTCACTGCAACCTGTGTCTCTTTGAAAAGCAATTCTCGTGCCTCAGCCTCCCCAGTAACTGGGATTACAGGCGCACACTCTCCGCCTCCTGGGTTCAAGAGATTCTCTTGCCTCAGTCTCCTGAGTAGTTGCGATTACAGGCACCCGCCACCATGCCTGGCTAATTTTTATATGGTTAGTGGAGACGGGGTTTCATCATGTTGGCCAGGCTGGTCTTGAACTCCTGACCTCGGGTGATCCACCAGCCTCGGCCTCCCAAAGTGCTGAAATTGCAAGCATGAATCACTGTGCCAGGCCAAATATTTTTGTTTGGAAGGAGGGAACACAGCCTGCCCTGGGTACACATGGGGAAACTGAGACTGCAGAGGAAAGAACTGGACCAGGACGCCTGGGAAAGGTGACTTGGGAAGGCCCCTAGGAAGGTACAGGGCTGTCTGCTCTCCAGAGGGCTCCAGTGGAAAAGAGGGGAATGAGGTGGGAAGGAGAGGCCTTGGGTGGACCAGACGGCCACAGCATGAACCCTCCCAGAGACTAGACAGAGAGAGGCACTCCACAACACCCCACTCTCCCTCTGCCGTCTCTCACCCCCTCCTCTGTCCACACAGGTCGGCCCAAGGACAACCCCTCGGTCACTCTGTTCCTGTTGTCCTCTGAGGAGCTCCAAGCCAACAAGGCCACACTGGTGTGTCTCATTAGTGACTTCTATCCAGGAATCTTGACGGTGACCTGGAAGGCAGATGGTACCTCCATCACCCAGGGCATGGAGATGACCACGCCCTCCAAACAGAGAACAACAAGTACGCAGCCAGCAGCTACCTGAGCCTGACACCTGAGCAGTGGAGGTCCCACAGAAGCTATGGCTACCAGGTCACCCATGAAGGGAACACCGTGATTAAGACAGTGTCCCCTGCAGAATGTTCATAGGTTCCCAACCCTCACCCCACCCACAGGGTCCTGGAGCTGCACGATCCCAGGGGAGGGGTCTCTCTGGATGCGAAGCCATCTAGCCCTTCTCCCTGTACCCAGTAAACCCTCAATAAATATCCTCTTGGTCAACCAGAAATCCTGTTCCCTCTCTTCATTTCTTATCTCTCATATGATTTGATGCTTCTGCTGGGCTCTCAGTGTGGCGTTGGGGGAATCCTGGCACCAGTGGGAAAGTAACCTGGAGGAGAGGATCACAGTCTCCCAGGTGTGTCCCCTGGGGAAATAGGCCAGGATAGGAGGAGTCGGCTCACTGAACACTGGTCCATCCATTCTCTCCCTCCTCCCCTTCCTTCTTGCAGCTCACCCCCCACTCACTGCCTGCTTTCTGGAGGGAGCTATTTGTGGCTGAACCTCCAAATACACCCTCTGTCCCTGTCCTGGTCTGGATCCTCTACCCACCCACGGCCTGTCTTTCCTTAGCCTGGAAATCCTACTCTGGGCCTGGAGTCCCTCTGCTTCTGGCCCTGTCCCCTGGAATGCCCTCCTTCCTCTCTGCCCAACTCCCCACCCCCAAGGGCTGGACTGTCCAGGACTCCAACACCATGAAATTCATGAGCTCTTAAATTTTGGGCCCGCCTCGATTTTTCACCTGACAGCAGGTTCAGAGGTGTGAGAAAAATAGGAGGAAGCCAGGAAGGAAACACACATGAAAGGCCTGCAAGAGGCTCAGGACACTTGCAAAAGATAGGCTCTGAGCTCCACCAGGAACCAGTGCAAGAGGGGTGATAGCTCCATCATTTCTTTCTTTCCTTTTTTTTTTTTTACTTTCAGATGGAGTCTCGCTCTGTCGCCCAGGCTGGAGTGCAATGGCATGATCTCAACTCACTGTAACCTCTGCTTCCCGGGTTCAACCGATTCTCCTGCCTCAGCCTCCTGAGTAGCTGGGATTACAGGTAGTGCCACAATGCCCGGCCAATTTTTGTATTTTTATTAGAGACAGGGTTTCACCATGTTGTTCAGGCTGGTGTGCTCCATCATTTCTAAGAGACTAAACAAGTCTTTGCTTGAGGGAAGTTGGTGTTTTCAATGCTGAGGCCAGGCATCTCATCATAATTAAAAGTGAGGATGTGTTTTTTTGTTTTGTTTTGTTTTTTTGAGACGGAGTCTTGCTCTGTCGCCCAGGCTGGAGTGCAGTGGCCGGATCTCAGCTCACTGCAAGCTCCGCCTCTGGGGTTTACGCCATTCTCCTGCCTCAGCCTCCCAAGTAGCTGGGACTACAGGCGCCCGCCACCTCGCCCGGCTAGTTTTTTGTATTTTTTAGTAGAGACAGGGTTTCACCGTGTTAGCCAGGATGGTCTCGATCTCCTGAGCTCATGATCCGCCCGTCTCGGCCTCCCAAAGTGCTGGGATTACAGGCTTGAGCCACCACGCCTGGCCAGTGGGGATGTGTTTTACTCAAGGCCTCACTATTGATGGGATTTGGGCTCCGACATGTGCACGGGTGACTGCCTGGCAGTCCTAGGACATGGAGATTTTCTCAGATGCTTGGCACAGAAAGTCACCGGCCATCTTTGGAGGAAGCATCATTTTTGGGAAACACTTCTCCATTGGATCCTGAGCCTCAGGTGGAAAACCAGGTCCTGTGTTGGGAATTTCTCTGGGAGGCTCCCTGGGTCTGGGGCTCCAGCTGCTCTCTGAGAAGAAGGTGTGAGGGGAGAGAACATGGCCCAGCCACACCCAGCCCCTCCTGCATGGTTCCTGCTGAGCAGGGTGTTAGAGGGGTGGGGGCCCCAGCAGTGGTCAGGCCTGTGTTTCTGCGGGTGGGGCCAGGGAGAGACCCTTGGGGCATCCCAGGGAGTCTCTCCCATGGCTCCTGTTTGACTTTGCTGTGGCTGCTGCTGTCACAAATGACCCCTAATTTAGAGGCTTAAAAAATCGCACTTTGATTCCCTGGTCTGGAGTCAGACGTCCAAAATGAATCCTAGAGTGCTAAAATTAGGGTGCCAGCCCAGCCAGGCTCCTTTTGAGGGCTCTGGGGAGAATCGATTTCCAGGATTTTTCCAGCTTTTAGAGGACACCCTGGGCTCCTGTCCCCGTCCTCCTACTTTAAAGTCAGAGCTCAGCATCTTCAAATCTCTCTCCCACTCTTCTCTTTCTCTCCCCACCCCCCACCGTCTTCTCTCACCCTCGCTCCTTCTCTTCTTTTCTTTTTCTCCAGCCCTACACCTGCTCTCACTCTGACCCTCCTGCCTCTTTCTTTCCCTTATAAGGACCCCACCTTGGACCCACCCAGATAACCCAGGATCATCTTCCACCTCAAGCTCCTTCACATCCTCACATCTGTAAAGTCCCTGTGGCCACACAACACAGCACATGGACAGGTCCCGGGACTGGGACACAGCCGTCCCTGGACCCTAATTCAGCCACCCACAGCTCCTTTCCCTCCTTCCTCTCTCCTCCAGGTATAAGAAGGGAATGCAGAGAGGTTGGTCAATGAATACACACAGTTAGATGCAAGGGATGTGTTCTAATGTTGGATAGCAGAGTAGGGTGACTATGGTTAGCAATAACGTATTGTATATTTTAAAATAGCTACTAGAGAGAACTCGAAATACACTCAACATATATAAATGATAAATACTCAAGGCCATACCCCAAATATCCTGACTTGATGATGACATGGTGGATGCACGGAACCAAACAGCACATGCACCTCATAGAAATGTCCAATATTATGTATCAGTATAATATTTTCTATGAATAAGAAAGGCAAAAAAAGAAGTTAAGCATAAATTAGGCATTTGACTTAGCAATTCCAGCCCTAGGAATTTATCTAGAAGAAATGAAAGCATGTGTTCCAAAACGAGGTGTACATAAATGTTCTCAGCAGCCTCATTCACTACAGGCAACAACTGGAAACAACCCAAGTGTCCGTCAGCTAGAGAATGGATAGACCCATGTGGTCTTGTGTACAGTGGAGTGCTGCTCAGTTATACAAAGAAAAGAAACTATGGATACAGGCCATAGGAGGGATGAACTTCAAAACATTACAGTAAGTGAAAGAAGTAAAACTCCATGAGGGAAGTTGGTGGGTATGGACATATTTTTGAACTGGCTGAATTTTACTGTGTTCATTGGGGTATTAGGTATTGAGTCCCTGTTGACCAGGTGCTGTGGTAGGTACGGCCATTAGAGAAATGAGAAGCAGACGCCATCTCCATTGTGATGAGACTCACCCCATCAGCCGTTTCTGAACACTCAGGTACCTCAACTCTCACTGCTCACATTTGCAGGCTTTACTTAATGCCACTTAAATCTCCCTATTCCCCAAGTGTTCTTTCTTTTTTTCTTTTTTCTTTTTTTTTTTGAGACGGAGTCTTGCTCTGTCGCCCAGGCTGGAGTGCAGTGGCCGGATCTCAGCTCACTGCAAGCTCCGCCTCCCAGCTTTATGCCATTCTCCTGCCTCAGCCTCCTGAGTAGCTGGGACTACAGGGGCCCGCCACCACGCCCAGCTAGTTTTTTGTATTTTTTTAGTAGAGATGGGGTTTCACCGTGTTAGCCAGGATGGTCTCGATCTCCTGACCTCGTGATCCGCCGGTCTTGGCCTCCCAACGTGCTGGGATTACAGGCTTGAGCCACTGCGCCCGGCCTCTTTTTTCTTTTCTTTTTTTTTGTTTTAGACAGAGTCTTGCTCTGTCACCCAGGCTCCAGTACAGTGGCACCATCTCAGCTCATTGCAACATCTGTGTCCTGGGTTCAAGCAATTCTCCTGCCTCAGCCTCCCAAATAGCTTGGATTACAAGTGCCCACCACCAAGCCTGGCTTATTTTTGTATTTTTAGTCGAGACAGGGTTTTACCATGTTGGCCAGGCTGGTCTCGAACTCCTCCGGACCTCAAGTGATCTGCCCACTTAGTCCTCCCAAAGCATTGGGATTACAGGCAAGAGCCATCACACCCGGTCCCCAAGTCTCCTTTCTTTCCAACTCCCCTTATAAGGCACAGCTTTTTAAAGCAATCCCTGCCATATCCATGCCTTCAATTGTTTTTTATGTGCTCTGATGACAGACAATAAAATTTAAATATTGTTTTTATATAACAGCTTTATTTTACATGACACCTCATTCACGACGATCGTAAATTCAAAGTTACTCTAAGAAAGTAGTAACTAATAGGTTGTCATAAGAAAATGATGACTAAAATTTAGTATGTAAATTTTAGGAAATTTCATAAATGGTGTGTATTTTTTAAAACATGAGTTGTGATGTCACAGAATGGACTTAGCCTATAGAAGTTTCTATCCAACTTTCTAACTTTCTATCAGAGAACTCCATTTTTTTTTTTTTTTTTTTTTTGGAGACGGAGTCTCGCGCTGTCGCCCAGGCTGGAGTGCAGTGGCCAGATCTCAGTTCACTGCAAGCTCCGCTCCTGGGTTTACGCCATTCTCCTGCCTCAGCCTCCCGAGTAGCTGGGACTACAGGCGCCCGCCACCTCGCCCGGCTAGTTTTTTGTATTTTTTAGTAGAGATGGGGTTTCACCGTGTTAGCCAGGATGGTCTCGATCTCCTGACCTCGTGATCCGCCCGTCTCGGCCTCCCAAAGTGCTGGGATTACAGGCTTGAGCCACCGCGCCCGGCCTAGAGAACTCCATTTCAATGTAATACTTAAGAGTCCAAAACTATCTTTTTTTTTTTTTTTTTTTTTTTTTGTTGGAATTTTTTTCTTTTGGCCAGGCTAGAGTGCAGTGGCACGATCTCGCTCACTGCAAACTCCACCCCCCAGGTTTAAGTGATTTTCCTGCATCAGTCTCCCGAGTAGCTGGGATTACAGGCGCCTGTCATTGCGCCCAGCTAATTTTTTATAATTTTAGTACAGATAGGGTTTCACCATGTTGGCCAGGCTGGTCTCGAACTCCTGACCTCATAATCCACCCAGCTCGGCCTCCCAAAGTGCTGGGATTACAGGCATAAATCATTGTGCCCAGCTGAAAACTATCTTATTCCCCATATCGCTTCCTCTTCCTACATTCTCTGTGTAGGAGAAAGTCGCTGTTATTTACCCAGTCCTTCCAACTAGAGCCTTAGCAGCCTGTTTTTCCTTTTACTTCCCCTGTTCTTCCACATCTAATGAGCTAACACTTCCTGTTCTGTCTCCCAAATGATCACAAAACTTTTCCATCCACTTTAGTCATTTCCACTGCCTTTAGCCTTATCTGTTCTCCCAGACGAACATAATGTCTCTCTCTCTTTTTTTTGAGACAGAATCTCTCTCTGTTGCCCAGGCTGGAGTTCAATGGTGTGATCTTGGCTCACTGCAACCTCCACCTCCTGGGTTCAAGTGATTCTCCTGCCTTAGCCTCTCAAGTAGATGGGACTACAGGCACCCGCCACCACGCCAGGTTAATTTTTGTATTTTTAGTAGAGATGGGGTTTCACCATGTTGGCCAGGCTGGTCTCGAACTCCTGACCTCAAATGATCCAGCCACCTTGGCCTCCCAACATAATGTCTCTTAATTGGTCCCATTGCTTCCATCGGTCCTTCTCTATTGTGCAGAGAGACCTCACTGCAAACACATCTGATAGAGACTCCTCACTTCTGTGTGGTTCAGTGACTCTCATGTTTCCGGAACAAAATTTAAACTCTATTTAAACTCTAGTGCTGGACAGTGAATGAGCCTTTGTATTCCAGGTTCATCCACTGTTCAGCAGTGTAGCCTCAGACAACTGAACTCTAAGCCTTTGTTTGCTCATCTGCCTGAACTCACTGAGCGGTTGTGGGACCTTGGGGAAGTTATTTGACTTTTCCAAAATGTGTACAATGGGACTGTTTCTGAGGGTTAAATGAGTATGCCACAGTTGGAACACTGTCAGGCACATAATGCTTGCCAGATGTTGACTGTTCACCTTTATCCTATGAGGCCAATGGTACCCCACTGTGGGGTTCTCAATTTTGTATAAGAAAATAAAACTTTATGATTTGTTAGTGAAAGAAATATCTGAGGCCAGAGGTGGTGGCTCATGCCTATAATCCCAGCACTTTGGGAGGCCACGGCGGGCTAGTCATCTGAGGTCAGGAGATCAAGACTAACCTGATCAACATGATGAAACCCTCATCTCTACTGAAAATACAAAAATTAGCCAGATGTGATGGTGTGCACCTGTAGTCCCACCTACTCGGGAGGCTGGTGCTGGAGAATCGTTTGAACCTGGGAGGTGGAGGTTGCAATGAGCTGAGATCATGCCACTGCACTCTAGCCTGGTGGACAGAGCAACACTCCATCTCAAAAAATAAATAAGTAAATAAAATAAATATCTGAGTACCCCTGTCATGGAAAGAAGAAACAGAGGGAGAAAAGGGAGTTGGTAGGTCCTAGCATTATAGAGCTGGGAAGGATGTGTTCAGTCCCTATTTTATAGACCAGGAGGGGAAAGTGTGATGTGTCCCAGGCTGGCATTCAGGATACACAGCCATGACTCTCTATTGAGAGTGGGACCAGGGCCCTGGGGGTAGCTATGATCAAGTTGCAGACAAGAACTAACACTTGTAGGACAGAAGAGAAGCATTTAGTTAGAAAAGCAGTCAAAAATTTGTGTATAACTGCATTTGGTAAACAAATTAAAGCTGTCAAACTCAGAAAAACAGAAATGCTGGTGGAACTGACTTTAGTAACTGAGGTTTTCTTTCTTTTGTTTTGTTTTGTTTTGTTTTTCAGACAGTTTCACCTTTGTCACCCAGGCTGGAGTGCAATGGTGCGATCCTGGCTCACTGTACAACCTCCGCCTCCTGGATTCAAGCAATTCTCCTGCCTCAGTCTCCTGAGTAGCTGGGATTACAGGTGCCCGCCACCACACTGAGCTAATGTTTTGTATTTTTAGTAGAGATGGGGCTTCACCATGTTGGCCAGGCTGGTCTCGAATTCCTGACCTCAGGTGATCCACCCCCCATCAGCCTCCCAAAGTACTAGGATTATAGGCGTGAGCCACCGCTCCTGGCTGTACCAGGGTTCTCTATTGAGTTTATTACTAAGGGTGACTTCCAATAGCAACCGCCCTGCACTTTTCTCAGAACTGGAAAGCTCAGGCAGCCCAGGGTGAATAAAAGCCTGAGTAGTGCAGTCAGCACAGAGGGGCAGGGTGGCCACAAGATGGGCAGCAGCAGGGATGGGCATTGTGAGGCCTTGGGTGGGGCTGTGGGGCTGGATATTGTGAGTCACTAGCCTGGCCTGGCTGTTTCCTGGTAACCAGGTGACATAGGAAGCTTTGTGGGTTATAGACATCAGCCAGGGCCAGCAGCCCTCAGTCGGAAGCGGGTAGTAGTAGTAGTAGGAGGAGCTCCGACTGTGCTGTGTCCCAGCAGTTTTTGTGCCTCTCGGCACTTGTTGTGTTCATTTATTTTTCAGAGAAGATAGTAGGTCCCCAACCTCGTAGACCAGGCAGTTTGGGAGGTCGTGACTGAGGCCCCAGATCTGCCTGGAGTCAGGCTGCTTCTACAAGTGCTGTGCCAGCCTCAGTACTGTGGCTCCTCGGGCAGCACCGTTTCAGTTTCATCAAAGGCTCAGGCAGGAGTGGAGTGTGGGTGCCCGATGGGGTGTATACTGACCTGTTGCATCGACTCCAGCTGTGGCTGGTGCAGGGGGGAGGAGGAACCCTGTTATGAATCTGATATTTATGAGGCTGTGGCTGCTGCAACATCAGAATCCACTACTGTAGAGCCTGGCAAGCTGGATGTGGGAGCCACCGAGGGCCACGACCTGCAGCACATCAGCAACCAAAAGATGCCCACAGGTAAAAATGCCATGGGTGCCATTTACTCTCTGGCACACTGTGGCTACCCTCACCCCCTTCCCATAGCCTCATCCCCAGAGACATCCTCAGCTTCCAGCTCCCTCCTGCCCATAGCCAGCTCTCCCAGATCTGGGGCATGGGGGCAAAGGCTGACTCTGCCTCTTGTCTTTGTCGTTGAGGCTTTTTGATCCAGAAAAGGGACAGCCCTTTTCTCAATGAAAATTCAAATACCCCAATCCCCATCCCATTCTCTAGCCGACCTATCCAGCCAGTTTGGTACCTAAATGAAGGAACCAGGTAAGGGTCAGATTGTTTCTTTTCTTCCATCCCTTAAGGTAGCTTATTTTTATTTTATTTATTTATTTAATTAATTTATTTAGATGGAGTCTCGCTCTGTTGCCCAAGCAGTAGTGCAGTGGTGCGATCTCTGCTCACTGCAACCTCTGCCTCCCGGGATCAAGCGATTCTCCTGCCTCAGCCTCCGCAGTAGGGACGACAGGTGCCCGCCACCACGTCTGGCTAATTTTTTATATTTTTAGTAGAGATGGGGTTTCACCATGTTAGCCAGGGCAGTCTCTATCTCCTAGCCTCGTGATCCACCTGCCTTAGCCTCCCAAAGTGCTGGGATTACAGGCATGAGCCACCGCACCCAGCCCCTAATTTAATTTTTTTTTTTTTTAAGTTCCGAGATACATGTGAGGATGTACAGGTTTATTACATGGGTAAAAGTGTGTCATGGTGGTTTGCTGCACCTGTCAATCCATCACCTAGGTATGAAAGCTTGCGTGCATTAGCTGTTTATCCAGATGCTCTCCCTTCCCCTGGCCCCTGACAGGCCCCCAGTGTGTGTTGTTCTCCTCTCTAACACTGTACATAGTCTAAGACCACTACCTTGCTGATGACAAATCTAAGTGATGGGTCGCGGGGGACTCTCTTGCCTGTTTTTGTCTGGA
>NC_037678.1:26693880-26712764 GCF_003255815.1 Theropithecus gelada | reverse complement strand
TGGCTGTTGGAGAGCGTGGGTTTGGAACTTGAGGCTAGGGGGTTCTGTTCAGTCCGGTGCCAGGCACAGCCTTCGGATGGGCAGAGCAATGATTGGGTGAGGGTGTAAAAGAAAAGTACTGAGGAAAGAGAAGAGGAAAACCGGCTTTAACAACAGTCTAGGCTGGGTGTGGTGGCTCACACCTGTAATCCCAGCACTTTGGGAGGCCGAGGTGGGTGGATCACCTGAGCTCAGGAGTTTGAGACCAGCCTGGTCAACAGATGGTGAAACCCTGTCTCTACTAAAAATACAAAAATTAGCCGTGCGTGGTGGTGGATGCCTGTAACCCCAGCCACTTGAGAGGCTGAGGCAGTAGAATCGCCTCAGGCGAAGCGGGAGGCAGAGGTTGCAGTGAGCTGAGATAACACCACTGCACTCCAGCCTGGGCTACAGAGTGAGACTCCGTCTCTTAAAAAAACAAATACAATCTGTACTGTGGAGGCCTTGGGCAGGTGTCATGAGCTCTAAGCACGGACTGTTCCCTCTGTTGGGAGCTTCTTCCCTTCATCCCTCCTGGTTAACTGGACTCGGCATAAAGGCCATTTCTTCTAAGAGCCTGTCCCTGACTCTCCAATCCAGGATATGTTTATTGTCTGAGAGCGCCCGATTCCTGCTACCAATTGTCATTTCTATTCACAACATTTCTTTCATTGTTTTTTTTTTCAGAGTTGGGGTCTCACTCTGTTGCCCAGGCTGGAGTGCAGTGGTGCAATCACAGCTCGTTGCCACCTCCACCTCCTGGGCATAAGCGATCCTCCCCACTCAGCCCCCCAAATAGCTGGGACCACAGACGTGCACTGCCATGCCAGGCTAACTTTTAATTTTTTTTCCCCCCGATTTGGTGTCTTGCTCTGTTGCCCGGGCTGGAGAGCAGTGGTGTGATCTTGGCTCACTGCAACCTCTGTCTCCTGGGTTCCAGCAATTCTCCTGCCTCATTCTCCTGAGTAGCTGGGATTACAGGCACACACCGCCATGCCCGGCTAGTCTTTTTCTTCATTTTTCATTGAGATGGGGTTTCAGTATGTTGGCCAGGCTGGTCTCGAACTCTTGACCTCATGATCCACCCGCTTCGGCCTCCCAAAGTGCTGACAGGCTCTGTGATTTTTTGTTTGTTTGTTTGTTTTGAAACAGGGTCTTGCTCTGTGGCCCAGGCTGGAGTGCAGTGGTGCAGTCTTGGCTCACTGCAGCCTCCACCTCCCAGGTTCAAGTGATTCTTGTACATCAGACTCCGGAGTAGCTGGAGTTACAGATGTGTGCTACCATACTCAGCTAATTTTTGTATTTTTAGTAGAGATGGGGTTTCGCCATGTTGGACAGGCTGTTCTTGAACTCCTGATCTCAGTGATCTACCCACCTCAGCCTCCCAAAGTGCTGGTGTGAGCCATCGTGCCTGGTCCCAGTTGTGTTCTTGCGGGGGAGATGGGACAGAGAGGATGAGAGGGTGTCTGAGCCTTTCCCGCACTGATGGAGCCTGTGTCATCTGCCTTTTGTGGACAGGATGGTGATCTCTCACACCAAAGCCTCAGACCCCTCCCACCCTGTGACCTTTGTGACCAGCTCCACCTATGGAGCAGACAAGGGGGTGAGCCTGCGGGTCCCCACCCATTTCTCCCCGCCTTTGCCTGGGCTTGTCCTGAAGCCTGCTCATGTTAACAGCTAGAAAGAACCATGCACTGCCAGTCTGAGTTTATTTTGTTTTTTTTACTTAGAAAGATAGAGACTGGGTGTTGTCATGTTGCCCAGACTGGTCTTGAACTCCTGGGCTCAAGGGATCCTCCTGCCTCGGCCTCCCAAAATGCTGGGGTTACAGGCATGCACCACCACATCTGGCCGCAGCTAGTCTGTCTTCAGAGATGGTCTTTGGGTTAATGACAATTCTCTCTCTGCTTAGGTGTGGCTTTCTGAATCCAAGGAGGCTGGGCTGAGGGAGATGGGACTTGTTTGCTCAGTTTGGACTCAGCATTTGTTGCACTCGATTTAATAGACTCATAAAATGTCAAAGGTTTAAGGGAGCTTAGAGTTCATCTGGCCCAAACCTGGCTGATCAGAATCTCCAGGGGAAGTTTTTATGAAATGCCAGATTTCTGCGTTCTGAGATCCTGATTTAGTAACTCCAGGATTGGAATCTGAGTTTTTCTTTTTTCCTTTTTTTTTTTATAGAGGCAAGGTCTTGCTCTGTTGCTCTGGCTGGGGTACAGTGGTGCGATCACAGCTCACTGCAGCCTTGAATTCCTGGGTAGAAGCGATCCTTCTGCCTCAGCCTTCCAAGTAGTTGGGACTCCAAGTGTGCACAACTGTGCCCGGCTAATTTTAAATTTTTTTGTAGAGATGGGATCTCACTATGTTGCCCAGGCCGATCTCAAACTCTTGAGCTCAAGTGATCCTCCTGCCTTGGCCTCCCAAAGTGCTGGGATTACAGGCATGAACCGCTGTGCCTGGCTGACACTAGCATTTTTTTTTTTTTTTTGAGATAGAGTCTTGCTCTGTTGCCCAGGCTGGAGTGCAATGGCCCAATCTCGGCTCACTGCAACCTCCACCTCATGGGTTCATGCAATTCTCCTGCCTCAGCCTCCCAATTAGCTGGGATTACAGGCGCTCACCACTACACCTGGCTAATTTTTGTCATTTTTTGTAGAGACAGGGTTTTGCCATGTTGGCCAGGCTGGTCGCAAACATCTGACCTCAGGTGATTTGCCCACATCAGCCTCCCAAAGTGCTGGGATTAGAAGCATGAGCCACCATGTCCGGCCAGCATTCTTACTAGAAAGAAGTGTGTTCAGGAGGCATTAGAAACTAGCCAGTTGGACACAGAAACCTTTGCTGCTCAGGTCTCAGCACCGCTTTGCTGAAGTTTGGGGTGTTCCTATGCAGTCATCTCTGCCCTCCTCCTAGGAAGGACTCTTCCAGACCCTCTTCAGCCCACAGTGCTGCCTCGTGAAAGCTGCCTCAAGATTCTCTGTGACGGCTGGGCATGGTGGCTGACGCCTGTAATCCCAGCACTTTGGGAGGCCAAGGTGGGTGGGTCACGAAGTCAAGAGTTCAAGTCCAGCCTGACCAACATGGTGAAACCTCATCTCTACTTAAAAAAAAAAAAAAAAAAAAATTAGGTGAAACATGGTGAAACCTCATCTCTACTAAGAAAACACAAAAATTAGCTGGATGTGGTGGCATGTGCCTGTAATCCTAGCTTCTTAGGAAGCTGAAGCAGGAGAATTGCTTGAACTGGGGAGGCGGAGGTTGCAGTGAGCCAAGATCATGCCATTGCACTCGAACCTGGGTGACAGGGTGAGACTCCGTCTCAAAAAAATAAGAAAAATAAAAAAGTGAAATTAGTTGGTTATGGTTGTGTTTGCCCATAGTCCCAGCTACTTGGGAGGCTGAGGTGGGAGGATTGTTTGAGTCCAGTAGGTCAAAGCTGCAGTCCTCGTTGATTGTACCACTGTACGCCCACCTGGGGGACAGAGTGAGACCTTGTTTCAAAAAAGAACCCTTGCAGTGATGGAAATGCCCCATATCTGCACTGTCTGCAATGGTAGCCACTAGCTACATGTGGCTATTGAGGTCTTGATATATGACTAGGATAACTTAATAAATGTATTTAGTTTAATTAAGTAAAATAACTAAATAAATTTATTTTGTTTAATTAAAAAAAAATTTTTTTTGAGACAGCCTCACTCTGTTGCCCAGGCTGGAGTGCAGTGGCGTAATCACAGCTCACTGCTCAACCTCCTGGGCTCAAATGATCCTCCCTCCTCAGTCCCCCAAATAGCTGGAACCACAGGCATACGCCACCACACCTGGCTAATATTTAGACTTTTTGTAGAGACTGGGTCTCACTGTGTTGTCTAGGCTGGTCTTGAACTCCTGGGCTCATCCTCCTGCTTTGACCTCCCAAAGTGCTGGGATTACAGACCTGAGCTGCCATGCCCAGCCTGGTTTAATTTCACTTTACATACATACACACATGCATTTATTTATTTATTTAAGATAGGGTCTCGCTCTGTCACCCAGGCTGGAGTGCAGTTAAATTCTTTCTTCTGAGGAGGCAAGAATTGAGGTTGTTTCAGTTGTGTATGGATTCACCACCGGGAACTCGGATACCTTCTACCGGTAACAGGTCGAGGATGCTAGGTGAAAATCTATGGAAGCCTCATGCTTTTTACAAATGTAGTGGTTCTCATGTCCAGCCATAGCCACTGCACCTGTGTGAACGTCCCCTCAATAAACCTATGTCTTTTTTACTGTCTCCAGATCTCTTCCTCTACCCTTCCACACGGTGCCTTCCCTACTGCAGTAAAGTGGGGTCCCACAGGGCACCCTTTCCCTGAAAAAAATTTTTTTTTTTTTTTAGATAGAGTCTTGCTCTGTTGCCCAGGCTGGAAGGCATTGGTGTGACCTTGGCTCATTGCAACCTTTGCCTCCCAGATTCAAGCGATTCTCCAGCCTCAGCCTCCCGAGTAGCTGGGATTACAGGCGTCTGCTACCATGTCCGGGTCCTTTTTTTTTTTGTATTTTTAGTAGAGACGGGGTTTCGCCATGTTGGCCAGGCTGGTCTCGAACTCCTGGCCTCAATTGATCCACCCACCTCAAGCGTCCCAAAGTGCTGGGATTACAGGCTTGAGCCACTGAACTTGGCCTCTCTCTCTGCATCTCCATGTGTCTTCAACGCCAACAGGGAGCCTCTGGCCCCTTAGGGTCGGGGTCCCAGAGGCCCAGGGTCAAGGCTATGGCCGCCTCCCAAGGACGTGCATCCCTGCAAGAGGCTGCATCCAACAGTCAAGGAAGAGGCTCCGCTGGGGCCTGCTGGGGAAAGCAAGTGGAGGTGCCCCTTGAAGAAACGGGGATCCCACCAATCTCAGTGGTTCTGTCCTGGTCTGCCGCCCTGGATCATCCAGCCTCTGCTGGGATGGGGAGCAGACGACGCCCTTCTTGGCTGGCTCTGAGGGTGGGGGGGTCACGCTTCCCCAAAGGCCTAGCGGGCGGTTCCAGTCATAGGCCCCACTGGGCAGCGCCTGGCGCCGCCCCGCCTCTCCAGCCTTGGCACTCGCCCTCAACAAAGATGGCGCGGACGACCTCATGCGCGTCACGCGACCCTCCCGCATGACTCCTCCCGCGCCGCTCTGATCCCCGCACACGGCGGCCGAGAGGGGGAGCAGGAAGCAAGGACTGGCGGGCGGCTGTGGCCCGGGAGGCTCTCGAGCCGCTGTTGTGTGGCTGCGCGCTGGCGCTGCCGGGCGGGTGCTGTACCCCCGAGAGAGCCTGTCGCAAGGGCGCCAGGAGCTGGACGGCCTCTGGAGCTTCCACGCCGACTTCTCTGACAACCGACGCAGGGGCTTCGAGGAGCAGAGGTACCGGCGACCGTTGCGGGAGGCGCGGGCTCAGGGCAGGGCCGGGAGGCGCCCGGAAGCCCGGCGGTGGGAATGGGGTGAGCCCCGGCGCCCTGCAGTCTCCTTCACCTGAGCGCCCCGGAGGAGGTTAAAAGTCAACGGGCTTGGGGGCGCGGGGTTGGAGGACGGGAGAACTAAGGGGACCCGGGAGGGCCCGGGCGGAGGAGGCGGGAGGAGGAGGAAGCGCTCCTGTTGAGCCCCGTCGAGGCGAAGGCCGAGCCCGGGCAGTGTCCTTTGTAATGAATGTTTACTTCTAATTTTTGAAACGTTTTTGAGAGTGGGTTTGGTCTTGCCGCCCAGGTTGGAGCGGAGTGGCGCAAACCTAACTTCTGAGCTCAAGCGATACTTCCGCCCCAGCCTTGCAAGTTAGCTGGGGCCACCATGCCTGGCTAATTAAAATAAAAACAAAAACAAAACTTGATCTGGCTCGGTGGCTCCCGAAGTGCTGGGGTAATCCCAGCACTTCGGGAGGCCCAGGTGGGCCAATCGCCTGGGGCCAGGAGTTCACGACCAGCCTGGCCAACGTAGTGAAACCCCAACTCACTAAAAATACAAAAATTAGCCGGGCGTGGTGGCAAACGTCTGTAATCCCAGCTACTTGGGAGGCTGAGGCAGGAGAACTGCTTGAACCAGGGAGGCGGAGGTTGCAGTGAGCCAAGATCAGGCCACTGCACTCTAGCCTGGGCGACAGAGTCAGACTCCGTCTCAAAACAAAAACACAGTTAAGTTTTTTGTTTTGTTTTGTTTTTTAAGATAATGGGTCTGACTACGTTAACCAGTCTGGTCTGGAACTCCTGGCCTGAAGCCATCCTCCCACAGCGCTGATTACAGTCATGAGCCACCAGACACTCCTCAGGCCTGAGCGGCAGGCGCTGCCCAGAGCTGGGTCCGGGATCAGGAGGAGGGGACAGTTTGGACATTCTGAGGTCAGCTCTGCGCAGGTAGGAAGGTGCCTTGGTTTTCAAGGTTCAGATAGAGGACAGAATGTGACATCAGGCTGAGGATGCCACTACTGTTCCGCTCCTGACTTGGAAGTGGTCAGCAGAGAAGTGGGATCCAGTGAGGTCTGGTCCGCGTTTGTCTGGTCTACATCCTTTTTCTTCTTATTTTTTTTTTTTTTTTTTTTTTTTGAGACGGAGTCTTGCTCTGTCACCCAGGCTGGAGTGCAATGGCACGATCTTGGCTCAGTGCAGCCTCCATCTCCTGGGTTCAAGCGATTCTCCTGCCTCAGCCTCCCAAGTAGCTGGGACTACAGATGCCTGCCACCACACCCACTAAGTTTTGTATTTTTAGTGGAGATGGGATTTCACCATACTGGCCAGGCTGGTCTTCAACTCCTGTCCTTGTGATCTGCCGGCCTCCGCCTCTCAAAGTGCTGGGATTACAGGTGTGAACCACCGTGCCCAGCCTACATCCTCTGTTTCTGACTTTGTGGTATTCAGTACAAGAGAAAGAGGAGAGGGCTGGCTGCCAGTGTGGGCCTCACTCACAGTGTCCTAAGCAAAGCCCTCCCCCATCCCCCTAACCAGCCTTCCTCCCTGTGACAGGCAGTGGGTCATTTGCATCTTAGTCACAGGTCTGAACCTTCTTGCCTCGGGCTGGGATGTGCCCCTGGGTTCTCCCCTGTCTCAGGAGATGCTGGGTCCCATCCGCTCCAACGAGGATCTCCGGGCCCCACTGGCCCAGATGCACAGACCGTCCTGGCAGTGGACCTGTCATCAGCAAGTTATCTGTCTTTTCCGCCAAGAGTCCCCGCCATGTGTCAGGGCGTGTGCTAGGCCTGGGGGCACAGCTGTGCAGCACACTGGTCCCGGATCCCTTTGGGGGCCTAGGAGCTGAGCCCGGCCCTTATCTTCGCAGTCGGGCCCCACCTTGGACATACCGGTTCCCTCCATCTTGATCGACATCAGCCAGGACTTGCGGCTGTGGTGTTTTGTCAGCTGGGTGTGGTATGAACGGGAGGTGACCCTGCTGGAGCGATGGATCGAGGACCTGCGCACAAGAGTGGTGCTGAGGATTGGCAGTGCCCACTTCTATGCCATCGTGGTCAGTGCGGCCAGGAGCAGGTAGGGCGGGTGGGTGGGCACAGCTGCTGAACAGCATGGGACCCTCGGATGCCACCCACAGCCTGTCTCCTGGGGTGTGACGGTGGGGGCCTTACCCTGCCCTGGGGGCTGTGCCCTGTGTAGGGGGATAGGTGGCCTGATCTACCCCATGGGAATGTCATTCTTCCCGTCTGGCTGGCAGGGCCCTGAGCCCCATGCTGCAGGTTATGTGAGGGAGTGCCCGATAGCAGAGCCCCTCCTCATGCCCCGACCTGCCCCCGCCCCATGCATATCTCCTATGTCTGCAGTGGGTGAATGGGGTTGACACGCTAGAGCATGAAAGGGGCTACCTCCCCTTCGAGACCAACATCAGCAGCCTGTTCCTGGTGGGGCCCCTGCCCCGCCTCTGCGTCACTGTCGCCATCAACAGCACGCTCAGCCCCCCACCCTGCCACCAGGGACCATCCGTACATGACCGACACCTCCAAGTGGGTACCATCCTGCCTCCACTACACGCACCTACCTTCCCACCCCACCCTGTGGTCTTCCTGCCAGGGACAGGGTGGCCTACACAGAGATGAGGCCCTGATCTGGGGTGGCAAGTGAACTGAGGGCAAAAGACCCATGGCAAGGGCCCAGTGAACCACAGTCCTCCGCCCTAGGTATCCCAAGGGTAACTTTGTCCAGAACACAGACTTTGACTTCTTCAACTATGCAGGACTGCAGCAGTCTGTGCTTCTGTACACGACACCAACTACATACATCGATGACATCATCGTCACTACCTGTGTGGAGCGAGACAGTGATGAGAGCTTCTGGTAGGATCCTCCCTCAGCGGGGCCCCGAGTGGCTCTGTTTGTTCCCTATTTGGAAAGCTCTCCCAGGTAAAAGGTTCTCCCAGCATCTCTAAACCTTTACAGGTTCCCAATCACCTATGAAGCTAAAATCCAGGCTGTCTGAGCGGGCACGGGCTCCTGAGATCACTCATGTGGCTGATCTCACTTGGAGAAGAGGGGTTTGGTCTAACGTCACACAGCTCAGGGTGGCAGTCCTGTCCCTTCCCCACGGTGCTGCTCTCACTCTAGCTCCCATTGCTACACATCGTGCTCAAGGAACAGGCAGCTTCGGGGGGCCGGGTGCAGTGGCTCACGCCTGTCATCCCAGCTCTTTGTAAGGAGGACTTGGTAGGAGGATCACTTCAGGCCAAGAGTTCAAGACCAGGCTGGGCAACATAGCAAGACCATCAGCACAAAAAATTTAAAAATTCGCCAGGCATAGTGATACGTGCCGGTAGTCCCAGCTACTGAGGCAGGAGAATCAGTTGAGCCTGGGAGGTCAAGGGTGCAGTCAGCTGTGACCGCGTCACTGCACTCTGGTCTGGGCAACAGAGGGAGACCCTGTCTTTTTTATTTTTATTTGTTTTTGAGCTGGAGTCTCACTCTGTAGGAGCCCAGACTGGAGAACGCTAGTGCAATCTTGGGCTCGCTGCAACCTCCGCCTCCCAAGTTCAAGTGATTCTCCTGCCTCAGCTTCCCAAGTAGCTGGGATTACAGGCACCTTCCACCACATCCAGCTAATATTTTTATGTTTTTTAGTAGAGATGGGGTTTCACCATGTTGGCCTGGTTGGTCTTGAACTCGTGACCTCAGATGATCCACCCGCCTCGGCCTCCCAAAGTGCAAGGGTTACAGGTGTGAGCCACTGTGCATGGCTGGGATACCCTTTGTTTAAGAAAAATTAAAAAAAAAAATTTTTTTTTTAATATATCTTTTTTCTTTTGTGAGAGGAGGCCTTGCACTGTCGCCCAGGCTGGATGGCAGTGATGTGATGATTGACAGCTGTTGTGGGGCCACAGTTGTAAGTTTCAAAGAATTTAGGCTGGGTGTGGCGGCTAATGCCTGTCATCCCAGCACTTTGGGAGGCCAAGGTGGGTGGATCACTTGAGCTCAAAAGTTCAAGACCAGCCTGGGCAACATAGTAAGACCCTGTCTCAAAAAGAATAAATAATTAAAATAAAAAAGAATTTAAATGAGAATCACACAGCAAAGATGATGCAGCAGAGAGCAATTTATTGTAAAGGGAAAAGTATTTTGCAAGTTAAATGAAGAATAGCCCGGGCACAGAGGCTCATGCCTGTAATCCCAGCATTTTGGGAGGCCGAGGCGGGTGGATCACTTGCGCTCAGGAGTTCAAACCAGCCTGGACGGCATTAGCTGGGTGTGGTGGCGTGTGCCTGTAATCCCAGCTACTAGGGAGGTTGAGATGGGAGAACTGCTTGAACCCGGGAGGTGGAGGTTGCAGTGAGCTGAGATTGCAACACTCAATTATATAATCCCAGGTACTCGGGAGTCTGAGACAGCCTGGATGACAGAGCGAGACCCCATCTCAAAAAACATAGTGAAGTGCAAAATACACGGTTCACCCTGAAAGAGAGAATTCAGGGCAGGCTGCTTGTAAGGATGAGAGAGCGCTGGTTATTAGTGGGAAAACTCCCTTTCTAGGAGTCTTCCATGATGAATTCCTAAGGAGCTGGGAAGAGGTGTTACTCTAAGCACGTTCTGGGTCATCCTCTGGGTGCACATGGGCTGTAGCTGTACATGCTTGTTCACACATCACACGTCTCAGTGCCGTGGTTGGCACGTCTGAAGGACACGGTTGCTTCCTTGACTACCTACTCTGCCTCAAGATCATAGCTCACTGCAGGTGTGAACCACCGTGCCCAGCCTACATCCTCTGTTTCTGACTTTGTGGCTCAAGCAGTCCTGGCTCAAGCAGTCTCCTGGCTCAAGCAGTCCTCGCACTTCAGCCTCCCAAGTACCTGGGGCTGCTGGGATTGCAGGCAAGCACCACCATGCCCAGCTAATTTTTGTTATTTTTAGGGAAGAAGTGGTTTCCCTATGTTACCCAGGCTGGTCTTGAACTACTGGACTCAAGTGATCCTCCCACCTCAGCCTCCCCTGTGTTGGTGTGTTGGGATTACAGGTGTGACCACTGTGCCTGGCCAAAAAAAAGATTTTTTTTTTTTTTTTGGAGACAAAATCTTGGTCTTGTCACCCAGGATGGAGTGGTGCAATGGCACGATCTTGGCTCACTGCAACCTCCACCTCTGAGGTGCAAGCTTTTCTCCTGCCTCAGCCTCCCAAGTAGCTGGGATTACAGGCATGTGCCACCACGCCCGGCTAATTTTTGTATTTTTAATAGAGATAGGGTTTCACCGTGATGACCAGGCGGGTCTTGAACTCCTGACCTCAGGTGATCCACCCCTCTCGGCCTCCCAAAGTACTGGGATTATAGGCGTGAGCTACCACACCCGGCCCAAAAAAAGTTTTTTTAAATTAAAAAAAAGGCGCCAGGCGCAGTGGCTCATGCCTGTAATCCCAGCACCTTGGGAGGCTGAGGTAGGTGGATCATGTAGGGTCAGGAGTTCGAGACCAGCCTGGCCAACATGGCAAAACCTGTCTCTACTAAAAATACAAAAATTCACCAGGCATGGTTGTGCATGTCTATAATCCCAGGTACTCAGGAGGCTGAGGCAGGAGAATCAACTGAACTCCAGAGGTAGAGGTTGCAGTGAGCCGAGATCACGGCACTACAGTCCAGCCTGGGTGACAGAGCGAGACTCTGTCTCAAAAAAAAAAAAAAAAGCAACAGAAGCAAATGGCTGCCTGGGAGTGGCCGCTGTGGGGCATTCCCATTTGTGTGACCCAGGTCGTGTCCCTCCCTAAGTCCTGGTCTCTCTTGCCTCCTCCAGGGCTGGTGAATTACCAAATCTCCATCAAGTGCAGTAACCAGTTCGAGTTGGAAGTGCGTCTTTTGGATGCAGAAAACATGTGGATGCAGAAGTCGTGGCCAACGGGGCTGGGACCCAGGGCCAGCTGAAGGTGCCAGGTGCCAGCCTCTGGTGGCCAGACCTGATGCACGAACACCTCGCCTACCTGTACTCGTGGGAGGTAATGGTGGTTCGGGACTTGTTTAAGGGAGGTCTCTTGCCCCCTCTGGCAGCCCTGGCTTCAGCAGGAGCCCAGGACAGGTGAACGGGCAGGCGCGGTCCTCTGAGCTCTCTGATGTTTCCCACCTTTGTTGAGGGGCCCAAAGGTTTTTTTTTTTTTTTTGAGATGGTCTCTGTCACCTAGGTTGTAGTGCGCTGGCCTGATCACAGCTCACTGCAGCCTTGAGCTCCCAGGCAGCAGCAGTCTTCCTACTTTGGCTTCCTGAGTTGCTGGGACTATAGGCACATGCTACCATGCCTGGCTAATTAAAACAATTTTATCTGTAGACCGGGCATGGTGGCTCACATCTGTAATCCCAGCCCTTTGGGAGGCTGAAGCGGGCAGATCACTTGAGGCCAGGAGCTCAAGACCCGCCTGGCCAACATGGTGAAACACTGTCTCTACTAAAATACGCAAATTTGCTGGGCATCTGTAATCCCAGCTACTCGGGAGGCTGAGGCAGGAGAATTGCTTGCACCTGGGAGGCAGAGGCTGCGGTGAGTTGAGATCATGCCACTGCACTTCATCCTGGGCGACAGAGTGAGATTGTCTCAGAACAAAATCTTTTTTATAGAGTTGGGGTCTCATTCTGTTGCCCAGGCTGGTCTTTAACTCCTGGTCTCAAGTGATCCTCCTGCCTTAGCCTCCCAAAGCGTGGGGATTCCAGGCATGAGCCACCTCGTCTGGTCAAGGAGAAGGCCCAATTTTGAAGGGCAGGTCCCAAGGTCAGCCAGGAAAGGGCAGAGCCTCTGATTGCTGCTTCTCTGCTTGCAGGCCCCGAGGCGGCTGCTGGGGTGCACTGGGGGTCTTCCTGCTGCAGGCCAGGCCAGGCCAGATGGGGCTCAGGCTGTCGGGGTGCTCACACCTGGCGCTTTGGCTGTCGTAGGTGTGGCTGACTGCACAGACATCACTGGGGCCTTTTTCTGACTTCTACACACTCCCTGTGGCGATCCGCACTGTGGCTGTCACCGAGAGCCAGTTCCTCATCAATGGGAAACCTTTCTATTTCCACAGTGTCAACAAGCATGAGGATACAGGCGTGCATTGGGGCTCCTGGGTCCTCGTGGGGCCTGCTGCTGGTCACCTTCCATTTCGCCTTCCCTGTGTCCCATAGCTGAGGGCAGCCCAGGGCAATGAGGCAAATGGCTCCAAACCACCCCGCTGCGGAGGTGGTGCTTGGGCTGGAGAGGGGGCTCATAGGGTGGCTCTCCAGAGTCCTGCCATTGGAGGAAGTGCAACTTTGACAGGGACAGGGATCACTAGGCTCTGCTGTCCTCTAGATCCGAGGGAAGGACTTCGACTGTCTGCTGCTGGTGAAGGACTTCAACCTGCTTCGCTGGCTTGGCACCAACACCTTCTGCACCAGCCACTATCCCTACGCAGAGATGCTGCAGATGTGTGACTGATACGGAATTGTAGTTATTGATGAGTGTCCCGCTGTGGGCCTGGTGCTGCCATGAGTCCCTGCTGTGCATCTGCTCCGCCTGGCCAGCCCATGGGCCACACCGTGCCTCCGTCCCTTCCCTCCTGGCCCCCGGCAGCTCTTCAACAACGTGTCTGTACATCACTACATGTGGGTGATGGAAGAACTGGTGCACAGAGACAAGAATCACCCTGCCGTGGTGATGTGGTCTGGTCAGGAGCCTGCATCCTACCTAGAATCTGCTGGCTACTACATCAAGTGAGTGCCCCTGGCATGCCCTGGGCTGGATCAGGAAGGAGACCCTGGCAGGTGGCAGATGGGTGGACGTGTGCTATCCAAGATCAGCGTCCCATCCCAATCCAATGGGAGGGCCGTCCATACCCGGACAGTTCAGGGAACCAGATAGCTACTTAACCCAAATTGTGGTTTTATTTTTCTATGTTTTTGCGACGGAGTTTTGCTGTGTCGCCCAGGCTGGAGTGCAGTGGTGAGATCTTGGCTCACTACACCCTCGGCCTCCTGGGTTCAAGTGATTCTTCTGCCTCAGCCTCCTGAGTAGCTGGGATTACAGGCACGCATGAGTGTATGCACTTGGCCTGTTTTGTTTGGAAACGGGGTCTCACTCTGGTTGCCCAGGCTGGAGTACAGTGGCATGATCTTGGTTCACTGCAGCCTCGACTTCCCAGGCTCAGGTGACCTTTCTACCTCAGCCTCCCAAGTAGCTGGGATTATAGATGTGTGCCACCACCACACTCAGCTAACTTTTGCTTTTGTTTTTTTTTTTTTTTAAAGGAAGTCTTGCTGTGTTCCCCAGGCTGGAGTGCAGTGGCGTGATCTCAGCTCACTGCAACCTTAACCTCCCAGGTTCAAGCGATTTTCCTGCCTCAGCCTCCCAAGTAGCTGGGATTACAGATGCATGCCACCACGCCTGGCTAATTTCTAGTAGAGGTGGGGTTTCACCATGTTGGCCAGGATGGTCCCCATCTCTTGACCTTGTGATGTGCCCACCTCGATCTTCCAAAGTGCTGGGATTACAGGTGTGAGCTACCGTGGCCAGCCAACTTGCATTTTTTTAAGTAAAGACAGGGTTTCACCATGTTGGCCAGGCTGGTCTTAGAGTCCTGACCTCAGGTGCCTGCCTCGGCCTCCCAGAGTGCTGGGATTATAGGCTAACCAACTGTGCCCAACTAATTTTTATATTTTCGGTAGAGACGGAATTTCACCATGTTGGCCAAGCTGGCTTCGAACTCCTGGCCTTCAGTGATCCACCTGCCTCAGCCTCCCGAAGTGCTGGGATTATAGGTGTGAGCCGCAATGCCCACCCCCTTTTCTTCCTTACAATCATGCAGTTCTCATTCAGCGTTCAGAGGTGGAGTTTTTTGCGGTAGAGGCAACAGAGGTTGTAGAAATGCTCCTTGAGGCAGATGCCACACCCCAATTTCATGGAGTGCTTTAAGCTGAGCCAAGTCTGCAGCAGGCGGAAGGCTCTGAGATGTCATCCCAGCCTGAGCAACGGACAGTTCAGGGCCCAGGGGCACAGGAGTGTGCTTAGCAGGACTGGGCAGACATGCCCTTTGTTGGGAAGGTGAAGAGTACAGCCTTCCAGGAGCAGGTGCCTGAGGCTTCTGGACAGGCTTCTTTGGGAGGTGGCCTGAGGAGATGTCTGTTTTCAGGGGCAGGAATTGGACGGGGCGCCCAGGCTGGAGAGGTTGAGCCAGGCTGTCACAAGGCTTTGAAGCTTCCCATATGAAAGCCTGGCTGTTGGAGAGCGTGGGTTTGGAACTTGAGGCTAGGGGGTTCTGTTCAGTCCAGTGCCAGGCACAGCCTTCGGATGGGCAGAGCAATGATTTGGGGAGGTTGTAAAAGAAAAGAAATGAAGTGAGGAACGAGAAGAGGAAAACCGGCTTTAACAACAGTCTAGGCCGAGCGCAGTGGCTCATGCCTGCAATCCCAGCACTTTGGGAGGCCGAGGTAGGTGGATCACGTGAGGTCAGGGTTCGAGACCAGCCTGGTTGACAGATAGTGAAACCCTGTCTCTACTATACAAAAACTAGCTGGGCGTGGTGGCGGATGCCTGTAATCCCAGCTACTTGGGAGGCTGAGGCGGGAGAATCTTGAACCTGGGAGATAGAAGTTGCAGTGAGTCAAGATCGCACCCTTGCACTTCAGCCTTGGCAACAAGAGTGAAACGCCATCTCAAAAACAACAAAAAACAGGCCAGGTGTGGTGGTTCACATTTGTAATCCCAGCCCTTTGGAAGGCCAAAGCAGGAGGATTGCTTGAACCCAGGAGTTTCAGACCACCCTGGGCAATATAGCAAGACCCTATTTTTACACAAAATTAAAAATTAGCTGGACATGGTGGCATGTCCCTGTAGTCCCAGCTACTCAGGAGGCTTAGGCAGGAGGATCTCTTGAGCCCAGGAGATCGAGGCGGCAGTGAGCTATGATCAAGAATGAGACCTTGTCTCTAAAAACAAAAAACAGTAAGAGAACAGGACCATCACTCACAGCACCTCTGCCTCTGCCCTCTCTACTTGAATGAGGAGCAGGGCATCTCAGCTGCTAGGAGCAGCCCTTAAACGAGCCCCAGCTATTTCTGGGGTCCTCAGACGAAACCTCCCATGGCCAAGTCATACCCAACACGGGCCTCCTCCCCTGTTCTGGCCGCCACTTGGAGATGCTGAGTGACAGAGGCTCAGGCTTCGGGTGTTCCTGGCAAAGCCTCACCCCTGAGGCCCCACAGCTCAGACCCAGTCCTTGGTTCACACGGCCCCACATCCGGCCTCTTTTTCTCTTAAGACTGATTTCTCCTGGAAGATCACTGGATTCCTCATTCAGGTGGAGTGCTGCAGGACGACACTTTTTCCAGGGGTGACCCAGGCCTGCAGGGTCCCAGTGTCACAGGCAGACCTTGCCTGAGCCTCCACCTGAGCCCCTGCTCCTCCTCTCCGTCAGGGAGGTGGAGGTTGCAGTGAGGTGAGTTCACGCCACTGCCCTCCAGCCTGGGCAACAGAACGAGACTTTGTATCAAACAACAAAAAAAAGCCAGGGGCGCAGGCCCTGGAGGAAGATCAGGGCATGGACGAAGCTGCCTCAGTGCCACTTTCCTGCCCGGCACTCAGATGCCTTTCCACAGGGCCCATGAGGCCTCCAGGGAAAGCCATGTTCATAGCCGAGACCAAGGGGTTTGCCCTCAACCAGCTGTCACTGCAGGAGCTGCAGACCATTGGGCAGGCCACCCCCTTCCCCATGCCATCTCCTAGGAGGTGAGCCTGGGTTCCTGGAGCCCAGAGTGGCCTGGGGCCCTGGCCCACCCCTTCCTCTCTTTAGCCTCCTGTTCTCAGGCAACATGAGCTGTGTGTGGAACTACAGGCACAGCGTGGAGTAGTATGGTGCCCTGGATGGCACTGGACACTCCAGCATCGACTGGCAGATCAGGTGCAGGCATTACTGCATACACAGCAGGCCTAAGTCCTCCCACGCCTGCCCCCAAAAAAATGGGCGCGAGAGGAGGTTGCTGCGTGTTTCCTGTCCTAGCCTGGCTCCCTCGTTGCTGGGCTTTTTGGGGCTGGCCTGTGGGGATGGTCAGGGACTGGAGAGGCAGAGCGGGGTCGCGTGTAATCCCAGCACTTTGGAAGGGCAAGGTGCGAGGATGCTTGAGACCAGGAGTTTGAGACGAGTCTGGGCAACCGAAGGAGACCCTCTCTCTACCCAATTAATAAATAACTAGCACAGCGTGGTGGCCCATGCACATCATCTCAGCTGCTTGTAAGGCTGAGGCGAGAGGATCACTTGCGCCTAGGAATGGAGTCTGCAGTGAGCTATGATCACACCATTGTATTCCAGCCTGGACAACAGACTGAGACCCTGTCTCTAAAAAAATAAAATTTAAAACGTAAACTGGAAGCATAGAAAACTGGGTAAGGGCAGTGAGAGTCATAGATGGGAAGGGAAGAGGGGCCTCCCATCACAGCCTCTGCCCTGTCCAGGCCCCATCCCCTTCAAACAGGGTATCACAGTGACCTCCTAGGCCAGGAGCGGTGGCTCACGCCTGTAATCCTAGCACTTTGGGAGGCCTGGGCAACATAGCAAGACCCCAGCTACTGCATTAAAAAAAAAAAACTAGCCAAGCTGGGCAGGTGGCTCACACCTGTAATCCCAGCACTTTGGGAGGCTGAGGTGGGTGGATGACCTGAGGCCAGGAGTTCGAGACCAGCCTGGCCAACGTGGTGAAACCCCATCTCAAACTCTGTCTCAAAAAAAATAAAACCAGCGTGTGGTGGCACACACCTGTAATCCCAGCTACTCAGGAGGCTGAGGCAGGAGAATCGTTTGAACCCAGGAAGCGGAGGTTGCAGTGAGCCAAGATTGCCCCACTACACTCCAGCCTGGGCGACAGGGAGACTCCCTCTCAAAAAACAAACAAATTAGCCGGGCATGGTGGCAGGAGCCTGTAATCCCAGCAACTTGGGAGGCTGAGGCAGGAGAATCGCTTGAACTCAGAGGTCGGAAGTTGCAATGAGCTAAGATGGAGTCGCTGCACTCCAGCAATCCTGAGGAGACTTAAAAACTAAACATAGTGTGGTCTGCTGGATGAGATCTTGGGACAGGAAAAGGACATTAGGGGAAATAGTAAAGAATAGTAAAGATGAACCTTAGTTGATAATAATGTATAATAATGTATCGGTATTGGTTTATTGGGGCTGGGGATGGTGGCTCACATCCTAGTACTTTGGGAGGCTAAAGTGGGAAGATCCTGAGGTCAGGAGTGTGAGACTAGCCTGGGCAACATAGTGAGACTACATCTCTCTAAGATTTTTTTTTTTTCTTTTGGTTAGTCAGCATGGTGGTATGCACTTACAGTCCAGGCTGCTAGGGAGGTTGAGGAGGGAGAATTGCTTGAGCCCAGGAGTTTGAGGCTGCAGTGAGCTGTGACTGTGCCACTGTGCTCCAGCCTGGTCAACAGGGCAAGACCCCATCTCTCCAAAAATTTTATTGTTAAAAATTTTTTTTTTGAGATGGAGTTTTGCTCTTCTTGGCCAGGCTGGAGTGCAGTGGTAAGATCTCAGCTCACCGCAGCCTCTGCCTCCTGGTTTCAAGCGATTCTTCTCCATTAGCCTCCCGAGTAGCTAGGATTACAGGCGTGTGCCACCATGTCTGGCTAATTTTGTATTTTTAATAGAGACGACGTTTCTCCATGTTGGTCAGGCTGGTCTCTAACTCCCGACCTCAGGTCATCTGCCCGCCTTGGCCTCCCAAAGTGCTGGGATTATAGGTGTGAGCCACCGCGCCCGGCCTTAAATTTTTTTTTAAACTGAAACAAGGTTTCACTGTATTTCCCAGGCTAGTCTTGAATTCCAAGACTCAAGTAATCCTCCCACTTTGGCTTCCCAAAGTGCTGGGATCATAGGTGTGAGGTACCATGCCCAGCCAGGTTTTTACCTGTAGCAATTTACCATACTAATTTAAGATGTTCATAAGAAGGAAGCCAGGTACAAGGGTATGTGTGAACTCTGCTGTCTTGGCAATTTGTCTGTAATTCTAAAACTGTTTTAAAAAGTGTACTCAACTTCTCAATGTGCTGCGAAAGAAAAAATAATTAAGAAATTAAAAGTGTTTTATTTTTAAAATCTTTTGTATTTATTTTTTTGAGACAGGGTCTTGCTCTGTCACCCAGGCTGGAATGCAGCAGTGTGATCTTGGCTCACTGCAACCTCTGCCTCCCAGGTTCAAGCAATTCTTCCACCTCAGCCTCCCGAGCAGCTGGGATTACAGGCATGCGCCACCACGCCCGGCTGATTTTTGTATTTTTAGTAGAGATGGGGTTTCACCGTGTTGGCCAGGCTGGTCTTGAACTCTTGGGTTCAAGCAGTCCACCCGCCTTGGCCTCCCAACGTGCTGGGACTACAAGCGTAAGCCACCGCGGCCGGACTATTTTTTAAATACTTTTTAGAACCAAGTCTTGTTTTTTTTTTTTTTTTTTTTTTTTTTTTTTTTTT
>NC_037678.1:26684619-26693806 GCF_003255815.1 Theropithecus gelada | reverse complement strand
TTTTTTTTTTGAGACGGAGTCTCACTCTGTCGCCCAGGCTGGAGTGCAGTGGCCGGATCTCAGCTCACTGCAAGCTCCGCCTCCCAGGTTCACGCCATTCTCCTGCCTCAGCCTCCCGAGTAGCTGGGACTACAGGCGCCCGCCGACTCGCCCGGCTAGTTTTTTGTATTTTTAGTAGAGATGGGGTTTCACCGTGTTAGCCAGGATGGTCTCGATCTCCTGACCTCGTGATCCGCCCATCTCGGCCTCCCAAAGTGCTGGGATTACAGGCTTGAGCCACCGCGCCCGGCCAGAATCAAGTCTTGTTATGCTGCTCAGGCTAGATTCTAACTCCTGAGCTCAAGCAATTCTCCTGCCCCAACCTCCTGAGCAGCTGAGACTACAGCACGTGCCACCACACCCAGCCAAAAAGTTTATGTTTTTTTAAAAAAGAGAGGGCTTAGGACTTCCTGGAGCACAGACTTCAAATAGCAGCCGAGTCCACAATTGTGCTCCCTTCCCTCTGGATCTTTCTTCCTGAGTGCCTGTGAAAAGCAAGCTTTGGCCCTGCCTGTGCGGCTCTAGCCCGCCGGTGATTGTCGTTTCCTGACGGCCAGTCCTGCGAGCTCTGGGCTTGCTTAGCCAACCTCACAAATGCAGAAGCCAAGCTTTTACCAATCTATCTATCTATCTAGATGTATGTCTGTGTATAGCTTTTTTGTTTGTTTGAGACGGAGTCTAGTTTTGTCACCCAGGCTGGAGTGCAGTGGCACAATCTTGGCTCACTGTAACCTCCGCCTCCCGGGTTCAAGCAATTCTGCCTCAGCCTCCTGATTTGCTGGAACTACAGGCATGCACCACCACGCCTGGCTAATTTTTGTATTTTTAGTAGAGACAGAGTTTCATCGTGTTGGCCAGGCTGGTCTCAAACTCCTGACCTCAGGTGATCTGCCTGCCTCGGCCTCCCAAAGTGCGGGGATTACAGGTGTGAGCCACTGTGCCTGGCCAGAAGACAACCTTTTATAAATCTATGCAGATGTGTGTCCCTATATGTTTATCTATGTCTGGATCTGTGTATCCTACTGGTTCTGCTTCTCTGGTTTGCACCCTAACACAACTAGTTTTTTTTTTGAGTTGGAGTTTTGCTCTGTCACCCAGGCTGGAGTGCAGTGGTGCAATCTCTGCTCGTTTCAACCTCCACCTCCTGGGCACAACTAGTATTTTGTAATCTGTTAGGAATTCATATGTTTTTCAAAAGATCAAACTACATATTTAAATACATTTCAAATATAAACTTTTAAAATCATATTATGAAGCATTCAGTAAGATCCTACATTATTAGGCCAGGGACAGTGGTTTATGCCTATAATCCCAGCACTTTGGGAAGCCAAGGTGGGTAGATTGCTTGAGCTCAGTAGTTTGAGACCAGCCTAGGCAACATAGCAAGACCCTGTCTCCACAAAAAATAGAAAAATTAGCTGGGCATGGTGGTGCGTGCCTGTAGCCCCAGCTGCTCGGGAGGCTGAGGTGGGAGGATCACTTGAGCTCAGGAATTTGAGGCTGCAGGGAAGCATGATTGAGCCATTGCACCCCAGCCTGGGTGACAGAGTGAGACCCTGTCCCATCCCCCCACCTCCACAAAAAGTATTTAAAAATAGGCCAGGTGCAGTGGCTCATGCCTATAATCCCAGCACTTTGGGAGGGTAGAGCAGGTGGATCAGTTGAGGCCAGGAGTTCGGTACCAACCTGGCCAACATGGTGAAACCCCATTTCTACTAAAATTGCAAAAGTTTACCCGGTGTGGTGGTGCATGCCTGTAATCGCAGCTACTCAAGGCTGAGGCAGGACAGTCTCTTGAACCTGGGAGGGGGAGGTTGCAGTGAGCTGAGATGCAGCCACTGCATTCCAGCCAGGGTGAAGGAGCGAGACTGCCTCAAAAAATAAATAAATAAATAGCTAAACAATGGGTTCAAATGGACATAAAGATGGAAATAACAGACACTGGGAACTCCACATGTGGGGAGGGAAGGAGGGAAAAGGGTTGAAAAACTACTTATTGGGTACTATGGTCAGTGTTTGGGTGATGGGTTCACTAGAAGCCCAAACCTTAGCATTTTGCAGTGTACTCATGGAACACACCTGCACATGTGCCCCATGAATCTAAAGTTTAATAAAATAAAAATAATAAACAGTGCAGTAGACAATTATAGACGTTTAATCATAAAACACTTAAGATAAAATAGCACTGAATAATTTTTTTTTTTTTTTTTTTAGGCAGAGTCTTATTCTGTCACCCAGGCTGGAGTGCAGTGGTGAGATCTCAGTTGACTGCAACCTCCGTCTCCCGGACTCAAGCAATTCTCATGCCTCAGCCTCCCCAGTAACTGGGATTACAGGCGCACACCCTCCGCCTCCTGGGTTCAAGCGATTCTCTTGCCTCAGCCTCTGGAGTAGCTGGGATTACAGGCACCCGCCACCATGCCCGGCTAATTTTTGTATGTTTAGTGGAGACAGGATTTCTTCGTGTTGGCCAGGCTGGTCTTGAACTCCTGACCTCAGGTGATCCAGCAGCCTCAGCCTCCCAAAGTGCCGGGATTACAAGTGTGAGTCACCGTGCCTGGCCAAATAATTTTCTTTAAGTCCTTCATCTTTAAATAATCCCATTTCATTTTGATAACTTTGAGATTATCTGACAGAATTCTTGGGGGAAAGGTTAGGACTGTAATCTTTTTATCGACAGCAGGCAGTGTGTTTTGCTCCAAAAAAATCGTTCTGCTTTCTTTTGATCTTTCAGTTTCATAATGTATGAGTTGGGATTTTTTTTTTTTTTTTTTTTTTTAGACAGGGTTGCCCAGGCTAGAGTGCAGGTGTGATCGTGGCTCACTGCAACCTCCTCCACCTGGATTCAAGTGATCCTCGTGGCTCAGCCTCCTGAGTAGCTGGGATTACAGGTGCACACCAACACGCCCAGCGAATTTTTGTATTTTTAGTAGAGATGGGATTTCACCATGTTTGCTGGGCTGGTCTCAAACTGCTGACCTCAAGTGATCCACCTGTCTTGGCCTCTCAAAGTGCTGGGATTACAGGTGTGAGTCATCATGCCTGACCTAGATAGAGATTTTAATCAATCCCCCAAATCAGTTTTGATTCTGTCATGCTCATTATCTGCTTCTTCAAAAAGTCTTTGAACCAGTGTTAAGAATATTATTTTTGCATCAGTAGCTGGGCACGGTGGCTCATGTCTGTAATCCCAGTCCTTTGTGAGGCTGAGGCAGGTGGATCACCTGAGGTCAGGAGTTTGTAATCAGCCTGGCCAACATGGCGAAAACCCGTCTCTACTAAAAATACAAAAATTGACTGAGTGTGGTGGCAGGCGCATCACTTCAGCTACTCAGGGAAGCTGAGAATCGCTTGAACCCGGGAGGCAGAGGTTGCAGTGAGTCGAGTTTGTGCCACTGCACTCCTGCCTGGGTGACAGAGGGAGACTCCACTCCATCTCAAAAAAAAAATAATATTTTTGCATCAGATGCTTTGCTTTGTTGGTGTTAATCTTCTGACTCTTGGAGATAATATAGAAGTGTGAAATAATGATAATATTATTATTATTATATTATTATTATATAATATAATAAAATGTTCCTGGGTAGCTAACGGAAGAAAGAGGAAGCAAGTTAGACAGGTTAAGCTTTTCTGAATATTAGTTTGGAAGGTGTTGGCCCACCTGAGTTCAAGTGATTCTCCCACTTCAGCCTTCCGAGTAACTGGAATTACAGTCATGCGCCACAACACTTGGGTAATTTTTGTATTTTTAGTAGAGACTGGGTTTTGCCATGTTGGCTAGGTTAGTCTTGAACTTCAGACCTCAAATGATTCACCTGCCTTGGTCTCCCAAAGTGCTGGGATTACAGGTGTGAGCCACTGCACCCGGCCTGGAAAAATTATTTTTAAATTAATTAAATGTATCCTTGTTCAATTTGGAATTTTAGTGAATCAAAAAACTCCATGAATAGTCTCAATACAAAATAATTCAGATTTCAGACTCAGGCCAAAACAATAGTATTACACCAACAAAAATACCAGTATTTCCATATTTAAAGCGAGCACAGCAGGCTGTGTGGAGTGGCTCATGCCTGTAATCCCAGGACTTTGGGAGGCAGTGGTGGACGGATCACTTAGGGCCAGGAGTTTGAGACCAGCCTAGCTGGTTTCACCATGGTGAAACCTCATGTCTACTAAGAATGCAAAAATTAGATGGGCGTGTTGGCATGTGCTTGTAATCCCAGCTACTCAGGAGGCTGAAACTTGAGCATCACTTGAATCTGGGAGGCGGAGGGTGCAGTGAGCTGAGAGCTGCGATGGCACCACTGCACTCCAGCCTCAGAGACAGAGTGAGACTCTGTCTCAAAAAACAAAAAAAGCGTAGTGCCCGGCCGGGCGCGGTGGCTCAAGCCTGTAATCCCAGCACTTTGGGAGGCCGAGATGGGCGGATCACAAGGTCAGGAGATCGAGACCATCCTGGCTAACACGGTGAAACCCCGTCTCTACTAAAAAATACAAAAAAACTAGCCGGGCGAGGTGGCGAGCGCCCGTAGTCCCAGCTGCTCGGGAGGCTGAGGCAGGAGAATGGCGTGAACCCGGGAGGCGGAGCTTGCAGTGAGCTGAGATCCGGCCACTGCACTCCAGCCTGGGCGACAGAGCAAGACTCCGTCTCAGAAAAAAAAAAAAAAAAAAGCATAGTGCCCAAGGATACTGGAAAACCAGGATGCTGAAGACCAAGGTAGAAGGAGTAGGGTGGAACATGAACAGAATACATTCTCAGTGAATGCTTCTTGAATAACTCCATGCTATTTTAGACAATTACCCATCTGCCTTAAAACAGACCTAAAGCTAATGAGTGAGTTTCCTTGCTCTATCGGTGAACTAATTAATGTTTTTTTCCTGAGAGCCACTGTGTGGCCAAATGAGCATGCCTGAGTGAAGACTAGCTATGGGCAGCATTCTGCTAGGGTTTTGTTGTTTCTTTCCTTTTTTTTGTTTTTTGTTTTTTGGTTTGTTTTGTTTGTTTGTTTTGAGATGGAGTCTCGCTCTGTCACCCAGGCTGGAGTGCAGTGGTGCGATCTTGGCTCACTGCAAGCTCCGCCTCCCAGGTTCACGCCATTCTCCTGCCTCAGCCTCCCGAGTAGCTGGGACTACAGGTGCCCACCACCATGCCTGGCTAATTTTTTATGTTTTTAGTAGAGACGGAGTTTCACCGTGTTAGCCAGGATGATCTCGATCTTCTGACCTCATGATCTGGCCGCCTCATCCTCCCAAAGTGCTGGGATTACAGGCATGAGCCACCGCGCCCAGCCAGATGAGATGATCCATTTCTTACTGACTTCAAGATGTGATAAAAGGCTTCGAACAGTGGCTTATACCTGTAATCCCAACACTGGGAGGCCAAAGTGGGAGGATCACTTGAGGTCAAGAATTGGAGAACAGTCCAGGCAACATGGCAGGAGCTTGTTTCTGCAGAAAAAGTTAAAATAAAATTTTAAAAAATTAGCTGGGCATGATGATACACACCTGTAGCCCCAGCTATCCAGAAGGCTGAGGCAGGAAGATTATTTGAGCCCAAGAGTTCAAGGCTGTAGTGCACTATGTTTACACCACTGCATTCCAGTGTGGGCAACATAGTTAGACCCGTCTCTGGGAAAAAAAAATTAAGAAAGAACAAAACCCAGTCAGGCACGGTGGCTCACGCCTGTAATCCCAACACTTTGGGAGGCCGAGAGGTGGGTAGGGTTGTTGATTGAGAGAACACCCATGGCAATGTCGGTTTGGCATTACTTGCCTTCTAAAGGCTGTTTCTGCTTCTTACTTCGTTTTTCTAGGTTGCCAGATTATCATGTGAACTTGTCCTATGTCCAGTGCTGATTGATTCAGGGGAAGGCACCTGTCCCAGGCTGGTCCAATAAATGTCCTTACACAGATATTTGGAACGGAGACTGAAAGACAGTTGAACCAGGCTCTCTGCAAAATATAAAATTTAGAAGCTCCCTGTAACCATGCTTCAGATTATGTGAACTAGAGGATTGGGGGAATTGCTGAGAAATAAGGACAAATCTCAGAGAGACAGAGTGGTGTTTGAGTCTCTGACTCCAGTTTTTAAGGCCAGTGAGTTCTGAGAGAGAGAACTATCTTGTTTATGAATTCCATGAGACAGTCCATAAACCTGTCTTTAGGCTTAAGCTAGTTTGAGTTGGGTTTCTGTCACTTGCAACAAGAGTCCTGACTACTGCAGTTGAGTAGAGTTAAAAGGTATAGCCTCAATAGGTGAGCTAGCTCTGGCTTTAAAAGGCTTCCAGTTTGAATTACACTCCATTCCCTCTGGTGCCCCTAGAAAGACCCCTCTCTAACACAGGCCAGCAGCTGGCAGACACGCTTCTGTTTTTTTTCTCTGCAGGAATTTTACTGCCTTGATTTGAGACAGATTATCAGAGGTGGGCACCGTTATCCTCTCTTTCATGCAGGATTTATCACATGTAAGTATTTGTCTTATGTTTGGATGCTACATTTTGGTTAGAATTTAATCATACCTCTCATCAAGGTTACCCACATGATCACTCTAAGGCTGTTGTAAGCCTAATTGACAAGTATTCCATATGTCAAGATGTCAAGTGCAACCCAAAATAAGATGCAAGCACCAAACTGGACTGAGAGAGAAATGCTAGGAATCTTCGCCCTTCCTGCCTTTCTTGATAATGACCATGCATCCTGTGAGGGAAATAGTGTTATAGTGATAGAAGGGTAAGGTTCTGAAATTTGAAGAGATGGGAGGCCAGGTGTGGTGGTTCATGCCTGTAATCTCAGCATTTTGGGAGGCCAAGGTGGGTGGATTGCTTGTACCCAGGAGTTCCAGATGAGCTGGGCAACATTGTGGGACCCCATCTCTTCCATCTTCCCAAACAGAAACTCTAAACCCACTAACTACAGTCCCCCATTCTTCCTTCCCCCTCGCCCTGATAACCTCTTCTACTTTTTGTCTGTGTGAATTTGCCAATTCTAGGTACCTCATAAAAGTAGATTCAAATGACATTTGTCCTTTTGTGTCTGGCTTATTTCACTAAGCATAATGTCTTCAAGTTTCATCCATGTTGTAGAAGCTTTTTGAAATTAATTTACAAATAATTAACAATCAAAACCTATTAAGACCTATTCAAAGTAGTACAGCTGGGCGCGGAGGCTCAGCCTATAATCCCAGCACAGTGGGAGGCCAAGGCGGGGGGGGGACCACAAGGCCAGGAGATCGAGACCATCCTGGCTAACACAGTGAAACCCCGCCTCTATTAAATATGCAAGGCCGGGCACGGTGGCTCAAGCCTGTAATCCCAGCACTTTGGGAGGCTGAGACGGGCGGATCACGAGGTCAGGAGATCGAGACCATCCTGGCTAACACAGGACCCAGCTCACTGTTTTAGGTACGTGGCTCTCACAACCTTTCCCAGCCTGTCCCACCCTCTCCTGTCTCTGGAAAAATCTGTTTTCTTTTTCTGGGGCTTCTTCCCCTCTGCCCTCCAAGCCTTAAGCATGGAACCTTTCTCCATGGGGTCTGGGGGAAGCGGGCTGGTCTCAGGGTAACTGGCAGGAAGGGCTCCCACAGTGGGAGCAGCCGCCTTCAGGTTCCAGCAGCGGGACACAGCCTGGTCCTGGGGCCTGTGTTGGAATTGGGCAGGGTCAGGGCTCCTCCCCTCTCCCAGGGCACAAGTCTGAGTGAAGGACAGAGGCCGGTTCTGATGAGGGGCCCTGCAGTAGCCTTAGAGACAGTCACTGGGACCCCAGGGTCTAGGCGGGGGCCTGGGGACACAGGGGTTACCCCAAGGGGAGTCCCAATGGAGGGCACAGAGAGGGTTCTGGGTCTAGGCTGCAGCTCTGTGGCCTATGCTGGGTCGTGAGGACATGGGGACACAGAGAGATGGGTGAGACTGGGTGAGGTCGAAGATCCCAGCTCTCCCAGGACAGTCACAAGAAGGGAGAGGGTCTCTTAGGGCAGAGATGTGTCTGTCCCTGGAGCCCCATCACCTCTGGGGCCCGGTCTGTCTTCACGGGTCGACCTCCCGCCTTCATTTGAGGAAGGGCACCTTAGAAGGTGACTAGCGGGGAGGAAACGGGAGTACAGAGAACTCCATGGCCACCAGGTGAAGTCCAGGGGCATCAGAGGCTGCTGGGGTGGGCATGGGGGCTGCGGTGCCCCGAAGTCAGGGGGAGCAGCCCCAAGAACCCAGCCAATGTGAAGAGTCCTGTGGTTGGGCTGGTGGGGACAGGGGTGACGGCAGAGCCCCAGGGTTTGTCTGAGTGGAGCCCCTGCTTCACCAGGAGAGCTGAGTGGGCCAGGTTGGGACATAGCCTGGTGTTCCCGGGGACAGGAAGCTCCAGGCCATGCCAGGCTTGGGCCTCCCCACACCCTGCCAGGACGGTTTTGTGTGCTGTGGGAGAGATACTTAGATTCTAAACTCAGACTCCAGAAACCAGGAAGGAGGGAGCACAGCCTGCCCTGGACATGGGGAAACCGAGGCTGCAGAGGAAATGACTGGGCCAGGACGCCTGGGAAAGGTGACTTGGGAAGGCCCCTAGGAAAGTGCAGGGCTGTCTGCTCTCCAGAGGGCTCCAGTGGAAAGGAGGGAATGAACAGGGAAGGAGAGGCCCTGGGTGGACCAGACGGCGACACCATGAACCCTCCCAGAGACTTTAGACAGAGAGAGGTGCTCCACAACACCCCAGTCTCCCTCTGCCATCTCTCACCCCCTCCTGTGTCCACACAGGTCAGCCCAAGGCCACCCCCTCGGTCACTCTGTTCCCGCCATCCTTTGAGGAGCTCCAAGCCAACAAGGCCACGCTGGTGTGTCACAAGAGTGACTTATATCCGGGAATCTTGATGGTGACCTGGAAGGCAGATGGTACCCCCATCACCCAGGGCATGGAAATGACCACGCCCTCCAAACAGCAAGAAGTACGCAGCCAGCAGCTACCTGAGCCTGACTCCCGAGCAGTGGAGGTCCCGCAGAAGCTACAGCTGCCAGGTCACACATGAAGGGAGCACCATGGAGAAGACAGTGACCCCTGCAGAATGTTCGTAGGTTCCCAACCCTCACCCCAGCCACAGGGGCCTGGAGCTGCAGGATCCCAGGGGAGGGGTCTCTCTGCATCCCAAGCCATCCAGCCCTTCTCC
>NC_037678.1:26653065-26655009 GCF_003255815.1 Theropithecus gelada | reverse complement strand
GACAGGCTTCTTTGGGAGGTGGCCAGAGGAGATGCCTGTTTTCCGGGGCAGGAATTGGAGGGAACGTCCAGGCTGGAGAGGTTGAGCCAGGCTGTCACAAGGCTTTGAAGCTTCCCATATGAAAGCCTGGCTGTTGGAGAGCGTGGGTTTGGAACTTGAGGCTAGGGGGTTCTGTTCAGTCCGGTGCCAGCCACAGCCTTCGGATGGGCAGAGCAATGATCGGGTGAGGGTGTAAAAAGTACTGAGGAAAGAGAAGAGGAAAACCGGCTTTAACAACAGTCTAGGCTGGGTGTGGTGGCTCACACCTGTAATCCCAGCACTTTGGGAGGCTGAGGTGGGTGGATCACCTGAATTCAGGAGTTTGAGACCAGCCTGGTCAACAGATGGTGAAACCCTGTCTCTACTAAAAATACAAAAATTAGCCGGGTGTGGTGGTGGATGCCTATAATCCCAGCTACTTGAGAGGCTGAGGCAGAAGAATTGCCTCAGGCGAAGCGGGAGGCAGAGGTTGCAGTGAGCTGAGATAACACCACTGCACTCCAGCCTGGGCTACAGAGTGAGACTCCGTCTCTTAAAAAAACAAATACAATCTGTACTGTGGAGGCCTTGGGCGGGTGTCCCGAGCTCTAAGCACGGACTGTTCCCTCTGTTGGGAGCTTCCTCACTTCATCCCTCCCGGTTGACTCAACTCGGCATAAAGGCCGTTTCTTCTAAGAGCCTGTCCCTGACTCTCCAATCCAGGATATGTTTATTGTCTGAGAGCGCCCAATTCCTGTCACCACTTGTCATTTCCATTCACAACATTTGTTTCATTTTTTTTTTTTCAGAGTCGGGGTCTCGCTCTGTTGCCCAGGCTGGAGTGCAGTGGTGCAATCACAGCTCGTTGCCACCTCGACCTCCTGGGCATAAGCGATCCTCCCCACTCAGCCTCCCAAATAGCTGGGACCACAGACGTGCACTGCCATGCCAGGCTAAGTTTTAAGTGTTTTTGCTTTTCCGAGTTGGAATCTTGCTCTATCACCCAGCTTGGAGAGCAGTGGTGCGATGTCGGCTCACTGCAACCTCTGTCTTCTGTGTTCCAGCAATTCTCCTGCCTCACCCTCCTGAGTCACCACCATGCCCAGCACTGCAGAGGTTCTGTGAGTGCTGACCTAGACTCTCTCGATAGTTTCTTAAGAATTCAGAACCGGGGCCAGGCACAGTGGCTCATGCCTGTAATCCCAGCACTTTGGGAGGCCAAGGCGGGTGGATCACTTGTTGAGGTCAAAAGTTCAAGACTAGCCTGACCAACATGGTGAAACCTTATCTCTAATAAAAATGGAAATTTAGGGCCAGGCATGGTGGCTCACGCCTGTAATCCAACCCCTTTTAGGAGGCCGAGGTGGGCAGATCATTTGGTCAGGATATCGAGACCATCCTGGCTAACACAGTGAAACTCCATCTCTATTAAAAATACAAAAAATTAGCCTGGCGTGGTGGCGGGTGCCTGTAGTCCCAGCTGCTCGGGAGGCTGAAGCAGGAGAATGGCATGAACCCGGGACATGGAGCTTGCAGTGAGCCGAGATCACACTACTGCACTCCAGCCTGGGCAACAGAGCGAGACTCTGTCTCAAAAAAAAAAAAAAAAGGCCGGGCGCGGTGGCTCAAGCCTGTAATCCCAGCACTTTGGGAGGCCGAGACGGGCGGATCACGAGGTCAGGAGATCGAGACCATCCTGGCTAGCACGGTGAAACCCCGTCTCTACTAAAAAATACAAAAAACTAGCCGGGCGAGGTGGCGGGCGCCTGTAGTCCCAGCTACCCGGGAGGCTGAGGCAGGAGAATGGCGTAAGCCCGGGAGGCGGAGCTTGCAGTGAGCTGAGATCCCGCCACTGCACTCCCGCCTGGGCGACAGAGCGAGACTCCGTCTAAAAAAAAAAAAAAAAAAAAAAAAAAAAAAAAAAAA
>NC_037678.1:26527432-26652965 GCF_003255815.1 Theropithecus gelada | reverse complement strand
CAAAAAAAAAAAAAAAAAAAAAAAAAAAAAAAAAAAAGGTGGATGTGGTGATGGGCACCTGTAATCCAAGCTACTTGGGAGGCTGATGCAGGCGAACTGCTTGAACCTGGGAAGGGGAGGTAGCAGTGAGTCAAGATTGTGCCACTGCAGTCCAGCCTGGGCGACAAGAGTGAAACTCTGTCTCAAAGAAAAAAGAATTCAGAGCTGGTTACCTTTTCAAAGAGGATGAGCAAGGGTGCATATCCACGAGCCACTTCCCCCTACTTGACAAGTTTGCAGAAGTGGCATTCTGTAAGCACGATAAATTTAAGGGTGCAAACAGAACGGCACAGTCCACTGTGGGTGGCTGTTCTCTGTGTGTCAACAGGAGTCCCAGGAGCTGTGACAAACGAGTGTGAGCTGGCTGGGGAGCCACTAGCTCAACACAGTGTTGCCACAATGCTTTAATATGTTTAAAAAAAAAAAAAAAAAAAGGGCCAGGCAAGGGGCTGGGAGCGGTGGCTCACGCCTGTAAGCTCAGCACTTTGGGAGGCTGAGGCAAGCAGATCACCTGAGGTCAGGAATTCAAGAACAGACTGGCCAACATGGTGAAACCCCATCTCTACTAAAAATACAAAAATTAGTTGCACATGGTGGCGGGAGTCTGTAATCCCAGCTACTCTGGAGGCTGAGGCAGGAGAATCGCTTAAACCCAGGAGGTGGAGGTTGCAGTGAACCAAAATTGCGCCATTGCACTCCAGCCTAGGCGACAAGAGCAAAACTCTGTCTCTAAAAAAAAGAAAGAAATAAAAAGAAATGGGCCAGGTGGGCTGGGCGCAGTGGCTCACGCCTGTAATCTCAACACTTTGGGAGGCTGACGTGGGCCGATCACAAGGTCGGAAGTTTGAGACCAGCCTGGCCAACATGGTGAAACCCCATCTCTACTAAAAATACAAAAATTGGCTGGGTTTGGTGGCAGATGCCTGTAATCCCAGCTACTTTGGAGGCTGAGGCAGAATTGCTTGAATCCAGGAGGCAGAGGTTGCAATGAGCTGAAATTGTGCCACTGCACTTCAGCCTGAGTGACAGAGCGAGACTCTATAAAAATAAAATAAAATGAAATGAAGAAGGAGGAGGAGGAAAAAGAAGAAACAGCCAGTTGTGGTGGCTCACACCTGTAATCCCAGCAATTTGGGAGGCAGAGGAGGAGCAGCAGGAGGAGCAGGGGGAGGAGGAGGAAGAGAGGAAGAAGGAGGGGAAGAAGGAGGGGAAGGAGGAGGAGGAAGAGGTGAGGAAGAGGGTAAGGAGGAGGGGGAGGAAAAAGAAATGGAGGAGGAGGAGAAAGAAACAGCAGGCCGGGGGCAGTGGCTCATGCCTGTGAGGAGGCGGAGGAGGAAAAAAGAAACGGAGGAGGAGGAGAAAGAAACAACCCAGGAGGCAGAGGTTGTACTGAGCTGAGATCATGCCACTGCACTCCAGCCTGGGAGACAGAGCGAAACTGTGTCTCAAAAAAAAAAAATAATAATAATAATAATATTAATAATAACAGCCAGGGTGCCACAGTGGCTCACGCCTGTAATCCCAGCAATTTGGGAGGCTGAGGCGGGAACATTGCTCGAAACCCAGGAGTCTGAGACCAGTTTGGGCAACATAGTGAGACCCTGTTTCTACAAAAAAATTAAAAATTAGCAGGAATAGTGGCACAAGCCCAACTACAAGCCCAGCTACTCAGAAGGCTGAGGCAGGAGGATGACTTGAGCCCAGGAGGTCGAGGCTGCAGTGAGCTCTGGTTGAACCACTGCACTCACGCCTGGGCAGTGGAGTAAGACTTTGTCTGAAAAATATAATAACAAAGTTTGAAATACAATAAGAATTACTGAAATGTGACACAAAGACACCAAGTGAGCACGTGCTGTTGGAAAAAATGGTGCCAATCCACTAGGTCAACACAGGGTTACCACAATCCTGTAATATATTGAAAAAAATGGGCCAGGTAAGGGGCCAGGTGGGGTGGCTTACGCCTGTAATCTCAGCACTTTGGGTGGCCGAGGCGGGTGGATCACCTGAGGTCAGGAGTTCAAGACCAGCCTGGCCAACATGGTGAAACCCTGTCTCTATAAAAGATACAAAAATCAGTTGGGTGTGGTGGCACGTGTCTGTAATTCCAGCTACTTGGGAGGCTGAGGCAGGAGAATCGGCTTGATTCCGGGAGGTGGACGTTGTAGTGAGCCGAGATCACGCCACTGCTCTCCAGCCTGGGTGACAGAGTGAGACTCAGTCTCAAAAAAAGAACAAAATGTGGATGCTACGTGCCATCTCTCTGCCCTCGGCTCCTGGGAGTAAGGGGTCACCCAGTGACCTCCTAGAAGGCCAGGGACAATGGGGGGTGTCAGTGTGCTCTTCAGAGCCAAGGAAGCAGTAGGAATTGGGATCTTAGTCTGACTCCAAGCTGTGAGGGAGAGAGTTGCAGGGCACTTAGGGTTAGTGGAGACCATCAGTGCCTCTTTGCCTGCCCCTGCAGCAGAAGTTCAGGACACCAGAGCCAAGACCAGAGGCTCTGGTGGAACAGCGGTGAAGAGCATGGGTTCTGACTTCAGACTGCTGGGCTGCAGCCCTGGCTCTCCCACCCCAGGTAAGGACAGGCTGCATGCATCCCTGTGCCTCAGTTTCCCCTTCTGCATAGTGGAGTTGTATTGATGCCTACCCCAGAGGGTTGTGTCATCAATTAGGATGGCACCTGGCACCTTGGTCAGTGGCAGGAAAAGTTCCAGAAGCTCGGCTCTGGTCCCAGGGGTGCCTGAGGCCCTGCCACCATCTCCTTGGGGTGGTGCCATGTGGTGGGAAAGACCCCAACTTCAAGCCCAGACTCAGTCACTCACGCCTGTAATACCAACACTTTCAGAGGCCGAGGCGGGAGGATCACCTGAGGTCAGGAATTCAAGACCAGCCTGGCCCACATGGTGAAACCCTGTCTACCAATGATCCAAAAATTAGCCGGGTGTGGTGGTGCATGTGTGTAATCCCAGCTACTCCGGAGGCTGAGGCAGAAGAATCTCTCGAGGCCAGGCGCGGTGGCTCAAGCCTGTAATCCCAGCACTTTGGGAGGCCGAGACGGGCGGATCATGAGGTCAGGAGATCGACACCATCCTGGCTAACACGGTGAAACCCCGTCTCTACTAAAAAATACAAAAAACTAGCTGGGCAAGGTGGCGGGCGCCTGTAGTCCCAGCTGCACGGGAGGCTGAGGCAGGAGAATGGCGTAAACCTGGGAGGCGGAGCTTGCAGTGAGCTGAGATCCGGCCACTGCACTCCAGCCTGGGCGACAGAGCGAGACTCCGTCTCAAAAAAAAAAAAAAAAAAGAAGAATCTCTCAAACCCAGGAGGCGGAGGTTGCAGAGAGCCGAGGTCGTGCCACTGCACTCCAGCCTGGCTCTGTCTTGGTGTTCAGCCACGTTCCCATGCTCACTCCCAGGGTGACTCTGGGAAGGTCTGAGCCTCCTTGTCTTCCCAGTTAGAATGATCTGATGCCCCTGCTGCCATCAGACTTGGTGAGTTTCCCGAGGACTCTGCAAGAGGCGCTGTTCTGGAGGGTGGAGGCGAGACTAATTGTTCCTGCTCTCCTGGCCAGAGTGGGCACAGTGGATCCCGTCATGGAGAAGTTCCACGCATCCATCACCTACGACCGGCACCTGTGGGAGGTGGATGTTCAAGGCAGCAGAGGCTACAGCAGGGGCCTGGAGAAGGCAGGGCTCCTCACCAAGGCCGAGATGGACCAGATACTCCATGGCCTAGACAAGGTTCTTGCCATGGCCCATGCCCCACCGGAGTCCCCCTCCCTGTGGCCCCAGGCTCCCACCAAATCCCTGAGCAATTAGCACAGTGTTGCCTGTCTGTGGTTTCACATTGAACTAATCATATACTCAAGTGCTGTTTAACTGTGTGCCTTGATGGCCGCCTCGCTCCTTTAATGACCCTGTGGCCCACATGGCTCATGGGTAAAGGTGTGCTGGGCCCGAGATGCCCCCTCCCAGGGTGCACTTCCAGGACTCATCTCCTGGACAGGGACAGTCAGTCATCAGGGATAGGATGGGACCGGGGCAGGGGCTCTCCGCTGCTGATGCCTGCTCACCTGACCCCTGGCATTGCTGCTACCTGCTCTAGGTGGCTGAGGAGTGGGCCCAGGGCACCTTCAAACTCAGCCCCAATGATGCTGACATCCACACAGCCAACAAGCACCGCCTGAAGGTATGACCTCTGCAGCCCTGTAGGGAGACCCCCTGAAACTATTGCTATGGAATAAAAGATGAAATGCTCCTGATTATTGTAAATAGAAAATTGCATACAGGATTGTGTAAAGACAATGCCAGGTTGGACCGCCAGAATGAGCCAACAGCGTGTGATGTGCTTCCCCCTGCAGAGAGCCTATGAATGGATGTGCAGTCAGGGAAGTTTCACATCACCAAGATTCCTATCCCAGAAAAGCAGATGTTCATAGCTCCGGGAATGGAATGCGAACCTTGTTGAGAGCCTATAAATGGACGCATGGGGTGCACCTGTCCATATGGATAAGATAGGGCTATAAACGCCCTCATCTTGCCACGGCTCTTCTAGGCCTCTTTAGGGTTAAGGCATACTCCCTTCTGAGAATTTCTGGTCTAATGGGTTGTCTAGCTTCACGTCCTGTTTCTATGGATTGTTTGTAACCAATTCCAATTTTTGCTGCAGCTGTTACTGCTGATTAATATCTTGCTAATCATAGGTTAGGGAAAGACTGTGTTTCTGTTTTAAGGCTCTGTTAGAAATTACTGATGCACACACTACATTGTAAATTCTTATCTGTATACTGTAGTTCTGCATACAGATGTTATGTTAAAGAATTACTTCATCCCCATGTCACCATCTCACCTCATAATCAAGCGACCCTAAATCCCTCACTAACCTACTTCTGCCCTCACTAAACTTAATAATGCTGGTATATCCAGTGCATTGGCGGCACTATGGGACCAGAGGTGGTGACCCCCCTGGACCCAGCTTTCACTATCTTGTGTGTGTCTATTATTTCTCGACCTGTCGATCCACCTGGGAACAAAGAGAGAGCCCCATTGCATTGCGGGCTGCTGGCCAGATCCCGCAATACAGCCCCACCACTTTCCTGGCCTCCCCTCACCACCTTGCCTGGGGCCACGTTGAGCATTAGCGCCATCATTCTGTTTGCTTCGCCATTGGCAGACAGCAGGTGAGACCCCAGGACATGGGCCAGGCGCAGTGGCTCATGCCTATAATCCTAGCACTTTGGGAGGCTGAGGTGGGAGGATCGCTTGAGGCCAGGAGTTTCAGACCTGACTGGGCAATAACAACGTGGTCCTGTAACTACAAAAAAAAAAAAAAAAGAACAAAAGGCCTCAACAAAGATGGTGAGAGATTTGGGCAGGACCTGGGGCCCTGGGGTAGGGAGGGAGGTTGGCAGGGTTGATGGGGAACCCTACCTTGCCTGGGCTGACCCCTCGGGATATAGACCGTGACCCTGGGCCTCCCTTCACCTCCAGGAGCTCATTGGTGAAACCGCAGGGAAGCCACACACGGGACGGAGCTGGAACAACCAGGTGCCTCTAGCCCTCCGCCCCCCTGCTCTGTGCTGTCCCAACCTTGGGGAGCCCAGGGGGCAGTCAGCTCAGCAGTGGTCCTGGCTCCCCAGGGAAGCAACATGTCGGCCTCCCTGAGCACCACCTCCTCCTTGCACAGGTGGTCACGGACCTCAGGTTGTAGATGCGCAGACCTGCTTCATACTCTCAGGGCTCCTCTGGGAGCTCATCAGGACCGTGGTGGAGCAGGCAGAGGTGTGAGTCCCCGAGGGATGCCCAGGGGGCAGAGAGAGGTGTGATGGCAACCTGAAGAGCAGACCTAGGTGGCAGGGGTGAACAGGGTAGGAGTGCCAGGCCCTGGGGGACAGGGACATCCCAGAATTCCAGGGTCGAGGCAAAGCAGCCAAGAGTGGGGCATTTCCTGCAGACCCCAATACTCCCATGGCAGTCTAGCTCAGCCAACAGGGAAAGCTCACCCTTCATGGGGCTGGGTGCGGGGGTTCATGCCTGTAATCCCAGTACTTTAGGAGGCCGAAGTGGGTGGGTCACGTGAGGTCAGGAGTTTCAGACCAGCCTGACCAACATGGTGAAACTCTATGTCTACTAAAAATATAAAAATTAGGCAGGTGTGGTGGTGGGCGCCTGTAATCCCAGCTACTCGGGAGGCTGAGGCAGGACCAACTGCTTGAACCCAGGAGGCAGAGGTTGCAGTGAGCCGAGATTGCGCCACTGAACTCCAGCCTGGGCGACAGAACGAAACTCCATCTCAAAAAAATAAAAGGCAAGGGTGGGGGCACATGTTCTCAGGATCTCCTGAGGGCTGTGTCATGGGTCTTAGTCACTAAAAAATTAAATTAAAAATTAAAAAAAATAAGCAAGGGACTTGAGTAGACATTTCTCCAAAGAAGATATATGTATTGGTTGAAACGTACATGAAAAGATACTGAATATCATGAATCATTTGGGAGCTGCAAATCAAAACCACAGTGACATGCCCCTTCACTCCCATTTGGATGACTGATATTAAAAACAAACGAAAAAAGAAAATGAAAAATAACAAGGCTTGGCAAGGATGTGGAGAAATGGGAACCACATTGTGCATTGCTGGTAGGAATATAAAATGGTGCAGCTACTGTGGAAAACAGTTTGGCAGTTCCTCAAAAAGCTAAATTACTAAGCAATTCAGTCATTCCACCCCTAAATACATACTCAGGAGATCAGAAAGCAGGGACTCAGATACTTGCATGCCCGTGTCCGCAGCAGCATTATCTGTAATAGCCAAACGTTGGAAACAAGCTGACTGTGCGTCCGCAGATGAATGGATAAACAAAATGCAGGATCCACACAATGGACTCTTATTCAGCTGTAAAAAGGCATTAGGTTGGCCAGGCACGGTGGCTCACACCTGTAATCCCAACACTTTGGGAGGCCGAGGCAGGTAGATGGCTTGAGGCCAGGAGTTCGAGACCAGCCTGGCCAATATGGTGAATTTCCGTCTCTACTAAATACACAAAAATTAGCTGGGCGTAGTGGCGCATGCCTTTAAACCCAGCTACTAGGAAGGCTGAGGCAGGAGAATCACTTGATCCCAGGAGACAGGTTGCAGTGAGCTGAGATCACACCACTGCACTCCAGCCTGGGTGACAAAGTGAGACTCGGTCTCAAAAAAAAAAAAAAAAAGTACATGATGAGACTGGCAGTCTTGCCATACCAGGTCACAAGGAAGCTCTCGAAGACGTCGATGGCTATGTCAAAAGGACTCAAGAGCTGCCTTTGAAGAGGCCCCCAGTAGCCCGAGGACAATTTGAGCTGCACTAGGAACAATACTTGCATGGATTGAATCCATTAGTCATTTTAATAATGAGACTTCAAATGAACAAACAAAACTAACCAATCACCTTTGGAGGATGATTAGAAGCCAATTTATGGCCAGGCACGGTGGCTCACGCCTGTAATCCTAGTACTTTAGGAGGCCAAGGCGGGCAGATTGCTGGAGTCCAGGAGTTGGAGACCAGCCTGGGCAACATGGCGAAACCCTGTCTCTACTAAAAATGCAAAAAAAAATTAGCCAGTGTGGTGACGCATGCCTGTAGTCCCAGCTACTCGGGAGGCTGAAGTGGGAGGATCAACTGGGTCAGGGAAGTCGAGGCTGCAGTGAGCTGTGATTGCAACACTGCACTCCAGCCTGGGCAACAAGAGTAAGACCCTGTCTCAAAAAAAGAGAAGCCAATTCATTACCTTGAAAATAGGCAAAAAAAAAAATGGGAAAGAATCTAAACATTGATCTTGCCTGCCCTATACGAACTTTATCTTGCATCGTAAGTCACAAAGACGTGTTACGTCCCTCCTGAGGAAAGATCACAGTACCACCTATAGTGTAGCCAAAGGGATCAGATGTGGATCTGACCGAGCTTACAGATCCAGCTGCTCACCTGCTGGAAAAACAGAAGACAGAGAACAAGTTGAACTGCAATGAAAGTAAACCATCAGCAAAATCCAGGACTCCAGAATTCTACAGGTCAAACTGTTGGGCTCTTCATCATGAAACTGTACGAATAAAAAGGGATGAGGCTGAAGCAGAAGGATCGCTTGAGGCCAGGGGTTCAAGACCAGTCTGGGCAACATAGCAAGATTCTGTCTCTACAAAAAATACTAAAATAAAATAAAGAAAAAAGAAAGGAATTGAGGGTGATCCTCTAGATAAAGAGTCTTTTTTTTTTTTTTTTTTTGAGATGGAGTCTTGCTTTGTCTCCTAGGCTGCAGGGCAATTGCAGGGCAATGGCCCAGTCTCGGCTCACTGCACCCTCCACCTCCCAGGTTCAAGCAATTGTCCCGTCTCAGCCTCCTGAGTAGCTGGGATTACAGGCACCTGCCCAGCTAAGTTTTGTATTTTTGTAGAGATGGGGTTTCACCATGTTGGCCAGGCTGGTCTTGAACTCCTGGCCTCAGGTGATTGGCCCGCCTCGGCCTCCCAAAGTTCTAGGATTACAGGCGTAAGCCACTGTGCCTGGCCAAAGAGTCTTAAAAGACATGTTAAAGTCAACAGAAGTGCAAGAGAAAACTATCATGGTAAGGGATAGGAATAAAACTGTAAAGAAGCCAAAGAAGTGGTTTCTGTGAAGTCAGAATTGTGCGTACTTGAAGCAGGAGGAAGGTCATTGTATTTGAGACAGGACAAAAGGGAAGTTTCTGTAGTGGCTGGAAAAGAGTTCTTTTCTTTTTCTTTTTTGGAGATACAGTCATGTTCTGTTGCCCAGGCTGGAATGCAGTGGTGCCATCATAGCTCACTGCAGCCTCAAACTCCTGGGCTCAAGCGATCCTCCCATCTCAGCCTCCCAAGTAGCTGGAACTACAGCTGGATGCCACCATACCCAGCTAATTGTTGGCATTTTTTTTTTTTTTCGTAGAGGCGGTATCCTGCTGTGTTGCTCAGGCTGGTCTCGAACTCCTGGCCTCAAGCAATCCTCCCACCTCAGCCTCCCAAAGTGCTGGGATTCTAGGTATAGGCCACCACAGCCAGTCTACTTCTTGACCTTGAGTGGTGGTTACAATTATAAGCTCTCCTTACAATTCATACAGCTATGAATTATAATCAACACATTTTATTTATAATTGTCTCCTTAGGCCGGGTGCAGGGGCTCATGCCTGTAATCCTAACACTGACACAGGAGTCCAGGGGTTCAAGGCTGCAGATGAGCTATGATTGTGCCACTGCACTACAGCTGGAGGTGGCAGAGTGAGACCCTATCTCTAAAAAATAACAATAACAATGATAATAGTAATAATAATTATTATCTCCTTATAGTTCATGATTTTTGTTTGTTTGTTTCATTTTTTGTTTTTTTTGAGATGGAGTCTTGCTCTGTTGCCCAGGCTGGAGTGCAGTGACCCTATCTCGGCTCACTGCAACCTCCACCTCCCGGGTTCAAGTGATTCTCCTGCCTCAGCCTCCTGAGTAGCTGGGATTACAGGTGCCTGCAACCAAGCCCAGCTAATTTCTGTATTTGTAGTAGAGACAGAGTTTTGCCATGTTGGCCAGGCTGGTCTTGAACTCCTGACATCAGGTAATCTGCCCACCTCAGCCTCCCAAAGTGCTGGGATTACAGGTGTGAGCCACCATGGCCTGGCCAGTTCTCATGGGTTTTTTTTGTGTGTTTTCTTTTCTTTTTTTTTTTTTTTGTATCTGTGTTTATCATAAAATTAAAAAATTAAGTTTATTTCAAAACCAAATCCTCTAATTTTTTTTTCCCCAGGAAATCCTGCAAGGGCATAAAACTGAAGTAAATGGATTGGATGGAACTGGAGTCAAGGGTGACTCCTGGATTTACATAACAAGGGTAAGGCGAGAATCACAAAAACATCACAAGGCCATGTATAGCTTATAACGAATAACTAACAGTCTCCTGCAATGTATTGCAAGGTTACAGCACTTTGTAAGATGATGAGGATGACTTTCCAGAGAAGGCAGGATAGGAGCCAAACTTTTTTGTTGTTGTTGAGACGGAGCCTCGATCTGTCACCCAGGCTGGAGTGCAGTGGCACGATCTTGGTTCACCGCAACCTCTGCCTCCCGGGTTCAAGGGATTCTCCTGCCTCAGCCTCCTGCGTAGCTGAGACTGCAGGCACATGCCACCATAACCAGCTGATTTTTTTATTTTTGTAGAGATGAAGTCTGATGATGTCTCCCAGGCTGGTCTGGAACTTCTGGGTTCAAGTGATCCTCCCACCTTGGCCTCCCAAAGTGCTGGGATCACAGGCGTGAGCCACCTCACCCAGCCTTAACCATTTTTAAGTGTACAGTCCAGTGATATTAAAGATACTTAAAATGTTGTAAGCCATCACTAGCATCTATCTCCATAACTCTTTTCATCTCATAAAACAAAAAATATGTACCTATTCAACAATAACTTCCAATCTGCTCTCCACCCCTCCCCTGGAGACTACCATTTTGCTTTCTGTCTCCGTGATTTTGACTTTGCTAAGTACCTTGTATAAGTGGAATCATCCAATATTTTTTGTGTGTAACTGACTTATTACATCTAGCATAATATCCCTAAGGGTCATCCATATTGCAGTGTCTGAACTTTTTTTTGCTTTTTAAGGCTAAATAATATTCCATGGTATGTATATGCCACATTTGGCTTATCCATTTATCCATCGATGAACAAGGATTGTTTGCTTATTGTGTGTGTGGGGGGGGCGGGGGGAGGGGGGTTGGAGACAGAGTCTCACTCTGTTGCCCAGGCTGGAGTGCAGTGGTGCAATCTCTGCTCACTGCAAACTCCACCTCCTGGGTTCAAGCAATTCTCCTGCCTCAGCTTCCCGAGTAGCTGGGATTACAGGCATGCAGCACCACGCTGGGCTAATTTTTGTTGTTGTTGTTGTTGTTGTTGTTGTTGTTTTGATAGAGACAGAGTTTCACCATGTTGGCCAGGCTGGTCTCGAATTCCTGACCTCAAGTGATCCACCTGCCTCGGCCTCCCAGAGCGCTGGGATGACTGGTGTGAGTCACTGCGCCCAGTCTGTTTCCATGTTTTTCCTACCATGAATAATACCGCTGTGAACATGGTGTATAAATATCTTTTCAAGACCCTGCTTTCAGTTATTTTGTGTATACAGTCTTCCCTCAGTATCCACAGGGGATTGGTTCTAGGACACACTGAGGATACCATAATCCACAGATACTCAAGTCCTTAATTTAAAATGAGGTGGTATTTGCATATAATCTGTGCACATCCTCTTGTATACTTTAAATCATCTCTAGATTCCTTATAATACCCAGTACAATGTAAATGCTGTGTAAATAGTTGTTATACTGTATTGTTTAGGGAATAATGATAGAAAAGAAAGTGTGCACATGTTCAGAACAGACACAGACATCATAGGGCTAACCAGAATTTCCATGTGCAGTTGGTGGAATCAACCTGTGGACCCCATGGATACAGGCCGGGCGCGGTGGCTCACGCCTGTAATCCCAGCACTTTGGGAGGCTGAGGTGGGTGGATCACCTGAGGTCAGAACAGCCTGTCCAACATGGTGAAACCCCATCTCTACTAAAAATACAAATTAGCCTGGCATGGTGGTGCACTTCTGTAATCCCAGCTATGCGGGAGGCTGAGGCACAAGAGTTTCTAGAACCCAGGAGGCAGAGGTTGCAGTGAGCCGAGATCGTGCAACTGCACTCCAGCCTGGGCAAAAAACAAGAACAACAACAACAAAACCCTTGGATACAGAGGGCCAGCTACATACAAAGATATGGAACTGCTACATCGTATAAGAATTCTGTTTTTAATTTTTTGAGGAATTGCCACACTGTTCTTAGTAGCTGTGCCATTTTAAATTGCCAGCAACAGTGCACAAGGGTTCCAGTTTCTCCATATCCTCTCCAGCACTTGTTATTTCTGGGATCTTAGTTTGTTTTTAATAGGAACCAAAGGACACTTTTTTACATGTGTAGAATTCGCAGTTCACAGGCTTGTTTTTTTTCCCCCAGCATGCTAAATCTACCACCCCACTCCCTTCTGGAGTCCGTAGTTTCTGCTGAGAAATCAATTAACAATCTCATTGAGGAATCCTTATACATGACAAGCACCTTTTTTTTGTTTTGTTTTAGACGGAGTTTTACTCTGTTGCCCACGCTGGAGTGCAGTGGTGCAATCTCAGCTCACTGTTATCTCTGTCTCCTGGGTTCAAGCAATTCTCCTGCCTCAGCCTCCCAAGTAGCTGGGATTACAGGCACTTGGCACAACTTGATCTGGCTAATTTTTTGTATTTTTAGTAGAGATGGGGTTTTGCCATGTTGACCAGGCTGATCTTGAACTCCTGATCTCAGGTGATCCACCTCCCTTGGCCTCCCGAAGTGCTGGGATTACAGGCGTGAGCTACTGTACCCAGTCAACGTTTTTTTTTTTGGCTGCTGCTTTCAAGATTTTTTGTCACTTGCCAGTTTGATTATAATGTGTCTTGGTGTGGATCTTTTTTTGGTTCATTGAGCTGCTTTGATTTGTAGTTTCATGTCTTTCTCCAATTTGGGATAGTTTTTGACCATTTTTGCAAATAATCTCTCTCCCTTCCTCTTTCTCTTCTCCTTTGCTGAATTGCATAATGTGTATCTTGGTCCTCTAGATGGTGTCCCATAGTCCTTTAGGATGCCTTCACCTTTGTTTGCTCTTTTCTTTTTCTTTTTTTGAGATGGAGTCTTGCTCTGTTGCCCAGGCTGGAGTGCAATGGTGACATGTCGGCCAACTGCAACCTCCGCCTCCCGGGTTCAAGTGATTCTTCTGCTTCAGCCTCCAGAGTAGCTGGGATTACAGGCATGTGCCACCACGCCTGGTTAATTTTTTGTTTTTGTTTTGAGATGGAGTCTTGCTCTGTCACCAGGCTGGAGTGCAGTGGTGCGATCTTGGCTCACTGCAACCTCCGCCTCCTGGGTTCAAGCAGTTCTCCTGCCTCAGCCTACCGGGTAGCTGGGACTACAGGCGCGTGCCACCATGCCCAGCTGATTTTTATATTTTTAGTAGAGATGGGATTTCACCATGTTTGCCAGGATGCTCTCGATCTCTTGACCTTGTGATCCGCCTGCCTCGGCCTCCCAAAGTGCAGGGATTACAGGCATAAGTCACCACTCCTGGCCTAATTGTGGATTTTTAATAGAGACGGGGTTTCACTATGTTGGCCAGGCTGATCTCAAACTTCTGACCTCAGGTGATCTGCCCACCTTGGCCTCCCAGAGTGCTGGGATTACAGGCATGAGCCAGGGCACCCAGCCTGTTTGCTCTTTTCTCTTTGCTCCTCAGACAAAGTAATTTCAAATGTACTTTCTTCAAGTTTGTTCATTCTCTTTTCTACCTGCTTGAACCTTCCATTGACTTCTTCTACTGAATTTTTCAATTTAGTTATTGTATTTTTCAGCTCTAGAATTTTTGTTTGGGTTCTTTTTATATCTCTTTATTGATATTCTCATTTTGTTAATATATAATTTTGCTGATTTCCTTTAGTTCTTTGTCCATGTTTTCCCTTAACTATTTGAACATACTTAAGATGGTTTTGTTTTAAGGTCTTTGTCTAGCAAGTCTGATACCTGTGCTTCTTAAGGAGTAATTTATTTTTTTTCCCTTTTTTTGAGATGGAGCGTCGCTCTATTGCCAGGCTGGAGTGCAGTGATGCGATCGTGACTCGCTGCAACCTCCGCCTCCTGGGTTCAAGCAATTCTCCTGCCTCAGCCTCCCGAGTAGCTGGGATTACAGGTGTTTGCCATCACATCAGCTAATTTTGTGTGTGTGTGTGTGTGTGTGTGTGTGTATTTTTAATAAAGACAGGGTTTCACCATGTTGGCCAGGCTGGTCTCAAACTCCTGACCTCAGGTGATCTGCCTGCCTCAGGCTCCCAAAGTGCTGGGATTATAGGTGTGTGCCACTGCACCCGGCTGGAAGTCTTATCTTAAAGCTTGAAGCCTCTGCCTTCTATCAGTGGCCCGCCCCAGAGGTGCCCAGTATCAACCTCTCTCTGCCCATCTTCCTTTCCCACTGTGCAGACTCGGCCCTGGAGGGGTAGGCTCTGCCCCTGAAGAGGCTGTGGAGCAGGCCTCCCAGTAGCACTTGCTGTGTGAACAAGTGACTTTCTCTCACCTGTTGTGCCTACTGATGGTGCTTCTCAGTCCTCTCTCTACTTCCTGTCTTTCCTCCCCTTAAGCCTGGAATCAACCCCCTCACTTCTCTACCTTCTAATTCACGGAGCCCCCCAAATCCTGCTCCTAGATGTCACTGGATGCCACCTCCTCTCTGATTACTCTGCCTTACCTGAGGCTGCTGCCATCCCTCTGCTGGCCCAGTGCACAGCCTCCTGACCTGACTGCCCTTGTATTCGTTCTGCCTTTGGCAGCCAGAGTGCTTTCTACCGTGCTAGCCTGATGGGGTCATTCCCTTCTTCAAACACCCCCATTGAGTCCCATGTAAAACAAAGAGTCAAGGCTAGCCTGCAGGCCCTTCCTGATCTGGCTCCCCTCTCTGGACCCCTCCATGCTCCAGCCCCATTGAGTTCCTGTGCTCCCTAAACATGCCTTCCACTGGAGGGAAGGACGTCCCTTGGGAAACACCCCTCCCACAGCCACAGAAGGAGCCTGGGCTGGAGGTTTGGGGGAGTCCTGTTCCCATGTTAGCTACTCTAACATGGGAAGCAGAGGGCCTGCTCCCCCTCCACACCCCTCCCCAGCCTTGTGCTGTATTCTGGGTGTCGGGTGCAGCTGAACCAGGGAAGAAGGCCAAATTTGGGGTCAGAGCCAGCCCTTTGGTTAGTGGAAAAGGAGACAATAGGGTCCAACCATAACCATTTTCTTCTTGCGTCTCACTGTTGTTTTCATGTCACCTTAACGCCTGGCGTATTTACGTGTTTCCTAAAAACAATGATTTCATAAGCACCCCAGCCGTGATTTTCCCTGAGCCCATGTGCTCCACAACCTAGCTCCTGACCAGGACCCCCCAGGCCTCAGATAGACCCTCACAATGGCTGAGGCTCAGCCTGCCCTTGGTTTCTTCCCTGTTTCATGGATGGGGTCAGCAGAAATTGTGACGGAAGCTCAGTTCATAGAAGAGTGAAGCGGGAAGCTAGCGCTTGGCATATTTCAAGATCTCAACAGGAGACCTTGTCATTTCACGTCCTCAGACAGCGAGAAGGCTGGCAGGAGCCCATGTCCTTATAGTCGGTGGAGAAAGGGGAGTCACAGGGAGGGAGAGGAAGAGACCTGACCCATCCAGCAAGAACAGGGCCTGGAAACAGTGCCCTCCTTGTCTGAAGCTCCAGTGCAGTCCTTGAGGGTGTAAGTGTGTGACCTGCAGCGAGAGGCCACCAGGGGGTGCTGTGAGACTGGCCGAGGCTGAACTGGGGGAGGAGGACCCCGTATCTCTGCTTGGGGCTCAGTGTCTTTTTCTTCCTTTTGCCTCATCCATTCTGCAGGCCTGAAGGCCAGACCTGTCTAGGGGAGCCGCATTCCAGCTGTGGGATGCCTATAGATGTAGAGGTGCTCCTTACAGATTCTTATACATCTCCGTAATTAGTGGAATAAATGGGCCATGAGTGAGAAAGGCTAGAGAAGGTTTGAGAAAGACAGTAGACAGCCTTACGCCATCCACAGAGCAGAGCGTGCTCCGAGTGCAGGATACAGTCTTTTCAAGCAGATATGGAACAAAAGCGTACATATACCAGGCTATAAAGAATGTGTCCCCTGCTGGGCCCGGTGGTTTCACGCCTGTAGTCCTAGCACTTCGGAAAGCCAAGGCGAGCGAATCACTTGAGGTCAGCAGTTTGAGATCAGCCAGCCAATATGGTGAAACTCCATCTCTCTCTCTCTCTCTCCCTATATATCTATATCTATATCTATATCTATATCTGAAGCTAGGCATGGTGGTGCACACCTGTAATCCCAGCTACTTGGGAGGCTGAGGCGGGAGAATCACTTGAACCTGGGAGGCAGAGGTTGCAGTGAGCTGAGATCGTGCCACTGCACTCCAGCCTGGGAGACAGAACGAGACTCCATCTCAAAAAAAGAAAAAAGAATGTGTCCCCAAATATCAAAGGGCTGGCTGGGTGCAGTGGCTCACACCTGTAATTCCAGCACTTTGGGAGGCCAAGGCAGGCAGATCACTTTGAGCTCAGGAGTTCGAGACCAGCCTAGGCAACATGGCAAAACCCCATCTCTACTAAAAGTACAAAAATTAGCCAGGTGTGGTGGTGCACACCTGTAATCCCGGCTACTTGTGAGGCTGAGGCAGGAGAATTGCTTGAACCCAAGAAGTGGAGATTGCAGTGTGCTGAGATCACACCACTGCACTTCAGCCTGAGTGGCTAAGCAACAGTCTGTCTCAAAAAAAAAAAAAAAAAAAGGGCTGAAATACAGGTTATGCTTTTGTATGACAATGCAACGATGCTAGAAATCATCACTAAAATGCAACCAGAAAGCCATTATGTGGCATCACTTCACCCTTAGCCAGGATTCATGGCTCTGGAAATCAACAAACAGAAGGTGCTTCCCATCCACACAGCTCTGGGCTCTGCTGTTTTAGAGGCTTTAATTCCCAAGACAGGAAACCTTCCACCAATTCCACAAGAGGCTGCCCCCCTGGCCACTGTGGGCTCCTTATGCCAGAGGACAATAGACATACGGGGATCGAGCCAAACTCTCAGGGTATTGGGGCGCTGCTACACGGAGAGGGATAAGGGGAGGATATCTCTGGGACACTGAAAGCCTCGGGGTCCCTTCATGTCCTGTGGTAACATTTTCTGCAACCTACAGCCATGTAATTCAGGCAGGAGCGCGAATGGCCCAGACCCTCAGGAATAAAGGTTTGAGTCACCCCGCCAAGCAGGTAACAGCAAGGTATCTGCTGAGGGCACAGAGAATACACATGGGTAGTGGAAACAGTCAGCACCAGCTGCGGCCATGTGAGATTGACAGAAAGGAGGACTCTCATAGTGGGGATGTTTCTTCTTTGTTTGGATATGACTGTATTTGCATTTATCCTAACACTAGCAACACTTTCTTTCTTCCCCTCATTTCCCTGTGATTAATACACCGTATGTTAATAAGTGACCTACTTTTAACATTTTTATTATATATGAACATTTATATATTTTTTATTTTATACACACACAGATATATACATACACACATACATACATACTTTTTTTTTTTTTTTTTAATGAGACAGTGTTGCTCTGTCGCCCAGTCTGGAGTGCACTGGCACCATCATAGCTCACTGCATCCTCGAGCTTCTGGGCTCAGGTGATTCTTCCACCTCAACCTCCCAAGTAGCTGGGACTACAGGTGCAGGCCACCATGCCTGGCTCATTTTTGTATTTTTTGTAGAGACAAAGTTTCACCATGTTGCCCAGGCTGGTCTTGAACTCCTAGGCTCAAGAGATCTGCCCACCTTGGCCTCCCAACGTGCTGGGATTATAGGCCTGAGCCACCTTGCCTGGCTGGTAATCTATTTTGATATCTAAGTTACAGAATATCAAAGGTGTGTGTGTGTGTGTGTGAGTCAGCTGGGAGAATAATAAACGTCACCTGAAGATAGATGGAGTGATCTGTAGACCTGAGTCCTTCTGTGGGAGGGTTAGCCTGTTTGGGTTATATGAGTGTAGTTGCATCATGTTCGGCAAAAGCATGGTGTTGCTATTGGCTTTATTTGGAGGTTAATCTGGTTAGAGGAAGTGTGCAGAAATGCCACAGTGACAAAGGTGGGCTGGAGTGGTTTTGCCCTGTGTTCACCTGGCTAAACCAGGACTAAGTTTCCCACGGTCCCCTTCTCCATATGATCTGGGGGCAGAATTGGCTAAAAAAGTTTGTGAGATACCCAGGTGGCAGAAAGGAAGCGACAGCCATCACTCATTACAGCCTGCTCGGTTGGAGGCCATAAGGCAGATGCAGAGGTGCTGGGCCTGCCCAGGACCAGGGTGAGGGGAGCAGGCACCTGTGTGAGTACAGGGTCAGCACCTGAGACTCAGCACCCTCTTAAATGGTGGCCCTAGGCACCTGCTGGGCACACAGTAGGGCCCCTGCCTGGAAGCTCTCTCTGCTCTCAGGAGGAGGGCAGCTCAGGTGCGACCCGCAGGAAGGAAGAGATTCTGAATAGACTTCTCTGCTGTGGGCTGAACCCTCCTACTGAGCGCCTTCCCAACTTGTTACAGAAAACCAGAGCTGGGGCTGGGCGCGGTGGCTCACGCCTGTAATCCCAGCACTTTGGGAAGCCAAGGCAGGTGGATCACCTGAGGCCAGGAGTTCGGGACCAGCCTGGCCAACATGGCAAAACTCCGTCTCTACTAAAAATACAAAAAAAATTAGCCAGGTGTGGCCATGGGTACCTGTGATCCCAGCTACTTGGGAAGCTGAGGCGGGAGAATTGCTTGAACCTGGGAGGCGGAGGTTGCAGTGAGCCGAGATTGCGCCGCTGCACTCCAGCCTGGGTGACAGAGCAGGACTCTGTCTCAAAAAATAAAATAAATAAAATAAAATAGAAAACCACAGCTGGACAGTAGCAAATGGGTCAAAACAGATTTTATCAGGAACTACTGCAGTGAGGAAAAGGCCTCGGTATGAGATGGGTTTCATGCAAATACAGCATGGGCAAGTGGGGATTTATAGCCCTGGAGTAGGGTTGGGGGAGTGAGTGGAAAACGGCTGAGAGGAAGGATCTCAGGGCTAAGAGGGGGTTCTGGCTAAACCGACCTCCCAGAATTCCTCGGAAGGCAGGCCAGGGTGATCAGACATCATCTGGGGGATTGGAAATTTGATCAGATAGGGAAGGTGATCAGATGTTGAGGGTAGGTGACTATGGCTAAACCCACTGAGCAGGAATCTTGCTAAAACTGGGCAGTGCAGACGCAATTAAGGTGGGCACTGAAGCTCAAGGTCAAAGCCAGATGAGAAGGCTTAGAGGAGCCTAACTCAGTTTATTCAAGGAGAGTGTCACACTGCATGCATGGTGGGGAGACCCCTGGGTTTCTGTGAGCCCTGACATCAGAGGTCGTGGGCCTGGTTCCTGCTGTACCTTCCAGGGTTCTGCCGAATGTGTCCCGTTGCTGGATTGCTAGTTGATTCTCAGATTGTCCGTGGCCTGGATGGTGGGGAGGGGAGGGTGGTGGTCAGCTGCCTGTCCTAGGCCTGAGGCCTTCACCACTCCCTCCCTGTGCCCCAAGGAAGGCAGTCAGACCCGGGCCCTGGTCCTGGTCATCAGGGATGGGTCCCTCTGCTGGGAAGATGGAGAAGTCCTCGCTGTGTCCCCTCGGATTTCGGTCTGATAAGGCTTCCCATGAGTAAATCCAGCCACATGGGGGGAAAGGGCAGGGAGAAACCCATAGAAATGGAAGCAGGGCTCTGGGATCGGGTGACCCTAGGTGCCCCATGTCAAGATTCCCAGGTATGCCAGGCAGTAACTCCCTCCTTGTCTAAGGCCATTTGAATTGGGTTTCTGGGACCCACAGGATGGCTCTCTGACATGGTCTGTAACAGACATTGCACATGTGCTCTGCAAGCATGTGGGGAGGGGCACCCAGCAATGCTATCCCAGTCCCAGATACTGCACAGAAAAGGCCTAGAAATCCCATCATAGAGATGTGACTGAACTGTTGGAAATGCAAGGAGAACAGACACGACTCTTGCACAATAAGGGCACCTGTAAGTCTTTTGGAGAAGAGCTCCTGTGTATAGGAATGGTGGACTAGGGTAGAGAATGGCTGTGAAAGTAAACAGATGGAAAAAGATAACCATGAAATTCCTACTCAAAAGAAAACTGGTGTGGTTCTATAGATATCAGACAAAAGCAACTTTAAGGTAAAAGGTATCATCTGGAATAAATAGGGATATTTTATGGTAATAAAAGTTCTATTTTGGCTGGATGCGGTGGCTCATGTCTGTAATCCCAGCACTTTGGGAGGCCAAGGCGAGTGGATCACCTGAGGTCAGGAGTTCAAGAACAGCCTGGCCAACATGGTGAAACCCTGTCTCTACTAAAAATACAATAATTAGCCAGGCATGGTGGTGTGCGCCTGTAATCCCAGCTACTCTGGAGGCTGAGGCAGGAGAATGGCTTGAACCCGGGAGGAGGAGGTTGCAGTGAGCTGAGATTGTGCCATTGCACTCCAGCCTGGGCAACAAGAGTTAAAAAAAAAAAAAAAAAAAACCAAAAAACACCTCATCAGGGAGCATCAGGGAGGTAATGGTGTTTTTTGGTTTTCTTTTGAAACAGGGTCTTACTCTGTTGCCCAGGCTGGAGTGCAGTGGTGTGATCACAGTTCATTGCAGCCTAGACCTCCTGGGCTCAGATGATCCTCACACCTCAGCCTCCCAAGTAGCTGGGACTACAGGTGCAAGCCACCATGCCCAGCTAGTTTTTAATTTTTTTGTAGAGATGGTGTTTCACCATGTTCCCCAGGCTGGTTTCAAACTCTTGGGCTCAAGCGATCCTTCTGCCTTGGCCTCCCAAAGTGATAGGATGACAGGCGTAAGCCACCAGCCAGACCAGCAGTTTTAAATTTGTATACATCTAATAATGTAGTCTCAAAAAAATATGAAACCAAAAACTGCTGAGCTACAGGGACAAATTCACAGTCCCTGAGGGAGACGATTCCTTCTCAGCAGACAAAACAAACAAACCCTAAAAAGCAAAAATAAATAGAAGGTTGAAAGACAATAATGAGTACCTAATGGACTTGTATACAGAGCACGGCATTCAAGGGCTGCAGAGCACATGTTCTCTTCAAAGACAAAAACAGGCAAGAATCATTGACAAAAAGTAACTATATATTGAGTTTTAAACAAGTCTCCATAAGGCAAATTTCAAAGAATTGAAATTATTGAGAGTATGTACCCTAAACACATACAGTTGAACTAGAAATCAATAACAAAGATATGGCTGGGCACACAGTGACTCATCCCTGCAATCTCAGAACTTTAGGAGGCCAAAGCAAGAGGATCATTTGAAGCCAGAAGTTTGAGTCCATCCTGGGCAACATGGTGAGACCCTGTCTTTATAAAAATAAAAAAGAAAGTAGCTGGGTCGTGGTGGCATGTGCCTGTAGTCCCAGTTAGTTACTCAGGAGGCTGAGGCAGGAGGATCACTTGAGCCTAGGAGTTGCAGACAGCAGTGAGCCATGATCACACTACTGCACTCCACCCTGGGTGAGAGTCAGATTGTCTCAAAAAAAAAAAAAAAAAAACCCACAAAATATCCCCCAAAACCAAATATGTAACTAGAACATCCTCACGTATTTGGAAATTAAGAAATATGCCACTAGGTGGGCATGGTGGCTCACGCCTGTAATTCCACACTTCAGGAGGCCAAGTCAAGAGGATCACTTGAGTTCAGGAGCTTGAGACCAGCCTGAGCAACATAGCAAGACCCTCTCTCTTAACAAAACATTTACACAATTTAGCCAGGTGTGGGGGCATGTGCCTCTAGTTCTGGCTACTTGGGAGGCTGAAGTGGGAAGATCGCTTGAGCCTAAGAGTTGGAGGCTGCAGTCAGCTCTGATTGCACCACCGCACTCCAGCCTGGGCAACAGAGCAAGACCCTGTCTCAACAAAAAGACTGTTGTTTAATTTTCACAGATTTGTGAAATGTAAAATTTAAATGTTAATCCCACCCACAAAATAATGCCACAGAAACATCAGAATAACGTTTGACCAAATATCCGGCACTGTGGCCCTGCCAAGTCGACACATAAAATTAAACATCACCCTGGCCATAAATAATGGTAGCTACATCATCATCCTCGTGTCCAAGGAAACCTCAAGCTTTGAAGAATATTTTGAAGCTGCCAAAATAGCAGAGACCACTTCCAGTGACCCTGAGAACCTGAGGGTTTCTAGAACCTTCACTTCTGGGTTATGGGGAAAGTGGTCCTGTATGTCCTCTGGAGACAGCCTGGGAGACAGGGATCCTTGGTGGTGCAGGTGGAGTCTCTGAGGCCTGGGGCAGAGAGAGTGGGCAGGGGACTGACCAGCAGGAGGCCAGAATGAGGGACACCTACGAACACGGGAGCAGGGCGGAGGTGACTAGATGGGGCATTCTCCTGTGCTCTGAGGGAGGAGAGCCAGGCGGGACCCAGAGGGCTCTGCGGAGGCACCAGGGACCCTAAAAAGAGAGGGCACTGAGCAGAACAGCAGGACCCAGCCTCCTCTGCCCAGGCCTGGACACATCTCAGTCCAGGAAGGGGTGAGATAAGCCTGGGTGGTCAGAGCTGCAGCTGCACCTGCTGGATAGGCCCGGTTCAGCCCAGCCCTGCAGGGTCCCCAGGATCCAGCCAGACCCAGATTTCCCACCACAGAAAGATGTGGTCTGAGGCTGCCTCTGTTTAGAGGCCATGGCAGGTGCAGGGTCAGGCAGGGCCTGAAAGGGAGCGGCTGGGGACACTATATTTAAAAACAGTTCCTTCCTCTCCCAAGACCTGGGGCTGTCCTTGGGGGAACCACAGTTTCTGAGTTCCAGGCAATGATGAGTGTCACACTCAAGGAGGGGGTGCTGGGGAGGGAGCAGCTTCAGCCCAGACCCCCAGAGCAGATGCTGCTCCAGCCCTGAAGGTGAGAGGAGCCAGGGTCAGGGGCAGCAGTGGACCAAGCCTCTCAACAAGGGAGAAGCTGCACTGGATTGAGGCCTCCCAGGGGCTTCCCCTGTACCTGCATCAATGTTTCTTAGGGTGTTCACATCCCATTACTGCTCAGCACCTTGCCCGTCTCCCCCAGGATCGGGAGCTGTCTGGGATGCAGCCTTTGGCGCTTAGGGGACTCTCAGTGTTTGTGGGACACTGGGATCTGAGCATCAGTCCATGGAGCCTGAGCTCACTATGGCTCTCGTGATCTCCATGAGATAACATGAAGTCTTCTGTTCGTCTGTCTGTCTGTCTGTTGTAACATCCCACAACCATGGCTGGCAGATGCCAAGGGGATGTGTGAGATGGCCCAGCTCCAGGACAGGCATGTGGCACCCATGAAACTCAACTGGAGGGAAGTTGGGGAGAGTCTCACAGCGCTGGACAAGCCATCGGATGGCACTGCCCCAGGGACACACCCAGTGGCAGGGACCGGCATATGGAGGACCTAAGGCAAAGGGTGGCTTAAAACGTGACAGCGGATCTGCCGCTGGGGAAATGCAAGAGGGGATTTGACAGCTGGGCCAGATGTTCCAGGACAGCAGTTTCCAAAAGATTTTCCATCCAAACTTCCAGCAAGAAGTAGATCTTCCACTGTAACCCAGAGCATATCTGCGCATTCAGGTAACTGAAGCAACATTCCGGGAACCGTCACCATCCCTCCCGTGGAACAGCTCGCTCTCCAGCTGGAGTCAGCTCTAGACGGCCTCACTTTAACAAAAGGTTAGCTGCAGCCATTGGAATGAATTTCACACCCTCTATGAGCTGCAGTGCAAAATTCAAATAGTGGCAGTTGAAGCTCAGTATCATCAAGGATTCATTTACTTTATGATGGTTAACAACATTTTCCAAGCCACACTAACTGGGCCAGCTGGTAATAATAATAATGATAATCGGCCAGGCATGATGGCTCACGCCTGTAATCCCCGCTCTTTGGGAGGCTGAGGTGGGCTGATCGCCTGAGATCAGGAGTTCGGGACCAGCCTGGTCAACATGGTGAAACCCCATCTCTATTAGAAACACGAAAATGTAGCATGATGGTGGGCACCTGTAGACCAGCCACCTGGGAGGCCGAAGCAGGAGAATTGCTCAAACTCAGGAGGCAGAGTCCTCAGTGAGCTGAGATAGCGCCATTGCACTCCAACCTGGGCAGCAGAGTGAAATTCCATCTCAGAGAAAAAAAAAAAAGATAATACTAATAAGCCCCTGAAGGTATTATACATGCAGCACTTTCCAGTTTAAAAAGCACTTTCAAAGGACAAGTAGAGTATGGTCCCACCCATAGGAGGTACCCAGGGTAGCCAAATAGAGAGACGGGAACTAGCATGGTGGGTGCCAGGGGCTGGGGGAGGGAGGAATGGGAAGTTAGTGTTGAATGGGGACAGAATTTGAGTTTTGCAAGATGGAAAAGATCTAGATGTGCCATTACACTCCAGCCTGTGCAACAGAGTGAGACTCCGTCTCAAAAAACAGAAAAAGCCATGCCACTTGCGGTGGCTTACGCCTGTAAACCCTGAACTTTGGGAGGCCGAGGCAGGTGGATCATGAGGTCAGGAGTTCGAGACCAGCCTGACCAACATGCTGAAACTCTGTCTCTATTAAAAATACAAAAAATTAGCCAGGCGTGGTGGCGGGTGCCTGTAATCCCAGCTACTCAGGAGGCTGAGACAGGATAATCACTTGAACTTAGGAGGAAGAGATTGCCATGAGCCGAGATTGCCCCACTGCACTCCAGCCTGGGCAACAGAGCAAGACTTTAAAAAAAAAAAAAAAATCTAGAGATGGATGGTGGTGATGGTTGCACGACATTATGAATGTAGTTAATGCCACTGAACTGTGCACTTAAAAATGGTCAAGATGGGCCAGGCGCAGTGGCTCACACCTGTGATCCCAGCATTTTGGGAGGCCCAGGCGGGCGGATCATGAGGTCAGGAGTTCGAGACCAGCCTGGCCAACATGGTGAAACCCCATCTCTACTAAAAATACAAAAATTAGTTGGGCGTGGTGGCGCATGCCTGTAATCCCAGCTACTCAGGAGGCTGAGGCAGGAGAATTGCTTGAACCAGGGAGTCAGAGGTTTCAGTGAGCTGAGATTGTGCCACACTGCACTCCAGCCTGGTGACAGAGCAAGACTCTCAAAAAAACAAAAAAAGGTCAAGATGATAAATTTTAGGTTGTGTGTATGTTACTACTTTTTTACAAATGAAGAAAACAACACTTTGACGTGCGTTATCTCCCAACACCAACCTCAGCCCGGCCCTGAAAAGCGAGCAGAGCCAGCAGCATTTCCAGCGCCACCTCTGGAGGAGAGGAACCTGAGACTCCTGGGTGACCAGAGGCGTCTCTGGCAGCACCAGCAAAAGAGCCTGGCCCTGGCCGCCCAGCACAGGTGCTCAGTCCCTCCTCACTGCCACTGCTCCCCCCACCACCAAAGCACAGGGTCCCGAGATGTTGGGAGAGGGTCGGGGATGCCGGGCTGGGAGAGGACCTGGGGGCCTGTCAGAAGCCATGACATGACGCACTCACCGCTCGGGAGGAAGCTACTGGCCTCTGAGTGAAATCTGTAAGAATGAGCTCTGGAGATGTATCGTACAACATGGAGACTACAGTTAATAAATGTATACTGGAAAATTGCTAAGATTAGATCTTCCGTGTTCTCACTACAAAAGCGTAAGTATGTGAGGAGACGGACGTGTGGGTCAGCTTGATTTAATCATTTTACAGTGTGGCAAAGCATCACATTGTAGGTGGTCAATATATACAGTTTTGTCAATTACACCTTCAGGAAGCTGGGGTGGGGTGTGTGTGTGTGTCTCTGTGTTTGTGTGTCTCTGTGTCTGTGTGTCTCTGTGTCTGTGTGTCTGTGTGATGTCAGGTCTGTGAGGCGCTGAACGTGGTACATTAAACAGCATTTTCGTTCTTACCTCATGATTCCTGGACTTGCACCATTGAGTGGCTTCTGGCTAACCCCAAACCTGTTTCCCCCTCTCTAACCACACCTCCCTCCAGGGCTGGTTGGAGGAACCTCAGCCCAGCCCCCTGAGCTCAAGCCCTGGGGGACTCCTGCTGGGCGGCTCTCTGGACCCCAGTGAGATGCTCCACAGACCCAGGGCGCCCTGGGGGAAGGAGGGAAGTCAGGCGCATCACCTCCTGGGACCAGCCCTGAGGGGACTCAAGCCCATCCAGGGTGTAGTTTCCTCCAAAGGAAAGCCCCAGGGGAGGGTCTTGGGGGGCCATGGTGCAGCCCACCTCCCTGTGTGACCTCAGCCCTTGCCAACCCTCTGCCTGTGGTGGGAGGTCCCCACACAAAGCACCCAGGGCCCCAGGGGCAAGGCCAAGCTGACAGGTGTGGGAGGCAGTTGAGCCCTGGATCCTGACCACAGCAGGGCAGTTGGCAGATGTGCCTCCGGGACAGAACCCCAGGGGTAACGGCCATGGACGCTGGAAGGGGCCTGGCTGGGGGCAGGGACCAGAGGATGAGGATGGGGCCACATGGACTGGGGTGCCCTGGGACAGCTGCTGCCAGCGAGAGACCGGGGCACCACTCTCCAGGGAGCCCACGCTGCAAGTCAGGCCACAAGGGCCTCCGACCCTGAGGGCGGATGAGGCCAGGGACAGGCCAGCCGGGCCGTGAGGCCCCTGGTGAGCCAGGCCCCAACCTCAGGCAGCGCTGGAGCCTGCTGCTGCTGGGTCTGGCGCTGGTAACCCATGGCCTGGTGCACCCAACGGCTGCACCGCAGGGCAGGGCCTTGGGCCCTGGAGCCCCTGGAGGAAGCAGCCGGTCCAGCCTGAGGAGCCGGTGGGGCAGGTAAGGGGTGAGAGATTCCTGGGGATGTGGGGGTCTGGCGGCAGAGGTGGGAAAGGATGACCAAGGGGAGACAAGCCAGAGGCGGGAGAAGGAAGGTTAATCCCTGGAGGGGAGCCAGAGACACACTGACTTCAACTGAAGTGTTAATATTTTTCCATCATGGATTTGTTTAAATTAATTTTTATTGCTTAATGTCATATTAAAATAGTATTTATCTTGAATCCTGAGATTTCTGCCACCCCTTACATTTGGCACGAAGGCCAATGTCTCCCTTACCTCCCCCTAGTCCTTGGGGTAGGGCAGGACTAGAAGCAGGGGCAGGATGTCCACAGGGGTGGTGGCCACTATCCCTGAAGGGTGCCCAGGCCTCCCCCTCTTCCCTCTCCTCCTCCTCCTCTTCTCCCTCCTCCTCCTCCCCCTCCTCCTCTCACCTCCTCCCCCTTTCCCCTGGCCTATGTCGCCTGTCCACTCCCACCCTCACTGGGCAGGGGCCACTCCCTGGAGCTCCAGCTGATGTGTGAGGGGCGTTTCCTGGAGTCCCTGGGTCACTAGACCTCAGCCAGCATCGCCTCCTGAAACCAGCCCCTAGGAGACCCAAGCTTATCCACGGTGCAGGTGCCTCCAAAGAAGAAGCCCAGGAGAGGGTCTAGGGAGGCCACAACTCCCTGTGTGACCTCAGCCCTTGCCACCACCCTGCGTGTGGTGGGAGGTCTCCGGACAAAGCACCAAACATCTGGGTCCATTTATGACTATTTGGGACACAACAGCCTGGTCATCGCTGGTGCACGTTGTACCCACAGGCGATCACATTATACCCACAGGCGATCACGCTGTACCCACAGGCGATCACGTTGTACCCACAGGCGATCACGCTGTACCCACAGGCGATCACGTTATACCCACAGACGATCATCATTTCAGGGGCAGAACCTCCCTCTCGCTGGCCCCATAGGCAGGTCCCGCTGTGATCCCCTTTGTGCAGATGGGGATAGAGCCCAGACAGGTGAGGCAACCCGTCCAAGTCACTCAGCTCATGGGCACAGATTCTAAGGCCCAAGCTGGACAGCCTCTAGCTCTCCCCTGCCCATCCTCTAAGCTGATGGAGCTGACACGTGCACCTCTGGGGCCTGAGTTTCCCCCCTTTTTATCTTCTTCTTCAAACAAAGTTTCACGGAGTTTCATCTTGTCGCCCAGTCTGGAGTGCAATGGCGCGATCTCGGCTCACTGCAAACTCTACCTCCCAGGTTCAAGAGATTCTCCTGCCTCAGCCTCTGGAGTAGCTGGGATTACAGGTGCGCACCACCACACCCGGCTAATTTTGTGTATTTTTTTAGTAGAGATGGGGTTTCACCATGTTGGCCAGGCTGGTCTCGAACTCTTGACCTCAGGTGATCTGCCTGCCTTGGCCTCCCAAAGTGCTGGGATTACAGGCGTGAGCCACCGCGCTGGGCCTGAGTTTCCCCTTTTGCAATCTGAGGGGCCCTGATCAGTGAGGGCCTTCAACCTCCCACCCACCCAGAGGATGCTGGGGTGGCTGTGGTGAGACCTCCAGCAGCGGCAGCCAACCTGACCCACACCAGGAGCCCGGCCATGGAGGCGGGATCAGCATGGTGGCGGGCCAGGACCAGGTCTCAGTGTCCTGCACGGACTTCTGGGCAAGGAGTCCCCATCAGGGTCAGGCTCTGTGCTGGGGCTGAGGTCCCAGAGGATCTAGATTTACCCCAGTTCAAGTCTACAAGGAGCGGGGGCTGGGTGAGGAGACAGCCACAGGCAGGGTGATGCCTGCAGAACAGAGACTGGGATGGGGAAGGCCGGAGGGGTCTCCACAAGGGACAGGTGACAGGTGGAGGGAGACACAGATAATAACATTGGTATTATGTTGGGGGGGATATTAATATAAGTTTTTATATTATAATCTTTAGAAATCTTATAGAAATACTATGGGCCGGGTGCTGTGTCTCATGCCTGTAATCCCAGCACTTTGGGATGCCAACACAGGCAGATCCCAAGGTCAGGAGATCGAGACCATCCTGGCCAGCATGGCAAAACTCCGTCTCTACTAAAAATACAAAAATTAGCTGGGCGTGGTGGCACGAGCCTACAGTCCCAGCTACTTGGGAGGCTGAGGCAGGAGAATCGCTTGAATCCAGGAGGTGGAGGTTGCAGTGAGCTGAGATTGCACCCCTGCACTCCAGCCTGGATGACAGAATGAGACTCCCTCTCAAAAAAAAAAAAAGGTATTTTGCTGGGGGAATATGAATATGAGTTTTTATAATCTTTACAAATCTTATAGAAATACTATGGGCCAGGTGCAGTGGCTCATGCCTGTAATCCCACAACTTTGGGAGGCTGAGGCAGGATTGTTTGAGCCCAGGAGTTTGAGATCAGCCTGAGCAACATAGCAAGACCCCACTTCTACAAAAAATATAAAAGCTAGCCAGTCATGGTGGCACTTGCCTGTGGTCCCAGCTACTTAGGAGGCTGAGGTGAGAGGATTGCTTAAGCCTGGGAGGTTGAGGATGCAGTAAGCTGAGATCCCACCACTGCACTCCAGCCTGTGACAGAGGGAGACCCTGTCTTAAAAAAAAAAAAAAGAAAAGAAAAGAAAATGAAAAAAGAGAAAAACTGATTATTACTGTAGAACTCTGGTAAATATCTCCTATCAAGTAAATATCTCTTCTATTCATACCTTATTAAAAGATATTTTCATTGTTTTTAAGAAATAGATTGTGTATCACTTTTTATATTTAGTTGTAAATTTATTTGTTTTTTTTACTTTTTTAGAGATGGGGGTCTCACTATGTTGCCCAGGCTGGCCTCCAACTCCTGGGCTCAAGCAATATCCCTGCCTCAGTGTCGCAAGTAGCTGGGACTACAAGCATGCACTACCAAACTGGGATAATTTTTTGTAGAGATGAGGTTTCACCATGTTGCCTGGGCAGGTCTGAAACCCCTCGGCTCAAGCCATTCACCTTCCTCGGCCTCCCAAAGTGCTGGGATTACAGACATGAGTCACCATGCCTGGCCTGTATTACTTTTAATAGGTCTTAATAGGTTTTAAATATTAATTATTTTTAAATTAATTTCGGAAGTCTTCTACAACATGGATGAAACTTGAAGACATACGTAGTGAAATAAACCAGACACAAAAAGACAAATATCATTTGAATTCACTTTTACGAGGTCCCTAGAACAGGCGAATTCACTTGGACAAAAAGTAGATTTGAGTTAATGGGGTGAGGGGGAATGAAGAATGGGGTACTGTAGTTAATGGGTTTAGAGTTTCTGTTTGGGAAGATGAATGAGTTCTGGAGATGGATGGTGGTGAAGGTTGCCCAACGGTGTGAATGTACTTAGTGCCACAGAGCTGTACGTTTAAATATGGTTAAAGTGGAAATATTAATGCTACGTATGTTTTACTGCAATTATTAAAAAAAAAAAAGAAGAAGAAGCCAGGTATGGTGGCTCATGCCTATAATCCCAGCACTTTGAGAGGCTGAGATGGGCTCACTGCAACCTCTGCCTCCTGGGTTCAAGCAATTCTCCTGCCTCAGCCTCCTAAGTAGCTGGGACTATAGGCGCACACTCACGTCCAGCTAATTTTTTTGTTGTTATTGTTTGGTATTTTAGTAAAGATGGGGTCTCACCATGTTGCCCAGGCTGGTCTGGAACTCCTGAGCTCAGGCAATCTGCCCGCCTTGGCCTCCCAAAGTTCTAGGATTACAGGTGTAAGCCACTGTGCCTGGCCCCATATTACACTTCTTAAATGCACTTCTCTATTGCTTAATTACCTTAAATGTTATATTCTCATAATTTTAAAAGAGTAAAGATTTTTGGGGGGCAGGTGTGGTGGCTCACACCTGTAATTCCAGCACTTTGGGAGGCCAAGGTGGGTGGATCACTTGAGATCAGGAGTTCGAGACCAACCTGGCCAACATGGTGAAACCCTGTCTCTATAAAACAGAAAAGTTAGCTGGGTGTGGCCAGGCACGGTGGCTCACTCCTGTAATCCCAGCATTTTCGGAGGCCGGGGTGGGCGGTTCATGAGGTCAGGAGATCGAGACCATCCTGGCTAATATGGTGAAACCCTGTCTCTACTAAAAATACAAAAAAAAAAAAAAAAAAAAATTAGCCGGGCGTGGCAGAGTGCACCTGTAGCCCTAGCTGCTGGGGAGGCTGAGGCAGGAGAATGGCATGAACCCGGGATGCAGAATGTGTAGTGAGCTGATATCATGCCACTGCACTCCAGCCTGGATGACAGAGCAAGACTCCGTCTCAAAAACAAAAAAAAAGAAAAGTTAGCTGGGTGTGGTGGTGCATGCCTGTAGTCCCAGCTACTTGGGAGGCTGAGGCATGAGAATCGTTTGAACCCAGGAACTCAGGAGGTGGAGGTTGCAGTGAGCCAAGATCATACCACTGCACTCCAGCCTGGGCAACACAGCGAGACTCTGTCTCAAGAAAAAAGAATAAGGCCGGGCGCGGTGGCTCAAGCCTGTAATCCCAGCACTTTGGGAGGCCGAGACGGGCGGATCACAAGGTCAGGAGATCGAGACCATCCTGGCTAACCCGGTGAAACCCCGTCTCTACTAAAAAATACAAAAAACTAGCCGGGCGAGGTGGCGGGCGCCTGTAGTCCCAGCTACTCTGGAGGCTGAGGCAGGAGAATGGCGTGAACCCGGGAGGCGGAGCTTGCAGTGAGCTGAGATCCGGCCACTGCACTCCAGCCTGGGCGACAGAGCGAGACTCCGTCTCAAAAAAAAAAAAAAAAAAAAAAAAAAAAAAAAAAAAAGAAAAAAGAAAAAAGAATATCTAGATGCAGTAGCTAAGTATGCAAAAGCCATTTCAGTGTGGGAGGTGAGGTGACTGAGCCCAGGGACTCCAGGTTTCTGGCTGAGGGGTTGAGACAGCCCATGGTCATTGTGATGAGATGAAGACGGAAAATGAGCTGTGCTGGGGGAAGGTGGTCATCTCCTCTGGAAGTGATTAATTTGAGAGTCCTGTTGGGTAGCTCACTGGGCATGGTCAGTAGGCAATTGAGGTGGAGCTGAGAGGATTTGAAGCTGGGATAGACTCCAGCCTCGCCATCTGGGCAATAGTGGGGGTCACAGAGTGTGAAGATGGCTAAGAAAGAGGTCTGAGTGGGGATCTGGGGAGTCAGCAGCCAGGCATGGGACGTGGAGAAACAGATGCCAGGGGAAGAGGAAAGGGGAGTCTCAGACCCCAAGGGGGAAAGAGTCACTGGAAAGAGGGGCCAGTCCCATGTCACATCCAGCAGAGACACCAGGTACAGCAGAAGGACCTTGGACATGACCATGAGGAGTGCCTTGTTGGCCATGACCTGGGAGAGATGGGGGTGAGAGCCTGGGGGACCACACCATGTCCCCAGCACACAACACAGTGCCTGGTAGACAGGATGGATCTATGGACGGACGTACATGTAAATGGATGGATGAATGGGCAGATGATAGATGGATGCAAAGACAGATGAATAGATGCATAGATGCATAGATGGATGGACAGATGGATGGATGGACAGATGGAATGAGTGATCTGAGAGGTCAGAAAAGGCTTCATGAGCAAAGTGAGACTGAGCTGCATCTCCATGGATAGATATAAAAGCAGAGGACTCTCCTTTTGAGTCAAGAATGACCCAGTGTCTTGGTCCAGGGAGAAAGTCAGCCTGGCTTGACTGGGGACACTTGTGGCGGACTTCAGAGGCCCTTAAAATGGAACCAAGTGAGGTTGGGCAGGTCCGAGCCAGCTCAGGACTCCTGAGCCACACCGCACAGCTGCCTGAGGGGATGTGTCACTCAGGGAGTTGCTGGGACCCACTGGGCCAGCGTTGCCATCAGCACCAACAGCTTCAGAGACTGGGACACAGGCTGGGGTGACTCCAAGGCTGTGGGCAGCACCTGCCTCAGAGAAGGGACAGGCACAGAGACACTACTGGGATACTGGCCACCCCCCTGTCCTGTGCCTAGGTCACAGCCTACACACTGCAGCCCTGTGCCCCTCATACCCTGCAGGTTCCTGCTCCAGCACGGCTCCTGGACTGGCCCCAGGTGCTGGCCCCGGGGGTTTCAATCTAAGCATAATACACTGAGGCATGTGTTTGGCAGCGGGACCCAGCTCACTGTTTTAGGTAAGTGGCTCTCACAACCTTTCCCAGCCTGTCCCACCCTCTCCTATCTTTGGAAATCTGTTTTCTCTCTCTGGGGCTTCTTCCCCTCTGCCCTCCCAGCCTTAAGCACTGACCCCTACCTTTCTCCATGGGGCCTGGACGAGGTGTGTTAGTCTCAGGGTAACTGACAGGAAGGGCCCCCACAGTGGGAGCGCCACCTTCAGGTTCCAACAGCGGGACACAGCCTGGTCCTGGGGCCTGGGCTGGGATTGGGCAGGGTCAGGGCTCCTCCCCTCTCCCAGGGCAGATGTCTGAGTGAGGGACAGAGGCCAGTTCTGATGAGGGGCCCTGCAGTGGCCTTAGAGACAGTCCCCGGGACCCCAGGGTCTAGGCTGAGGACTGCATGCCCATCCAGCCTGGGAGGGCCACACGGGGGCCTGGGGACACAGGGGTCACCTTGAGGGGAGACCAATGGAGGGCACAGAGAGGGTTCTGGGTCCAGGCTGTAGCTCTGTGGACTGTGCTGGGTCGTGAGGACATGGGGACACAGAGGGATGGGTGAGACTGGGGGAAGCCTGAGAGCCCAGCCCTCCCAGGACAGTTACCAGAAAGGAGAGGGTCTCTTAGGGCAGAGATGTCTGTCCCCGGAGCCCTGTCGCCTCTGGGGCCCAGTGTCTCTCTGTTCACGGGTCGGCCTCCCGCCTTCATTTGAGGAGGGCACTTTAGACTCAGGAGGTGACTAGCGGGGAGTAAACGGGGGTGCAGAGAACTCCACGGCCGCCAGGTGAAGTCCAGGGGCATCAGAGGCTGCTGGGGTGGGCATGGGGGCTGTGGTGACCTGAAGTCTGGGGGAGCAGCCCCAAGAACCCAGCCAATGTGAAGGGTCCTGTGGTCGGGCTGGTGGGGACAGGGGTGATGGCAGAGCCCCAGGGTTTGTCTGGGTGGAGCCCGTGCTTCACCAGGAGAGCTGAGTGGGCCAGGCTGGGGCACAGCCTGGTGTCCCCGGGGACAGGAAGCTCCAGGCCATGCCAGGCTTGGGCCTCCCCACACCCTGCCAGGATGGTTTTGTGTGCTGTGGGGGAGACCCCTAGATTCCAAACTCAGACTCCAGAAACCAGGAAGGAGGGAGCACAGCCTGCCCTGGGGACACACGGGGAAACTGAGGCTGCAGAGGAAAGGGCTGGGCCAGGACACCTGGGAAAGGTGACTTGAGAAGGGCTCCTAGGAAGGCATGGGGCTGTCTGCTCTCCAGAGGGCTCCAGTGGAAAGGAGGGAATGAAGAGGGAAGGAGAGGCCCTGGGTGGACCAGACAACCACACCATGAACCCTCCCAGAGACTTTAGACAGAGAGAGGCGCTCCACAACACCCCACTCTCCCTCTGCCGTCTCTCACCCCCTCCTCTGTCCACACAGGTCAGCCCAAGGCCACCCCCTCGGTCACTCTGTTCCCGCCATCCTCTGAGGAGCTCCAAGCCAACAAGGCCACGCTGGTGTGTCTCATGAGTGACTTCTATCCGGGAATCTTGACGGTGACCTGGAAGGCAGATGGTACCCCCATCACCCAGGGCGTGGAGATGACCACGCCCTCCAAACAAAGCAACAACAAGTACGCGGCCAGCAGCTACCTGAGCCTGACGCCCGAGCAGTGGAGGTCCCACAGAAGCTACAGCTGCCAGGTCACGCATGAAGGGAGCATCGTGGAGAAGACAGTGACCCCTGCAGAATGTTCGTAGGTTCCCAACCCTCACCCCAGCCACAGGGGCCTGGAGCTGCAGGATCCCAGGGGAGGGGTCTCTCTGCATCCCAAGCCATCCAGCCCTTCTCCCTGTACCCAGTAAACTCTCAATAAATATCCTTCATCAACCAGAAACCCTGTTCCCTCTCTTCATTTCTTATCTCTCATATGATTTGATGCTTCTCCTGGGCTCTCAGTGTGGCGTTGGGGGAATCCTGGCACCAGTGGGAAAGTAACCTGGAGGGGAGGATCACAGCCTCCCAGGTGTGTCCCCTGGGGAAATAGGCCAGGATAGGAGGAGTCGGCTTACTGAACACCGGTCCCTCCATTCTCTCCCTCCTCCCCTTCCTTCTTGCAGCTCAGCCCCAGACTCACTGTCTACTTTCTGGAGGGAGCTATTTCTGGCTGAGCCTCCAGATATGCGCTCTGTCTCTGTCCTGGTCTGGACCCTCTATCCATCCATGGCCTCTCTTTCCTCAGCCTGGAAATCCTACTTTGGCCTGGAGCCCCTCTGCTTCTAGCCCTGGCCCCTGGAATGCTCTCCTTCCTCTCTGCCCAACTCCCCAACCCTGAAAGCTGGACTGTCCAGGACACTCCAACACCATCAAATTCATGAGCTCTTATATTTTGGGCCCACCTTGATTTTTCACCTGACAGCAGGTTCAGAAGTGTGATAAAAATAGGAGGAAGCCAGGAAGGAAATATCCATGAAAGGCCTGCAAGAGGATCAGGACACTTGCAAAAGATAGGCTTTGAGCTCCCCAGGAACCAGTGCAAGAAGGGTAATAGGTGCACCATCATTTTCTTTTTTCTTTTTTTCTTTTTTGGGATGGAGTCTGGCTCTATCGCACAGGCTGGAGTGCAATGGCGCAATCTTGGTTCACCATAACTTCCACCTCCCGGGTTCAACCCATTCTCCTGCCTCAGCCTCCCCAGAGTTGGACATGGGGCCTGGTGGGAGGTGTTTGGTTAGTGGTGGATCCCTCATGGCTTGGTGCTGTCTTCCTGATAATGAGTGGGTTCTCGTGGGATCTGGTTGTTTAAAAGTGTGTGGCACCTCCCTGTCAACTCTCTCTTGCTCCCGCTCTGGCCATGTGAGACACCTGTTCCCCCTTCACCTTCTGTCATGATTGGAAGCTTCCTGAGGTCTCCCCAGAAGCTGAGCAGATGCCAGCATGCTTCCTGTACAGCCTGCAGACCCGTGAGCCAAGCAAACCTCTTTTCTTTATAAATTACCTGGTCTCAGGTGTTTATTTATAGAAATTCGAGAATGGACTGATACAGACACTAATCTTATTCATAAGGGCAGAGCCTCTCACCTCCCCAAAGCCACCACCTCATAATACCATCACATTGGAGATTAGGTTCCAACCTGAATTTTGGTGGGACGCAAACACTGAGACCATAGTACCCTATTTCCAAACACAGACACATTCTGAGGACCTGGGGTTAGGACTTCAACGTATGAATCCGGAGGAGCACAATTCAGCCTGGAACATCTGCTTTGGTTTGGACTGCCCTGCAAGCAGGCCTCAAAGAAAGGCTGTTGGGCTCGTAGCTTGTTTGGGATGAGTACTCCCAGGGGCAAGAGTGAGGGATGGGGAGGGGGAGAGCAAAACAGGAGCAGCAAGAAAACCAACACAAAGGCCAGGTACAATGGTTCACACCTGTAATCCCAGCACTTTGGGAGGCTGAGGTGGGCGGATCACGAGGTCAAGAGATCAAGACCATTCTGGCCAACATGGTGAAACCCCATCTCAACTAAAAGTACAAAAATGAGCCGGGCGTGGTGGCGCTCGCCTGTAGTCCCAGCTACTTGGGAGGCTGAGGCAGCAGAATTGCTTGAACCCGGGAGGCGGAGGTTGCAGTGAGCTGAGATTGCGCCACCGCACTCCAGCCTGGGTGACAGAGAGAGACTCCGTCTGGGCTTTCTGGGATATGTGTCTCAGTTTTCTTCATGAAAAGACACAGCCCTGTCCACTCTGTATATTTGAATTGTTTTATTACTTGGGCATGAGTTCTCTCTCTCTCTCTCTATATATATTTATATACACACACACATAATTATATATATTTACATAATATATAATATATAATTAATCATATGTAATATATATCATATATGTAATAATATGCCTATGTGTTATATAATATATAAATAATATATAACATAAGATAACAGAACATATATAATATATAACATATTTATATATAATAAAATATATTATTTATGTATGAATCTATATATGTGTGGATGTATGATTGTGTGTGTATATGTATAAACCACTTGAGGGTAAGTTACATATATCATAGCCCCTTACCCCTAAATACTTCAGTGTGTATTCTCTAAGAATAGGGATATTCTGTTATATAACCACAGAAGAGTTATCTTCAAAAGTTTACATTGATACAGTATATTTAGCTAATATACCATGGTCCCTATTCTAATTTTGCCAGTTCATCTAATAATATCTTTTTGAGCATTTTCCCCATCTAGTACAGAATCCAGTCCAGAGTTAGGTACTATACTTAGTTGTGAGGCAATTTTTTTTTTTTTTTTTTTGAGATGAAGTCTTGCTCTGTTGCTTAGGCTAGAGTCCAGTGGCACAATCTTGGCTCACTGCAACCTCCGCCTCCCAGGTTCAAGCAATTCTCCTGCCTCAGCCTCAGTAGTAGCTGGGATTACAGATGCCCACCACGCCTGGCTAATTTTTGTATTTTTTTGTAGAGACGGGGTTTCACCCTGTTGGCCAGGCTTGTCTTGCACTCCTGGCCTCAGGTGATCTGCCCACCTCGGACTCCCATAGTGCTGGGATTACAGGTGTAATCCATCGCACCCGGCCAGTTCTTATGTCTTGTTAGCCTCTTAATCTGCATCCTACATTTATGAGGAGTATAAAGAAACTAGTTTACCTTGGTGAAATACTCTTTTTTTTTTTTAACAACCCTGTGATTAACATCTTTGTATCAAGATCTGCCTCTACTCTGAACAGTTTCCTTATTGCCAATAGTTATTTTAAAATAAATAGTTATTTTAAAGGGAAATTGACACATACACACAACACACTTGCACAAAACTAGCAAGTAGCAGATAAGCGCTCTTCTAATTTCAGTTTCTTAGCTTTCATGTAGAATGAACAATTACAGTAATACAGGCTGAGGGAAAACAAAGGTATTATTGAAATACACCAGGGACAGCCTAAAACAGTATTAGAACACAAGTTCATGCTGCTCAACATTAGCAAGGCAAGGGAAATAGGGAAAAAAATACACAAAAGTGGCTATCACAGGCCGGGCGCGGTGGCTCACGCCTGTAATCCCAGCACTTTGGGAGGCTGAGGCGGGCAGATCACAAGGTCAGGAGATCGAGACCATCCTGGCTAACACGGTGAAACCCTGTCTCTACAAAAAACACAAAAAATTATTCAGGTGTGGTGGCGGGTGCCTGTAGTCCTAGCTACTCAGGAGGCGACAAAGTGAGACTCCATCTCAAAAAAAAAAAAAAAAAAAAAAAAAAAGAAAAAGTGGCTATCACAGAAAAGCCAGCTTATTACTTTAGGTTTTGTGGGAGACTACAGGTCACATAAAAGCAGTCTTAACAATAATTTGACCGCATGTGCAATCAACATTTACAAAACGAAATTATATGTAATGTATAATACAAATATTTTGCCTATAGTTTAATTGCCAAAGTCACATATCGAATGACTGAAATGTACATAAACATTCTTTTATGATGGACCAGAACATCTACATTATCATGACTTAGAAAAAGAAAACAGATGCAAAATAGTGTTAGGAGACTTTCTTGCCTGAAATTACAAGACTAAGTGTATGTGTGTGTGTGTGTGTACATATAATTAAATCCCTTTATTCTCATTTGATCCTTTTGGCTGAACTTTATTCATACATTATCTGCCCTTCTTCTTATAGTCTCTCTCATGAAAGGCATTATTATCCAGTCATTGAAGCCAAACCTCTTTCACCAGCCCCCAATCTCTAGACATCAAGTGTTAACAAGACATCTTCCTAAATTTCTCTGGAATTAAGCCCTTCTCTGTTACAGTCTCCTTTCCAAGTCCATTTCTTCATAAATCTGGCATGTGAGATTTTAATTGCTCTGCTGCAGTTTTCTCTTCTTTAATCAGTGGTGACAGCTCCAGGTCTGTTTGCTTCTGTAGTTTTTTTCTTTTTTTATACTTTAAGTTCTAGGGTACATGTGCACAACATGCAGGTTTGTTACATGTGTATTCATGTGCCATGTTGGTGTGCTGCACCCATTAACTTGTCATTTACATTAGGTATATCTCCAAATGCTATCCCTCCCCCCTCTCCCTACCCCACAAGAGGCCCTGGGGTGTGATGTCACCCTTCCTGTGTCCAAGTGTTCTCATTGTGCAGTTCCCACCTATGAGTGAGAACATGTGGTGTTTGGTTTTCTGTTCTTGCGATAGTTTGCTGAAAATGATGGTTTCCAGCTTCATCCATGTCCCTACAAAGGACACGAACTCATCCTTTTTTATGGCTGCATAGTATTCCATGATGTATATGTGCCACATTTTCTTAATCCAGTCTGTCATTGATGGACATTTGGGTTGGTTCCAAGTCTTTGCTATTGTGAATAGTGCCGCAGTAAACATATGTGTGCATGTGTCTTTATAGCAGCATGATTTATAATCCTTTGTGTATTGCTTCTGTAGTTTTCGTATCACATTCATAGTCCTATTCACAGTAGCACAAATGCGGCTCTTAGTCTCTTTCTGCTCAACAGCAACTGGTTTAAAGCGGGCATACAAAGTTTGATATTGAGACTTTATCGCTGACAGTTCCTTTAAGAGTGTAATTGGATTTTTCTCGCTTGCTGAATCAGGAGGATTAGTCTTGATTTCACCTTTCAGCCTGTACTGAACATAATCCAGATCAGACTCAGATTGGGAAGTTTATTAGTTCCAAGAATTTACAGAAATCTCTGTCCAAATATTAGCTAACGATTAAGCCAACCCAGGAGAACTTCATTGGCCATACATAGCAAAGAGCACAGGCCTTACAAAATTAGTTCAGAATAGTCACTAAGCAAACAAACAACAATAAACCCCGGCCAGACATGATGGCTCACGTCTGTAATTCCTACACTTTAGGAAACCGAAGCGGGAGGATCGCTTGAGCTCAGGAGTTCAAGACCAGCCTGGGCAACAAAGTGAGACTTTGTCTCTACAAAAAATTTTTTTTTTTTTTTTTTTTTGAGACGGAGTCTCACTCTGTAGCCCAGGCTGGAGTGCAGTGGCCGGATCTCAGCTCACTGCAGGCTCCGCCTCCCGGGTTCACGCCATTCTCCGGCCTCAGCCTCCCGAGTAGCTGGGACTACAGGCGCCCGCCATCTCGCCCGGCTATTTTTTGTATTTCTTAGTAGAGATGGGGTTTCACTGTGTTCGCCAGGATGGTCTCGATCTCCTGACCTCGTGATCCGCCCATCTCGGCCTCCCAAAGTGCTGGGATTACAGGCTTGAGCCACCGCGCCCGGCCTCTACAAAAAATTTTTAAAAATTAGCCGGGTGTAGCGGAGTGAGTGTGCCTGTGGTCCCAGCTACATGGGACGCTGAGGCAGGAGAATCGCTTGAGCCCAGGTGGTCAAGGTTGCAGTGAGCTGTAATTGCACCACTGCATGCCAGCCTGAACAACAGAGTGAGACCCTGTCAAAAAAAAAAAAAAAAAAAAAAAAAACACGCCAAGCATGGTGGTTCATGCCTGTAATCCCAGTACGCTGGGAGGCTGAGGCAGGCAAATCACTTGAGGTCAGGAGTTCAAGACCATCCTGGCCAACATGGTGAAACCCCATCTCTTCTAAACCCAAAAATTAGCTGGCTGTGGTGGCAGGCGCCTGTAATCCCAGCTACTGAGGAGACTGAGGCAGGATAACTGCTTGAATCCAGGAGGCAGAGGTTGCAGTGAGCTGAGATCGTGCCACTGCACTCTAGCCTGGGTGACACAGCAGACTTTTATGAAGTGCAGACTCCATAAAAAAAAAAAAAAAAACCAAAGCAAACAAAAAAAAACCTTTCTTATTTGAAAATATCAACAAAATTGACCAACTTTTAGCTAGACTACCAGTGGAAAAAAAAAAGAGAGAAGACTGAAATTATTATTCAAACCAGAATGAAAGAGAAAATGTTACTACTGACTTAAAGAAATAAAAAAAAATTACAAAGCAATAATATAAACCATTGTATGCCAAAAAATTAGATAACCTACATGAAATGGACACACACTACTGAGTCTGACTCAAGAAATAAAAAAAGGGAATGGACCTATAACAGGAGATTAAGGCCGGGCACAGTTCGCTTATGCCAACAAAAATTAGCTGGGCATGATGGCAGACGCCTGTAATTCCAACTACTGGGGAGGTTGAGGCAGGAGAATTGCTTGAACCCGGGAGTTGGAGGCTACGGTGAGCTGAGATCGTGCCACTACACTCCAGCGTGGTCTGCAGAGAGAGACTCCATTCCAAAAAAGAATGAATGAAATTATGTACTTTACAGAAACATGGATGCAGCTGGCGGCCAAAATCCTAAGCAAATTAACACAGAAACAAACCCAAATAACATATGTTCTCACTTATAAGCGGGAGCTAAGCATTGGGTACATACGAACATAAAGATGGAAACGATAGACACTGGAGACTAAGAAAGGCAGGAAACAGAGAGGGGGCAAGGACTGAAAAACTTCCCATTGGGTATTATGTTCACTATCTGGGTGACAGGATCAATAGAAGCCTAAATCCTCAGCATCACACACTGTACCCTTGTAACAAATCTGCCTGTGTACCCCTGAATCTAAAATTTTGAAAATAATAATAAATTTTAAAATTAAAAGTTTATCAGGCCGGGCACAGTGGCTCACACCTATAATCTTAGCACTTTGGGAGATCGAGGAGGGCGGATCACCTGAGGTCAGGAGTTCAAGACCAGCCTGGCCAACGTGGCGGAAACCCCGTCTCTACTAAAAATACAAAAATTAGTTAGGAGTGGTCATGGGTGCCTACAATCTCAGCTACTTGGGTGGCTGAGGCAGGAGAATCGCTTGAACTCGGGAGGCAGAGGTTGCAGCGAGCCCAGGTTGTACCATTGCACACTAGCCTGCTGGGAGACAGAACAAGATTCCGTCTCAAAAAAATTTTTTTAAGTAAAAACTAAAAAGTTTCCCACAAAGAAAAGCTCAGGGCTAAATGCCTTACTGGGAAATTCTACCAAATGTTTAAACGACCAATTCTTCCCAAACTCTTCCAAATAACAGAAAAGGAGATAACAGGTTTTTTTTTTTTTTTTTTTTTTTTTTTTTGAGACAGCGTCTTGCTCTGTTGCCCACGCTGGAGTGCAATGGCTCAATCTCGGCTCACTGTAACCTCTGCGTCCCAGAATCAAGGGATTTTCCTGCCTCAGCCACCCAAGTATCTGGGATTACAGGTGCGCACCACCACGCCCAGCTATCTTTTTTTTTTTTTTTTTTTCGTATTTTTAATAGAGTTGGGGTTTCTCCATGATGGCCAGACTGGTCTCGGAACACCTGACCTCATGATCCGCCCACCTCAGTCTCCCAAAGTGCTGGGATTACAGGTGTGAGCCACTGCACCCGGCTGACACTTTCAAACTCATTCATTGAGACTAGTATTTCCCTGGTACCAAAACCAAAGACATCACAAGAAAAGAAAAATAATAACCAATATTTCTCATAAAGATTAAAAAAAAAATCCACAACCAAATACTAGCAAGCCAAGTCCAGCAACACATAAAAAGTTTCTATACCATGACCAAGTGGGATTTATCCCTGCTTGGAGTATCACCCAAAAATCAACTGATACAATGCCCCAAATTAATAGAATAAAAAGCAAAAACCACACGATCTCAATAAACACAATAATTTTCTGACAAAATTCAGCACTCTTTCATGATAAAAACAGTCCACAAACTAGGAATAGAAAGAAACTTTCTTTACCTGCTAAAGGCATCTATGAAAAACCCACAGCTAACAACCTATGAAATGGGGAAAGACAAAGGTTTCCCCCTAAGATCAGGAACTGCACAAGTATATCTACTCTTGTCACTTATAATCTACATTATATTGAAAGTTCCAGGCCGGCCACGGTGGCTCACACCTATAATCCCAGCACTTTGGGAGGCCAAAGTGGGTAGGTCACCTGAGGTCAGTGGTTAGTCAGTGGCCTGACTAACATGGTGAAACCCTGTCTCTACTAAAAATACAAAAATTAGCCGGGTGTGGTGGTGCATGCCTATAATCCCAGCTACTTGGGAGGCTGAGGCAGGAGAATCACTTGAACCCGGGAGGCGGAGGTTGCAGTGAGCTAAGATCATGCGACTGCACCTCCAGAGCCTGGGCGACAAGAGCAAAACTCAGTCTCAGAGAAAAAAAAAAAAAAGGAAAAAAAAAAAAGTTCCAGCCAGGACAATTAGGCAGAAAAAATAAAATAAAATAAATGGCATCCATATTAGAAATGAAAAAGTAAAACTATCTTTGCAGACAATGTAATTTTTTTTTTTTTTGAGATGGAGTCTCGCTCTGTCGCCCAGGCTGGAGTGCAGTGGCACGATCTCGGCTCACTGCAAGCTCTGCCTCCCAGGTTCACGCCATTCTCCTTCCTCCGCCTCTGAGTATCTGGGACTATAGGCGCCCGCCACCACGCCCGGCTAATTCTTTTGTATTTTTTAGTGGAGACGGGGTTTCACTGTGTTAGCCAGGATGGTCTCGATCTCCTGACCTTGTGATCCGCCCGCCTTGGCCTCCCAGAGTGCTGGGATTACAGGCGTGAGCCACCGCGCCCGGCCCGATCTTTTTTATTTATTTATTTATTTTGAGTTTCGCTCTTGTTGCCCAGGTTGGAGAGAAGTGGCGTGATCTCGTCTGACTGCAACCTCTGCCTCCTGGGTTCAAGTGATTCTCCTGTCTCAGCCTCCTGAGTAGGTGGGATTACAGGCACCTGCCACTATGCCCAGGTAATTTTTTGTAATTTTTTTCATAGAGATGGCGTTTCATCATATTGGCCAGGCTGGTCTCGAACTCCTGACCTCAGGTTACCCATCCACCTCAGCCTCCAAAAGTGCTGGGATTACAGGCGTGAGCCACTGCACCCGGCAGATGTGATCTTGTATACAGAAAGCCTAAGAAAGTTTCCCCCACCTCCACACACACTAGAGACAGAGATAGAAAGAGAACATACATGCTAATAAACAAGTTCAGCAAGGTCAAGGACACAACGTCAATACACAAAAATCAATTATATTTTATATACTAGCAATGAACTATCCATAAATGAAATTAAGAAATTCCACTTGTAGTATCATCTAAAAGAACAAAACACATAGGAAATAATTCAAAAAAAGAGTTATGAGACTCATATATTGAAAACTATGAAACCCTGTTGAAAGAAATTGAAAAACACCCGACCCGGCCCAGTGTCTCAGGCTTTTAATCCCAGCACCTGGGGAGGCCGAGGCGGGTGGATCGCTTTGAGATCAGGAGCTTGAGACCATCCTGGGCAACATGGTAAGTCCCCATCCCTACAAAAATTACAAAAATTAGCCAGGTGGGGTGGTGCATGGCTGTAGTCCCAGCTACTCAGGAGGCTGAGGTAGGAGGATAGCTTGAGCCCAGGAGGCAGAGGTTGCAGTGAGCTGAGATCATGCCATTGCACTTCAGCCTGGGTAACAGAGTGAGACCTCATCTCAACAACAACAACAACAACAAGAAATTAAAGAAGATCTAAATCAAGACATCTCATATTCATGGACTGGAAGACTAAACATGGTTATGACAGCAATAATCCCCAAACTCATCTACAGATTCAATGCAAACTCTATCAAAATCCCAGCTGCCTTTCTGGCAGAAATTGACAAGCTGATCCTAAAATTCCTATAGCAATGCAAAGAACCCAGATTAGACAAAACAATGTTGAAAGAGAAGAACAAAGTTGGAGAATACATACTTTCCAATCTTAAAACCTACCAAGCTACAATAATCAAGACTGTGATGTGACCTCAGTTCACCAGTAAGAAGAAAGAAAAAAAAAGGCTGTGGTACTGGCATACAGGTAGATGTACAGACCAGTGTAACAGAAGTGAGAGTCCAGATATAAATCAAAATCAAAATATCTATTAATTTATTTTTGACAAAAGCAGAGACCCGGCACTTTGGGAGGCCAAGGCGGGAGGATCACTTGAGGTCAGGAGTTCGAGACAAGCCCAGCCAACAAGCCAAAACCCTGTCTCTACCAAAAATACCTAAATTAACTGGGCTTGGCAGCACGTGCCTGTAGTCCCAGCTCCTTGGGAGGCCGAGGCAGGAGAATTGCTTGAACCTGGGAGGCGAAGGTTGCAGTGAGCGCGAGATGGTACTACTGCACTCCAACCTGGGTGACAGAGCAAGACTCCATCTCACAAAATCAACAACAACAACAAAAAACAACAACAAAAAATCTTTTTTAAAAAAATAATTTAAAAATTTTTATGTTTTAAACAAATTAGCTATTCTGAGTGACTATGCCATACAAATGGCCAAAAAGCATATGAAAAGATGCTCAACATCACTAATCATCACTAATCAGAGAAACAAACCACAATAAGATATCACCTCATACCCATTAGGATGGCTACCATCAGAAAAACAGTAAGTGGGCCAGGGATAGTGGCTCACACCTGTAATCCCAGCACTCCTCCACCTCCCCGCCCTGTGAGACAGTCTTGCTCCGTCGCCCAAGCTGGAGTGCAGTGGCGTGAACTCGGCTCTCTGAAACCTCTGCCTCCCAGATTCAAGCAATTCTCCTGCCTCAGCCTCCAAAGTAGCTGAGATTACAGGTGCACACCATAACACCCGACTAATTTTTGTATTTTTAGTAGAGACGGAGTTTCACCATGTGGGCCAGGATTGTCTCAATCTCCTGACCTCATGATACCCTCACTTTGGCCTCCCAAAGTGCTGGAATTACAGGCATGAGACGCCGTGCCTGGCCACAGTTTAAGACACACTTAAACTACTTTTCTGTACTTCTCCTCATCCCTCACTGCACTTCTACTTAAACACCTGCTCCTGGGCCCCAGAAACACCTTCCCAGTCGTGTCTCAGAGTCTGCAGTGTTCCGCCTCCAGTTCTCTGGGTCATCCTTCTAAGGCTGGCTCAGATGCCAGCTCTTATTTTTTCTCACCAGAAAGAACCTCTCCCTTCTGCCTGCCCCGACACAAGCTATCACTGTACTTGCACGCAAGGGCCTGAACTGGAGTCCTGGCTGTCAGGCTTCAGGCAAACTGCAACTCTCTGGAATCCAATCCTCCTCATTGTTCCATAAGCCCAATGTCGTGGGCCCCACCCCCAGAACATGTAGAGTAATACTTGGGTAAAAGTGATCTGCAGCAGTGGCCAGGCACTGTGGCTCACGCCTGTAATCTTGACATTCTGGGAGGCCAAGGCAGGCAGATTGCTTGAGCCCAGGAGTTCAAGACCAGCCTGGGTAATATAGTGAGACCCCCCTATCTCTACAAAAAAAAAAAAAAAAAAAAAAAAGTTGTTTTCATTATTCTGGCATGGTGGTGCACACCTGCAGTCCAGCTACTTGAGAGGCTGAGGCGGGAGGATTGCTTGAGCCCAGGAGGTTGAGGCTGCAGTGAGCATTGATCACCACTGCACTCCAGCCTGGTGACAGAGTGAGAGCCTGTCTCAAAACAGAAACAAAAACAGAAAAAGTAACCTGTGGTGTGCGGGTACGCCGCTGGATTCCCACTGCTTGATGGCAATAGTAATAGCGGCCCCATGGACAGCCCCTCTGCTAAGGGATTCTTAGAGCTCCAAAGGACTGGAAAATGGAGTTATCCTTTTTCTGTTACTGGTGAAGAAGTTGAGGTTTAAGGAGGTGAAATTACAAGTTTGGGGCTTCTTATTAATATTTTTTCCTAAGAGATAAGATTTTAATGTTTTATTTTAATGAAGGTAATAATTGTGTATGTTCATGGGGCAGAGTGTGATGTTCTGATCAGTGTATACATTGTGGAATGATAATATCAAGCTAATTAACATATCCATCACATCACAAATGTATCATTTTTCTGTAGTGAGAACATTTAAAATCTAATATTTGCCAGGTGTGGTGGCTTACGCTTGTAACCCCAGCACTTTCGGAGGCTGAGGTGGGAGAACCACCCGAGGTCAGCAGTTTGAGACCAGCTGGCCAACATGGTGAAACTCCATTTCTAATAAAAATACAAAAATTATCGAGGCGTGATGGCATGCACCTGTAGTCCCCAGCTACTCGGGAGGCTGAGGCAGGAGAACTGCTTGAACCTGGGAGGTGGAAGTTGCAGTGAACTGAGATCCACCACTTCACTCCAGCCTGGAAAACAGAACGAGAGTCCGTCTCAAAAAAAGAAAAAGGAAAAATGTCAGACAGTATCTACATTTCTGAAAAAGGAACAGATCAGCAGGCTGATGAATAAGATCTAAGAGTAAGAACAAGACCTACAGAAATAAGAAGATGCCAAATGATTCCTAAGACCTCTTTGTAATATTTTAAAAATTCAATAAAATATGTCTCTGTGTGTTGACTAAAAGGTACAACATTTCAGTTAGATTGGAGGAATGGGTTTTTGAGCTGTATCGCACAGCAAGATTATTATTCATTAGGAATGGTAGCTACTAATAATGTGTATCTGAAAATTGCTTCAAAAGTGTATTTTGGCTGGGACCGGTGGCTCACGCCTGAATCCCAGCTCTTTGAGAGGCTGAGGAGGGCAGATCACTTGAGGCCAGGAGTTCGAGACAAGCCTGGCCAACATGGCAAAAACCCTGTCTCTATAAAAAATACTGAAGTTAGGGCCGGGCATGGTGGCTCACGCCTGTAATCCTAGCACTTTGGGAGGCAGAGGTGGGCATACCACAAAGTCAAGAGTTAGAAACCAGCCTGACCAATATGGTGAAACCCAATCTCTACTAAAAATACAAAAAAATTAGCTGGGCATGCTGGAACACACCTGTAATCCCAGCTACTCAGGAGGCTGAGGCAGGAGGATCACTTGAACCGGGGAGGCAGAGGTTGCAGTGAGCCAAGATTGCGCCATTGTACTCCAGCCTGGGTGACAGAGCAAGACTCCGTCTCAAAAGAAAAACAACAACAACAAATTTAGCCAGGTGTAGTGGTGGATACCTGTAGTCCCAACCACTCAGGAGGCTGAGGTGAGCAGATCACTTGAGCCTGGGAAGTTGAGGCTGCAGTGAACTGTCATTGTGCCACTGCACTCCAACCTAGGCAACAAAGCAAGTCTCTGAAAAAAAAGTACATTTTATTTTTCATTTTGCATTTTGTATTGTTTTGAGATGGTATCTTCCTCTGTCGCCCAGGCTGGAGTGCAATGGCACGATCTTGGCTCACTGCAAACTCCGCCTCATGGGTTCAAGTGATTCCCCTGCCTCAGCCTCTTGAGTAGCTGGAATTACAGGTGCACACCACCACACCTGGCCAGCTATCCAACATTTTTCTGATATCCTTGATTTTAGCTGTTGTATTTTGCTGAATCAAAGCATCTGAATTTGGTAAATATTTGTAAATCCAAGAAAATTCCTGAGGCGAGTCTCAGTCATTTTTAAAGGTTATTTTGCCAACATTGAGAATGCAGTTGGAGGAAAAAAGGAATGAAAATCACAGGAAACATTTGTGATGCATGCTTTTTCTCCGAAGAGGGTCTAGGGGCTTCAGTATTTAAAGGGAAAAAGAGGCCAGGTACGGTGGCTCACGCCTGTAATCCCAGCACTTTTGGAGGCTGAGGTGGGCGGATCACGAAGTCAGGAGATCGAGACCACCCTGGCTAACACGGTGAAACCCCGTCTCTACTAAAAAAAATACAAAAAATTAGCCGGGCGTGGTGGAGGGCGCCTGTAGTCCCAGCTACTCTGGAGGCTACTCCGGAGGCTGAGGCAGGAGAACGGCGTGAACCTGGCAGATGGAGTTTGCAGTGAGCCGAGACCATGCCAGTGCATTCCAGCCTGGGCAACAGAGTGAGACTCCATCTCAAAAAAAAAAAAAAAAAGGAATTTTCCTCAGTGCTTTTGAAGCTCCCAATACGGCTGCTTTTCTATTTGATGAGAACTTTAATTTGTTCTCTGATTCCAATTAATATTTTTTTCTCATTATCTTTTTCTGCACGGTTTTGCACCCTTCATTTTGTTAGCACTGTTCGAGTGCAGATCTTTATCTCTTCCTAAAACAGTCTTTAAGTCGTCACATGATCTCTCTTCTCATTTCTTCTAAAACTATGCCTGTTTCCTTTTCCCTTCTCAACTCAGACTGTTTTCTTTTCTTTCTGTTTTTCTACTTTGAATAATGTTTTTTTTTTTTTTTTTTTTTTGAGACGGAGTCTCGCTGTGTTACCCAGGCTGGAGTGCAGTGGCTCGATTTCGGTTCACTGCAAGCTCCGCCTCCCGAGTTCACGCTGTTCTCCTGCCTCAGCCTGCCGAATAGCTGGACTATAGGCGCGAGCCACCGCGCCCAGCTAATTTTTTGTATTTTTAGTAGAGACGGGGTTTCTCCGTGTTAGCCAGGATGGTCTCGATCTCCTGACCTTGTAATCTGCCCTCCTCGGCCTCCCAGAGTGCTGAATAATCTTCTTGATAGTGTTTGTGTGTGTGTGTGTGTGTCTGCCACCATACCCGGCTAATTTTTCTTTTTAGTAGAGACGGGGTTTCACAGTGTTAGCCAGGATGGTCTCGATCTCCTGACCTTGTGATCTGCCCGCCTTGGCCTCCCAGAGTGTTTAATAATCTTCTTGATAGTTTTGTGTGTGTGTGTGTGTGTGTGCCCGCCACCACACCCGCTAATTTTTCTTTTTGTATTTTTAGTAGAGATGGGGTTTCACACTGTTAGCCAGGATGGTCTTGATCTTCCGACCTCATGGTCTACCCGCCTTAGCCTCCCAATGTTTAAGAAATTATTAAATATTAGTCTGAAACATTTTGACTTAGTCATTCTGTGCATTCCTGCAGATCTAAGAAGCTTTTAGAAATTACAGATAAAGGCCGGGTGTGGTGGCTCATGTCTGTAATCCCAGCACTTTGGAAGGCCAAGGCGGGTGCATCACGAGGTCAGGAGTTCAAGACCAGTCTGGCTGGCGGGGCGCGGTGACTCAGGCCTGTAATCCCACAACTTCGGGAGGCCGAGTCGGGTGGATCACGAGGTCAGGAGATCGAGACCATCCTGGCTAACAGGGTGAAACCCCGTCTCTACTAAAAATACAAAAAATCAGCCGGGCGTGGTGGCGGGTGCCTGTAGTCCCAGCTATTCGAGACGCTGAGGCAGGAGAATGGCGTGAACCTGGGAGGCGGAGCTTGCAGTGACCCGAGATCATGCCACTGCACTCCAGCCTGGGCGACACAGCGAGACTCCATCTCAAAAAAAAAAAAAAAAAAAAAGATCGGCTTGGCCAAGATGGTGAAAACCCGCCTCTACTAAAAATACAAAAAAATTAGCAGAGTGCAGCAAGTGGCTTCCTAAAGTAGCACTGAAAGAGCTGGGATGGCAGACACATTAAAGCCTGGAGTGGCCTGATCCACCACCTCAGCATGCTTTATATACTGAGGATATGCAAATGAGGTTCCTAAAGTACATGTTCTAATTGAAGGAGAGAAAAATCTCTAGGCCTACTCCGATTGGACTTTGTTATCATGTTCTGATTGGATGAGAGCAGCGTTAGCACACCCAATCAGAGCATGATAATAAAGCCCAATCAGAGTAAGCCTAGGGGTTCATCTTATCCAATCAGAACATGCAGTCCAGAAGCCGTCATTGCCTAACCTCAGTATATAAAGCATGCTGAGGTGGAGGAACATTCTAGGCGTCGCTGTGTCTTCCTTTCCAGGTGTTCGGTGTTAGCTTAGGCAGCCACTTGCTGGACGTTCTGCTAATGGCTAATGCACGCTAGAGGCTGGAGGCTGTAGGCGGGAGCCAGGGGCACTGCGGCTCGCCTTTCGCCTTGCTTCGCTGCGGTTGGCAGTGGCGACCAAAACTGTGGCGCCCTAAGAGCGGTAGGAGGGCATCCGGCAGCGGGAGGTGCTCCTGTCCGAGCGCTCCGTGCCCCACGTTGGAGGCTGGGGCCTGTGATATCGCACCTCGCCTCGCTGCAGTTGGTGGCGGCCACGGAGACAGTGCCAACTGGAGTGGTAGGAGGGGAGAAAATAGTTTTGGAGTATATGGAGGGGTAAGAAGAGGGTGGTGAGTGCCAAAGGGAAAAAAGGATGGCGAGCAGGAGTAGGCGTTGCAGACAGGGCATGGGGAAAAGATGGTGGGAAAATAAGTTTTTGGTAGATGGAGGGGGAGAAGAAGAGGGTGGTGAGCAGCAGGAGTGGGGAGGCGGCTCTGGGAAAAGACGGGAGTAGATATTTTTGGGTAGATGGAGGAGCAAAAGAGGGTGATGAGAGCGCAAGAGGGGAAAGAGGGTGGCCAGGGAGAGGGGAAAAGATGGTGGGGAAAAGGGTGGTGTGCGGGAGAGTAGAGAGGGCTTTGCGAAAAGATGATGCGGGAAAATGGTGGGGAGAAAGTTTTGGGGTAGATGGAGAAAGAAAAAAAGGGTGGCGAGAGGGAGGGGGCCGAAGGCAGTCGGGAAAAGAAGGTGGGGGAAATAATGGTGGGGGAACAAAGGTTTTGGGTATTTTTCTGATTTTTAAATTAGATTATTTGTGTTTTTGCTTCTGAGTAGTTTTGCTTTCTATACTTTGTGTCTTAACCGCTTGCCTGATGCATAGTTTGCGAATACTTTCTTCCATTCTCTGGATTGTTTTTTCATTCTGATTGCTTCCTCTGCTTTGCAGAAGCTTTTAAGTTTAATGTAATTAATTCCATTTGTCTGTTTTTGCTTTTGTTGCTTGTGCTTTTGATGTCTATTTGAAAATTCCTTGTCCTAACCAATTTTATTTAGCATTCATCGTATGTTTTCTTCTCTAGTAGTTTCATAGTTTCAGGTCCTGCATTTAAATCTTTATTTTGAGTTGAATTTTGTATATGATGAGATAACGGTCTAGATTTATTTTTCTACATGTGGGTGTCGGGTTTTCCTAGCACAGTTTATTGAAGAGATTGCCCTTCCGGAAGGTGTGTTCTTGGTGTCTTTGTTAAAAATGAGTTGACTGTAAATGCGTGAATTTATTTCTGAGTTCTCTATTCTGTTTTCTCTGTCTGTCATTCTCTGCCTCTCCCCTGCCTGTTTTTTTGACAGTACCATGCTGCTTTGATGTTAGACTATAGATTGGCAGTTACTATGGATTTATAGTATATTTTGAAATCAGGTAGTGTGATGCCTCCAGGGTTTGTTTATATTCAAGATTCTTTTGTCTATCTGAGGAGTTTTGCATTTCCATGTGAATTTTACAATCTTTTTTTTCTATTTCTATGAAGAATGTCTGTAGGTTTACATGAATTGCGTTGATTCTGTAGATGAGTGATACAGATATTTTAACAATATTCTTCCAGTGCATGGACATTGGATATCTTTCCATTTACTTGTGTCTGCTTTAATATCTTTGGTCTATGTTTTACAGTTTTTGTTGTAGGATCTTTCGCTTTATTGGTTAAGTTTATCCCTAGGTGTCGTCATTTTGTGGAGGGTGGGTAGTTACTGTCCTGATTTCTTTCTTATGTGTTTCACTATTGGTGCATGTGTGTGCTACTCATTTTTGTACGTTGATATTGTATGTTGCAACTTGACTAAAATTATTTCTAGTAGGTATTTTGTGTGGAATCTTTAGGATTCTCTATGTACATATGATCATGTCACCTGCAAACAGAGACAATTTGACTTATTTTTTTCCAATTTGGATGGCTTTTATTGCATTCTCCTGTCTAATTGCTCTAGCTAGGACTTTCAGTACCATGATGGATAAAAGCGGTAAAAGTAGCCACGCTTGTTCGAGTGGCTTAGAGGAAGAGTTTTACGTATTCCCCATTGATTACGATGTTAGCTGTGGGTGTGTCATATAGGGCCTTTATTGTGCTGAGATATGTTCCTTCTGTACTCATTTTGAGTTTTTATGAAGGAATGAAGGAATGTTGAATTTTATTCTTTTAGCATCTGCTGAAATGATCCTATGGTTTTTGTTCTTGATTTTCTTGATGTGATGTATGACATTTATTTATTTGTGTTTATTCAGTCATCTTCATATTCCTCCAATGAATCCCCCTTCATCATGGCAGATGATCTTTTTACTGTGTTTTCAAATGCAATTTTCTTAAAGAATTTTGTTGAGGACTTTTGCGTCTATGTTCATCAGGGATATTTGCCTGCGGTTTTCTTTCTGTGTTGTGTCCTGGTCTGGTTTTTGTAGCAGGGTAATGCTGACCTCATAGAACAAGTTTGGACGTATTCCTTCCTCTTTAATTTTGAGGGAATATTTTGAGGAAAATTGGTATTACCTCTTTGAAAAATGTTTGGTAGAATTCAGCAGTAAAACCGTAAGTCTTCTGTTTTTCTTTGATGGGAGATTTTTATTACTGCTTTAATTACATTACTCATTACTAGTCTGTTCAGGTTTTTTTTTTTTTTTTTTGGAGTCTTGCTCTGTCGCCCAGATTGGAGTGCAGTGGCACGATCTCAGCTCACTGCAGCCATTGCCTTCCAAGTTCAAGCGATTCTCCCGCCTCAGCCTCCCAAGTAGCTGGTATTACAGGCGCACGCCCGGTTAATTTTTGTATTTTTAGTAGAGACAGGGTTTCGCCATGTTGGCCAGACTGGTCTTAAACTCCTGACCTCAGGTGATCTGCCTGCCTCAGCCTCCCAAAGTGCTGGGATTACAGGCATGAGACACTGAGTCCGGCCCAGGTTTTTTATTTCTTTATTCTAGCCTATGAAATTGCTATGTTTCCAGAAATTTATTCATTCCTCTTAGATTTTTCCATTCATTTGTATATAGGTGTTTTTAGCAATCTCTTATGATCTTTTGCATTTCTGTGTTACTGTAATGTTTCCTTTTTCATCTATGATTTTATTGCAGTTTTCCTTTTTCCTAGTCTTATTATAGCTGGTCATTTTTGATTTTTTTCCAAAAAAAAAAAAAAAACCCAGCTTTTTGTTCCTTTGACTTTTTGTAATTTTTTGGTTTCTATTTAAAAAAGTTTTTCTGTAATCTTTATATTTTACTACTAATTTTAGCATTTGATTTTTCTTTTTTTATAATTGCTTTTATTGTTTTATTTTTTATTTTTATTTTTTGATTATACTTTAAGTTCTAGGGTACATGTGCACAATGTGCAGGTTTGTTACATATGTATACATGTGCCGTGTAGGTGTGCTGCACCTGTTAACTTGTCATTTACATTGTGTATCTCCTAATGCTATTCCTCCCCCCTCCCCCCACTACATGACAGGCCCTGGTGTGTCATGTTCCCCTTCCTGTGTCCAAGTGTTCTCATTGTTCAGTTCCCACCTATGTGTGAGAACATGCGGTGTTTGGTTTTTTGTCCTTGCAATAGTTTGCTGAGAATGATGGTTTCCAGCTTCATCCACGTCCCTACAAAGAACATGAACTCATGCTTTTTTATGGCTGCATAGTATTCCACGGTGTGTATGTGCTACATTTTCTTAATCCAGTCTATCATTGATGGACATTTGGGTTGGTTCCAAGTTGTCCATCCAAGTTGGTTCACTATTGTGAATAGGGCTGCAATAAACATGTGTGCATGTGTCTTTATAGCAGCATGATTTATAATCTTTTGGGTATATACCTAGTAATGAGATGGCTGGGTCAAATGGTGTTTCTAGTTTTAGATCCTTGAGGAATCACCACACTGTCTTCCACAGTGGTTGAACTAGTTACTTGAAGTGTACTGTCAGGTTGGCTATGTGAGAACTTTCTACTTTTCTGATGTAGGCATTTATGGCTATGCACTTTTCCTCTTACAACTGCTTTTGCCACATCCCACAGGTTTTGTTATGTTGTATTTCTATTCTTGTTTCAATGAGTTTTTAATTTCCCTATTCGTTTAAATGAATTTTTTCATTGGTTGATTGTGAGCATGTCTTTTAATTTTCATTTATTTGTACAGTTTTTAAAGTTCCTGCAATTAATTTCTAGTAGTATTCCACTGTGTTTAGAAAAGATAGTTGATATGATTTCAGTTTTAAAAAATGTGTTGTTACTTGTTTTCCGGCCTAACACATAGTCTATCCTAGAGAATAATCCATGTGCTACTGAGTAGTGTGTGCGTTGTGCAGTCGTGAAGTCGCGCAAAGCTGTGTAAATTTCTGTTGGGTCCATTCGGTATAGAGTACAACTTAACTGGTGATTTTTTGTTGTCTGGATGACCTGCCCATTGAAGATAGTGGAGTGTTGATTATAGAGGAGTGTTGAGGTACTCTATTATCAATTTTTTTTTTAGATGGAATTTCTCTGTTGTTGCCCAGGCTAGTGTGCAATGGTGAAATCTCAGCTCACTGGAACCTCTGCCTCCTGGGTTCAAGCGATTCTCCTGCCTCAGCCTCCCAAGTAGCTGGGATTATAGGCATGTGCCACCACGCCCTGCTAATTTTTGTATTTTTAGTAGACCCTGGGTTTCTCCGTGTTGGTCAGGCTGGTCTCTCACTCCTGACCTCAGGTGATCCACCCGCCTTAGCCTCCCAAAGTGCTGGAATTACAGGCATGAGCTATTGCATCTAGCAGGAATCTTAAAAAGTTTAATACGTGGCAGCAGGGTAGAATGCTGGTTATCAGGGACAGGGAGGTGGGAGAAACGGGGATCTGTTGGTCCAAGAGTACAGAGTTGCAGTTATGTGATTATAGTTAATAATATTTTGTATACTGGAAATTTACAAAAGAGTATATTTCAGGTGCTGTCATCTGATTATTTGAGAAGACAGATGTGTTACTTTGACTGTAGTAATCATTTATGTATATGTGTGTATATAGACATACAGATATTCATATGTAAGAATTAAAACAGGCTGTCCACTTAAATATATACAATTTTATTTTAAAAATAAAAATATGAAACAATAAAAGTATGCAATATAGTCTTAATTATCTACATAAATAATTGCACTGCTCCTCAGAATAGTGAATTAAATGTCAGTTATATTTGTTCATATTATAACCTTTCCTTTTATTTTCATGTTTTCTATTTATAATTACACAAATATTTAATGAGTTCACAATGCAACTATGTATTAAATATTCTCAACATATTTTAGAGGTGATGAATGTTGCAAGTTTTAGTTATAGTTACTGTAAGAATGTTCTCTTGGGAAGTGTTATTTTCTGTTGGTTTTTATTTTAAAACATTCACTGTTACCAAGATATAGCCTGGGTTTTTCTAATGTTTACCCACCATAAATAAATACAGAACGCCTCTGAGGATATATCACTATGGGCAATTAAGCATACTTGTGACAGATAGCTTCTCAGATTTGGAATTGCTGATCCAAAATCAATGAACATGTTAAAATAGGATAATTACTCTTCACCCTCAGATATGCTGTTAAAAATCATATTTTCATTAATTTTATGTAACAATATCAGTACCAATTTTCCCCCACTTCACATTACATTTGGGTACTATAAATTTCATTAATTCTTATCTGTATTACTGACAAAATCACCTCATTGATTTTTCAACTTGAAGTTGCTGATTACTGTAGCTCCAAATGTACGGTGTTGTATTATATAGTTTGTACTACATCTTGTGAACTCTACTTTCAATCTGCTTTACCACAAAAAGGAATATGTGTAGAAACAAAATTGGTTTTATACAAGAGTATCTTTCCTTGTCGAAGATCTGTTTGAATTAGGCAAAAAAAAAAAAGAATCACATATTCACCCAAACAGTACAATGTCTGTGTCTGTTTCACAATAGCAATACAATGTGAATAGAATCACATTCACATCTCTCATGACAAAACTAATGCCTTGTGTACAACAATCTTTCATTTTGCATTGAAAAATCATTTCTTTGCACTATATATGGTCAGTTTTTCTTTTTATGTTGCATAGCTTCCAATTGCATCTAGGAGTCTTTTATTTTTCAATAATTTTGGGATACAGGTGTTTTTTGGTTACATGAGTACGTTCTGTAGTGGTGATTTCTGAGATTTTGGTGCACCCTTACCTGAGTGGTGTACATTGCACCCAATATGTACTCTTTTATCCCTCACCCCCTCCCACCTTTCCCTCTGGGTTACCAAAGTCCGTTGTATCATTCTTATTTTTTATTTATTTATTTTTTCAGATGGAGTCTCACACCGTTGCCCAGGCTGGAGTGCAGTTGCCCGGTCTCAGCTCACTGCAAGCTCTGCCTCCCGGGTTCATGCCATTCTCTTGCCTCAGCCTCCCGAGTAGCTGGGACTACAGGCACCTACCACTATGCCTGGCTAATTTTTTTGTATTTTTAGTAGAGACGACGTGTCACCGTGTTAGCGAGGATGGTCTTGATCTCCTGACCTTGTGATCCATTCACCTTGGCCTCCCAAAGTGCTTGGATTACAGGCGTGAGCCGCCGTGCCCGGCTCATTGTATCATTCTTACGCCTTTGCATCCTCATAGCTCCCACTTACAAGTGAGAACATATGATACTTGGTTTTCCACTCCTGAATTACTTCACTCAGAATAATGGCCTCTGGCTCCATCCAAGTTGCTGCAAAGGTCATTATTTCTTTTTTTTTTTTTTTTTTTTTTTTTTTTTTGTATTTTTTTAGTAGAGACGGGGTTTCACCGTGTTAGCCAGGATGGTCTCGATCTCCTGACCTCGTGATCCGCCCGTCTCGGCCTCCCAAAGTGCTGGGATTACAGGCTTGAGCCACCGCGCCCGGCCAGGTCATTATTTCTTTTTTTTTTTTTTTTTTTTCTTTTTAAGACGGAGTCTCGCCCTGTGGCCGGGGCTGGAGTTCAGTGGCACCATCTCGGCTCACTACAAGCTCCGCCTTCTGGGTTCACGTCATTCTCCTGCCTCAGCCTCCCAAGTAGCTGGGACTACAGGCACCCGCCACCTCGCCCAGCTAATTTTTTGTATTTTTAGTAGAGACGGAGTTTCACCGTGTTAGCCAGGATGGTCTCGATCTCCTGACCTCGTGATCCGCCTGCCTCGGCCTCCCAAAGTGCTGGGATTATAGGCGTGAGCCACCGCGCCCGGCCTACAAAAGTCATTATTTCATTCAGTTTTATGGTTGAGTAGCATTCCATGGTGTATAGATAACCATATTTTCTTCATGCACTCGTTGGTTGATGGGCGTGTAGTTGCTGGGCGTGATTGATGGGTTTCGTATTTTTGCAATTGCGAATTGTGCTACTGTAAATGTGCATGTGCACCTGTCATTTCCATGTAATGACCTCTTTTTCTCTGGGTAAATACCCATTAGTGTGATTGCTAGATCGAATGGTAGTTCTACTTTGAGTTCTTTAAGAAATCTAGGAGTCATTTTAATATAGATAATTGAAGTTTACTCTCCCTCCAGTTTTCCACATTGGTTACTTCTGCCAATTTGAGGCCGTTTTTTCATTTATATTATTCGATCGTTTTCTTCACTGTCACATCTCGTAACAGTATATGTTGTTTCCAAAGCATATGTGAACAGTTGAAAATTCTCAAAGTATAATTCTTTCCTGAAGCACTTGGAAGTTTTACACAAGCCCTTATATGATCCGTGTTTTGATTTATAAATCATCATCTCTTGTATTTTATGTATGTATACTTTTTTTCTTGTGAGATTAATTTTATGCAAACTCTAGATAGAAAGATATTAGGAAACTATCACATGGTCTTATGTTTAGTGTATTTTAGTAGGCCAAATTCATAGATGAAAAGAAATCTTGATAGGTCATTTTTTAATTATGTAGGAAACGACATTATTTTATCAGAAAACTGTACATTGAAAAGATTGCATTGTTGTCTATAGAGTGGCACATACTCAACTTTGTATGCATAAATTACATTTGTAATGTTTGAATAGTGGATTACAATTTTAACATGCTTTCACTCCATTTGGTCCTGTTAGGTAAGCAAGGGACCTTGTGTTTTGGAAAAGCAGTTTGGGGCAAGAGAGAAGGTTAATTGATTATTAGGACTTTTAATAAGTTAGCAAATTGGATACTGTTTTCAAATCTTAGATTCAAAATTGGGCTAACAATAGTTATGTTTCAAGTTTTCTGTGAGGACCATATGAGAGAACTTACTAAAAATAAATTGCTTTCAATATATGTTTATTGTGCCATTATCTTCCTACTCCCTTTTTAGGGTTTATGAATCAAGTCTCATAGAAGTTTACATCACTTGCCAAATGCAAACTATTTCAGAATCAGCAAGAACCCATGGTTTTTATTCTAAAAACTGCTTTGTAAAATGTGGAATAAATGATCAGTGCCATTATCCAGTCCAATTTGTTTATTTTACATCAAAGAAATCTGAGTCACAGAAGGCGTATTACTGTATCAGCCCATGGCCAGGCCATTAGCCATTAGGTTTTGAGTAGGTTGGAAATTGTGATGATACCTACTTTTGTATTTTGAGATGTATTGATATTGTGAGTACAAAAATGATGATTTGATAACAGCACAGTGTATGGTAATCCAGCAAAATACATTTGAAATAGTGAAGAATTTTATTGGTTTGGATTTTTGTTTTAAGAGAAATATTGCATCTCACATTTGCCATATTTAAAAATATATGCATATATACTCAAATATTTATTTTTTCTCTTCTGAATAGCACCAGGTCATCTAACACAGGTGCTGTTCAGAGGAGACAAAAATACATGTTCGAGTGAGTGTGTATTTTTAGAAGATTCATATTTTAAAATAATCAATGAAATTAAAGAAAACAGTGTTGCATAGTTTAATCCATGCTTTCCGTAAGGATTAACCTACATGCTTATATTTCTTTTTTTTTTTTTTTTTTTTTTGAGACGGAGTCTCGCTCTGTCGCCCAGGCTGGAGTGCAGTGGCCGGATCTCAGCTCACTGCAAGCTCCGCCTCCCGGGTTCCCGCCATTCTCCTGCCTCAGCCTCCCGAGTAACTGGGACTACAGGCGCCCGCCACCTCGCCCGGCTAGTTTTTTGTATTTTTTAGTAGAGACGGGGTTTCACCGTGTTAGCCAGGATGGTCTCGATCTCCCGACCTCGTGATCCACCCGTCTCGGCCTCCCAAAGTGCTGGGATTACAGGCTTGAGCCACCGCGCCCGGCCATGCTTATATTTCAAAGCAAATAAGCAAAACAAGACAAGATAAAAACTGTTTATTCTTGAGAGTATATGGCTGATCAATCTTAAGTGCTAGATGCATTTTCTAGCATTCATTAACCTTATCCTCTTACAAAAATTCCTATAGGATGAACTGATAATTTAGAATCTATTACTTGCCCAAAAGTGACACTTCTTGCCCTGGTGAAAGAACTAGATATGCAGTTATGCAGTTATGTGAGAAGTAAAATAACCCAACACATCTTTACAGAAAATGTGTTCTGAGAAGAAATAATGTTGTTAATTAAAAGTAAATTACTGAAGTATTCACCAGCTTTTCATGGCTTTATTTAAACAATAAATAATAAATTAGAATTGGCTTATTTGTGGCCGGGCGCGGTGGCTCAAGCCTGTAATCCCAGCACTTTGGGAGGCCGAGACGGGCGGATCACGAGGTCAGGAGATCGAGACCATTCTGGCTAACACGGTGAAACCCCGTCTCTACTAAAAAAATACAAAAAACTAGCCGGGCGAGGTGGTGGGCACCTGTAGTCCCAGCTACTCGGGAGGCTGAGGCAGGAGAATGGCGTAAACCCGGGAGGCGGAGCTTGCAGTGAGCTGAGATCCGGTCACTGCACTCCAGCCTGGGCGACAGAGCGAGACTCCGTCTCAAAAAAAAAAAAAAAAAAAAAAAAAAAAAAAAGAATTGGCTTATTTGTAATACAAGTTTACAAGTAACTATATGTAGGAAGATTTATAGAAAGCACCTTAATTAGACCGACAATTATGAAATATGAAAGGTATTTTACAATAAATATTTACTAGTCAGAATTTTCACTTATAACTTGCTATTACAAAAATAATTTGATACAAGAGAGCAAATTTAGAGGAAAAGCTTTATTCACATGGTAAGTGTTCTTAAAGGAATTTTTATAAGAATTATTGCGGATATTTTTGAACTTAAAGTTAATAATTGTGTTAAAATATTCATAAAATGAAGTTTATCATCTTAGTAATGTTTAAGTACGCACTGTTCAGTAGTGTTAAGCTTGTTAGTGTCACTGTGCACTCAGTCTCCAGAACTCTTTTCATCTTGCAAAACAGACTCTGAGCTCATTATACAACTGTTCATTCCCCTCCCACCCTCAGCTCCTGGCAATCACCCTTCTTTCTGTCTCTAACTTTAGGTACCTCATGTAAGTGGAATTATACAGTATGTGTCTTTGTGACTGGTTTAACATAGCATAATGTATTCCATGTTGTTGCATGTGTCCGAATTTTGGTCCTTTATAAGGCTGAATACCATGCCATTGTGTATCTATGCTATGTTTTGTTTATCTGTTCATCCATTGGTGGTTACTTGGTTGTTTCCACTTTCCAGCCATTGTGAATACTATTGCTGTTAGAAATACTGTGTGATTCTGCTTTCAGCACTTATGGATAGATTCCCGGAAGTAGAACTGCTGGATCATATGTTGATTCTGTATTTAGTCTTTTGAGAAACTGTCATATTGTTTTCCACAGTGGCTGCACCATTTTATATTTCCACCTATGGTGCACAAATGTTCCAAGTTCTCCACATCTTCAATAATACGTCTTATTTCTTATTTCCTAGATTATCCACCTGGGGACTGACGTCTAGATGGAGAATGACAGTCACCTGCAACCTTGTATTCTCCTGAGGTGTAGCTGTGAAACTGGGTAGTGAAGTTTACTTAGAGTCCACTGTCTGCCTGGGGCCTAATATCCACCTGGGCCTGATGAAAACGTGGGACCTGGTATTTACCTAGGGCCTAAGAGTCTACCTGGGGCTTGATTTCAGCTGGGGCCTGAAGTTCTCCTAGTACCTGGTGTCCACCTGAGGCCTGGGTGTCAACCTGGGACCAGATGTCCCCCTGGGGCCTGAGTGTTTCCTGGTGCCTGAAGACTTCTGGGTTTAGATGTCCACATGGGACCTAGATGTGCACCTGGGGCCTGATGTTCACCAGGGACCTGATGTCCATTTGGAGTCAAGTGTGCAGCTGAGGCTCCATGTCCACCTGGAACCCAGGTGTCCATCAGTGGCCTGGTTTTGACCTGGCACCTGGGCATTTACCTGGGGTCTAAGTGATCACTTGGGCCTGACATCCACTTGGGTTTTGGTGTCCAGCTGGGTCCTTACGTCCACTGGGTTCCTAGATATCTTCCTGAGGTCCAAATGTCCTGTAGGGGCCTGGTTTCTGCCTGGGGTGGGGGTATCTACCGTCTTGCTGCTGTTTACCTTGGTGTGCCAGGTATCCACCTGGGGCCTGGTGTATACCTGGGGCCTACATACACCTTGGACCTGTTGTTTCTTTGTGACTTTGGGTGCACGTGTGCCCTGGGTGTCAGCCTGGTACCTATTACCCATCTGGGGCCTCCTTAGCCACCTGGCACCTACTGGTACCTTGAAGCCTGGTGTTCTGGGTCCTGATGTCAACCTGGGGTATAGGTATCCTGTGGCTTAGCTGTTCATATGGGACCTAATGACCTCACATATGGGGCCTGGGTGTTTACCTGGGGTTTGGGCAGTGTCCAGCATGAGGCCTGATGTTCACCAGGGGCCTAAGTGTTCACCTGTGTGCCTGGGGTGCACTGGCTTCCTGCTGCCTACCTGGGGCCTGGGTGTTCCCCTGGAGCCTGTGGGTATTAGCTGGTAGCCTGATACCACCTGCGGCCTGGGTGTTCACCTGACTCTGGGTATCAGCTGGGAGCTTGGTACCACCTGCAGCCTGATGTCCACCTGGAGCCTCATCAGGCTGCCTGGTCTCTGGTGTCCATCTGGGGACTGGGTGTCTACTTGAGACCTGGTGTCTGCCTGGGGCACAGTGTTCACCCAGTGGCTACTGTCTACCTAGGGCCTGTTGTCTACCTTGAGACTGGGTGTTCACCTGGGGCTTGATACTTACCTGGGGGCTGATGTTCACCTGGAGCCTGGTGTCTACCTGAGGCCTCATGTCTATTTGTATCTTGGTGTGTCCTTCTGGGACCTGGTGTCTGCCTGGGGCTTGGTGCCCTTCCGGAGACTGGATTTTCACCTTGGACCTGTTGTTGACGTGCATCCTAGATTTCTACGTGTCATCTGGTATGCACCTGGGGCCTGTTGTTGTTTTTGGGCCTGGTGTTTACCTGGGCCCTGGATGTCAGTCTGATACCTGCTGTGTAGCTGGGGTGTACATAGCCACCGGGGGCCTGGTTGTCACTTGAGGTCTGTTGTACTCCTTGAACCTGATTTCAGCCTGGGGCCTAGTGTTTATCCGAATTTTTGTATCCTTTGAAGCCTAGTGTCCTTCTGGGGTCTGAGTGTCCATGTGGGGCCCGATGTTCACCAGGGTCTTACTTATGGGCCTTGTGTCCAACTGGATTTTACTGTCCACCTAGGACCTGCTATTCACCTGGTCCCTGGAATTCTTTTTGCCCTGCTGTTCATCTGAGGCCTGGATGTCAACCTGGGACTGAATGTCTACCTGGGGCCTGAGTGTCTACTGGGGCCTGATGACTTCCTGGGCCTGGATGTCCACATGGGATCTAATGCCTGGACATCTGGGGTTTTGGTGTCCACTTGGGGCCTGGGTGTTCACTCGGGGCCTGATGTTCACCTTAGACCAGATGTTCACTGGGAGCCCGATGTTCACCAGGGGTCTGGTGTTCATCTGGGCCCCGGTGTCCACCTGGAGCCTGGGTGTCAACCTGCAGCCTGGTGTCCACCTGGAGCCTGGTGAACATTGGACATCAAACACCAGGTGGACACTATGTCTTATGCATATGCCAGTTCCCAGGTGGACTCCAGTTCCCAAATGAACATCAGGCACCAGGTGGACATCAGGTTCCCAGTTAACAAATAGGTTCCAGATGTACACCGGGCTCCAGTTGAACATCAGGCCCCAGGTGGATGCCCAGGCCCCACATTGACACCTAGGCCCCAGGAAGACATGAGGCCCCAGGTGGATACTTACGTTCCTGGTGAACGTTAGGCCCCACATGGGCACCCTGGCTCCAGGTGGATCTAGGGCCTCAGGTGGCCATCAGGTCCCAGCTGGGTGCCCACTGGACTTGAGGTATACATCAGGCACTGGGTTTACACCCGGGCCCCAACTGGACAGAATGTCACAGATGGACTTCAGGCCCAAGGAGGATACCAAGGCTTTGGGCAGATACCCAGGCCTCATGTGGGTATTAGGCCTCGGGAAAAACAGGCTGTAGTTGCATACTTAGTCTGCAAGTGACATAACATAATGCCCCAGGCAGACCGAAGGTTTTAGACTCCAGGTGGACATCAGGCCCCAGGGTGACATCAAGGCTCCAGGTGGACACCAAGCCCTGGGTGAACTCCAGACCCGAAGTGGACATCAGGCAGCTTGTGGATACCTACACTGCATGTTGATATCTTGCCCCAGGAGGATACCAGGCCTCAAGTGACCACCAAGCCCTCAGGTGGCTATGTAGGCCCCAGGTGGGTATCAGGCCCCAGGTTGTCTCTCAGGGCCCAGGTGAATACCAGATTGCAGATGAATAACAGGCCCAAGGTGGACATCAGCCCCCACCCCGTGAACACCAGGTTCCAGGTAGATACCCAGCCAGATGTCCACCTGCAGACTAGAGTTCACCTAGGGTTGGGTCTGATTTCTTCTTGGGGCCTGGGTGTTTTTCTGGGACCTGTAATCTGCTTGGGGTCTGGTGTTTACCTGGGGGCGATGGGTATTTACCTTGGGTCTGGTGTCCACCTGGGGTCTGGATATGCACCTGGGGCCTGTGTGTCCACCTGGGGCCTCATGTTCACCTGGGGCCTTCTGTTTACCAATGGCCTGATTTCCATCTTGAGACTGGGTGTCCATCTGGGGTCTCTGTCCCCCTATGACTTGGTGTCCATCTGGGACATGGTGTCTGATATACAACTTGAGTCCAGTGTCCACTTGGGGCCTGATAGCTATACCTTGGGCCTGTTCACATGGGTTCTGGTGTTGTGTTGGGCTCTAACGTCTACTGGGAGCCTGATGTTCTCCAGGGGGTCTTGATCCCCACCTGGGGCCTGAGTGTTTATGTGTGGCCTGATATACTTCTGTGGCTTTGGTTTCAATCTGTGGCCCAATGTTCACCTGGGGCCTGGTGTCCACCCGGGGTGTGGGTTTTCCCCTGGGGCCTGGTAATTTACATGTGCCCTGGTGCTTAACTGGGTTCCTAGGTGTCAACTTGTGTCTTAGTTTCCACCTTGAGCCTGGTGTTCACCTGGAGCCTGGGTGTCACCCTAGGGCCCGAAGTTCACCTGGGATCTTGTATTTGTCTGATACTAGATGTTCACTTGGAGCCTAGGTATTCACCTGTGTCTGAATTTCATCTGGGGTCTGATGTTCATTTGGAGTGAAGTGTCATGTTGAGTCCTCCTATAAACCTGGGGCCTGGTTGTCAACCTTGGGCCTAATGTTCATCTGGGGTCCTGTGTTCCACATTGGGACTGGCTAGTCACCTGTTGCCACATGTACACATGGGGCCTGAGTATTTACGTGGGCCTGATGCCCACCTGGGACCTTATGTCTACCTGGGGCCTAGGTATACTCCATAGGCCTGATGCCTACCTGGGTTCTGATATCTATGTCGGGCCTGGTATTTACTTGCAGCCTGATACCTAGTTGGGGCTTGGGTATCCTCCTGGGGCTTGATGTTCTCCTGTGACCTGGTGTGCAACTAGGGCCTGGGTGTCAGCTTGGCATCTGAGTTCAGTGTCCACTTGGGGCCTGGTATTTAGCTGGGGCCTGATGCTCAGCTGAGGCCTGGGTATTTAGGTATGGCTTGTGATCTTTCTGTGGCTTGGGTGTTTATCTGGAGCCTGATGTTCTCCAGGCCACCTAGGTATTCACATGGGCCAAATTTCTCTCTGGGACCTGATGTTCGTTTGTTGTCTGGTGTTCACCAAGGGCTTGGACATCCACCTGTTGACTGATGTTCAGCTGGGGCATAGATATTCACCTGGGGCCAAAGGGTCCACCAGGGGCCTGATGTCTACCTGGGGCTTAGTAATTCACAGGGGGCCTGTGTTTACCAGAGGCCTAGGTGTCAAGCTATATCCTATGTTCAGGGAGGGGCTGAGATCGCGCCACTGCACCCAGCCTGGGCAATGGAGTCAGATTCCATCTCAAAAAAAAAAAAAAAAGAAAAAGAAAAATCGTTGGAGACTAACATGATAAATCAAACCAGACTAATTTTAGAAACAAAAATAAAATACTGAATTTATTACTTGAATAGTAAAACTGTTTTTAAAATAAGTATACTGATTTTAAAATAAAAATGTTTATACCTAATTTTTAACAATCAAGTTTTCTAGTAAATATTTCAATATTGAAAGTTTTTTATACATCATTTTCTGAATGAGTTTTATGTGCCATCTTATATGAGTGGATCAAGAAACATTCAGATGGATAAATGAGAGGTTGCAAAAAATGTAGGCATAAAATTACACCACATGGGTATGGAAAACAATGAATGTATTTTATCTACTACTATTCCGTAATATACATCCATGCTCATGAATTCATAACACTTTCATTGATGAGACATCAGTTTTACATTCAGCTAAACTCTCATCGTAACTGTACCTTCTCAATTACAAGATAAAGAATATGATAAATGTTTATAATTTAATGATGTAAGTATAAGTGTATCTTATACTTCAGAAACTCTCAGAATTTAAAACCAGTGTTTGTTAGCCATGTGTGAGATTCATAGATGCCTTATGATAAATGGGCTCTAGATGATGCAGTGGTTTATAAAATTTAACTTGTGTGTTTTTTACTTTTTTCTTAAAGTATTCAGTGTTTTTGTTGATAAAGGAAAACAGTTGCATATTTACTTTCTGTCACCTGGGATTCTGCACATTTTTGATATAGTTTGAACCTAGACTGTTTTTTTTTTTTTTTACTTGTGAACAATTAGGTCACTTATGGCTATTATTTTTTATATAAATTTCTGATCTATTTATCCAAAATTTCACAAGTAAATTTTCAGTATATTGGTGCATTAGAAAAAGACTACATCATTATAATTGTTTTTTGAAAATATTTTAAATAAAATGTTTTAAGTCCATGTCTGTATAATTCATTGACACAATAGTTGTATTCATCTTTAAATGATTAGACATAAATTTCATTGATATAAAAGTATAGATATCTTTGAAGAATGTTATTGATGAGTAATTTATCCTGGAAAACAAACTGTTATAAATTTGTTGAGTCAATCAAAGAAAGTAATAGTAAAATATTCCTGAAAGAAAATGAGCCTTGATATTTAATTAAACTTACATGGGTGAATGGCAACTGTCAGACATAGTGTGTTTTTTGGGGGAGAGGAAGACAGGACTGATTTTTTTTGGAAGAAAAAAAAATCATACAAGCTTTTTACGAGTCTTAGGTTGGGGTTGTGATAAGGAAACAGAACCATTCATGACCACTCAGGATGTAGAACTGATGCTACTTTTTCTCTTTCCTGGGAGCCTCTTTGCAATTCACTAAGAGCTTTTCCTGATAGCCTTGTCTTGGCTGGTGTTTGTGCTCCTTATTAGGGTATGCAAACATCAGGCCAGTTTTGCCCGGGCGCGGTGGCTCATGCCTGTAATTCAAGCACTTTGGGAGGCTGAGGCAGGCGGATCACGAGGTCAGGAGATTGAGACCATCCTGGCTAACACAGTGAAACCTGTCTCTACTAAAAATACAAAAAATTAGCCGGGCGTGGTGGCGGGCGCCTGTGGTCCCAGCTACTTGGGAGACTGAGGCATAAGAATGGCGACCCCAGGAGGCGCCGGTTGCAGTGAGCTGAGATCATGCCACAGCACTCCAGCCTGGGCGACAGAGCGAGGCTGTATCTTAAAAACAAACAAACAAAAAAACAAACAAACATCAGGCCAGTTTTGTCCGTCCCGTCCAGCTTGTCAGTGTAGTTTTGCCCAGCTTCGTCCTTTATTCTGGAGCTGAGGAGAGAATTCAGGGCACTGGGCATTACACAGAATTGCCGATAACCTGAGACAACAGAGAGTCCTACCGGGAAAATAAAGACAAAGCATGTTCTTACCCGCTTCTGCCATAGCATGTTCTAACCTGCGGTCACCATCTGTTGGCTAGGAGGTTGTACTGCACACCCTATTACAAAATTTGCTGACTCAAGTACAGATAGGGAAATGATGTAGGCTTCTTGAGACCTCCACTTTCTCATTTCTGCAGCAAGTCGAGGGCCTTCTCACATGCCCAGTATGCTGCCACGAGAACTAGCATTTGGGACAACCACCATACTAAATGTACGTATAACCGAAACATAGAGGCTGACTCCCCAGACAGCACACAGAAGCAGATGGCATTCCTCAGCATCCATTAAAGTCACAATCTCAAAGGTGATGATAACATGTCTCAATCAAGTGAAAGTACACTGAAATAGAATCCATAAGTTTTTTCCATAATATTATTTTTGAAAATAATGCATGTAAGTCTTTTCATGTCTTGTCTCTTCTTTTTTTCTTTTCTTTTTTTTTTTTTTTTCACAATCTTGTTCTGTCACCCAGGCTGGAGTGCAGTGGCGCGATCTCAGCTCACTGTAAACCCTGCCTCCCAGGTTCACACCATTCTCCTGCCTCAGCCTCCCAAGTAGCTGGGACTACAGGCTCCCGCTACGGTGCCTGGCTAATTTTTTGTATTTTTAGTAGAGACGGAGTTTCACCATGTTAGCCAGGATGGTCTCGATCTCCTGACCTCATGATCCGCCCGCCTAAGCCTCCCGAAGTGCTGGAATTACAGGCGTGAGCCACCGCGCCTGGCCCCATGTGTTCTCATAGTTTTGATAGTTGATCTCTTTTTAGTTCTTAATAATATTCCATTGTATGATTGTACCACAGTTTATGCACTCACCTTTTTGAGGGTATCTTCGTTGCTTCACAAATTGGTTGAATTTTTTCACACATGTTCATGTGTTCTTGTTTTCTTGTTTGTAATAATACCTGGTTTTGATTTAGGGGAATGTTAGTATTCTACAGTGAGTTGAAATGTACTCTGTATCGGGCTGTTTGTGTATTGCTGTAAATAAATACCTGAGATTGGGTAATTTATGAGAACATAGGTTTCGTTAGCTCACAGTTCTACAGGCTGTACAGGAAGCATAACATGGGGCTCTGCTTCTGGGGAGGCCTGTGGAAGCTACAGGCACGGCAGAAGGCGAATTATGAGCTTGCACATCACATGGCCAGAGCAGCAGAGGGAGAGATGGGAAGTGCCATGTACATTTAAATGACCAATTCTCATGGGAATCACTATTATGAGGACAGCACCAAGGGCATGGTGCTAAATTATTTGTGAGAAATCTCCCCTCATGATGTATTCATCTCTTACCAAGCTTGACTTCCAACATTGGGGATGACATTTCAATGGGAGCTTTTGGTGGGGACACACATGCAAACTGTGTCATACTTTATTTTATTTTAGGAGGAGAGTTTGTGTAGAATTATATCTCTTTTTTTTTTTAAATACTTGGTAGAACTCACCAGTGTAGGATTCTTGGCCTGGAGTCTTCATTGTAGGAAGATTTTTAACTATGACCTAATCTTTTTTGATAGATTTAGGGCAATGCAGGTTATCTGTTTTTTCTTGAGATTTGGTCGTTTTCACATTTCAATGAATTTGTCAGTTTTGTCTAAGTTGTCAGGTTTATTCACATTTTATAATATTACCTTGTATTTTTTAAGTATCGGTAGAATCTGAAATAATGTCACATTACTCATTTTCAAAGTTAGTAATTTGTAGCTTTTTCTTTTCAGGAGCTAGTTTGGCTAGATAGAGGTTTATTGCTTTTATTGATCCTCTCAAAGTCTTCGGTACTGTTTAAGTTATCTACAGTTTTTGTGTTTTATTAGTTAGATCTCTGATGTTTTAATTCTCTTGGCCTATTGCAAAAAAAAAATTCTATAGTTGGGAGCTTACCAACAACATAAATTGTGAATTCTCACAATTTTGGAAGCTGCACAGTTAAAGATCAACGTTATCAGATTTGATGTCTGAAGAGATACCACTTCATGATTCATAGATGCATTCTTTTTCTCTCTGTCCTCACATGGCCAAAAGGGTTAAAGAGGCTCTCTGGGGTTATTTCTATCAGAGCATTAATCCATGTATGAAGGCTTGGCCCTCATGACCTAATCACATCCAAAAACTCCTACCTCCTAATAACATCACCTCTGTGATTTGATTTTAGCATGTGAAATTTGCAAGGACACAAGCATTCAAACCAATGCAGTTATTTATCATTTCCTTCCCTTTGTTTCCTTTGAGTTTACTTTTTTCTTTTTTTTTTCTAGTTTCTTAAGGTAAAAGTCAAAGTTATTTGAGAGTCTTCTAATGTAGACATTCAGTGCTGAAAATTTTTATTTAAGTGCTATTGTAGATGCGTGTTACAATTTCTAATGTGTTTTCATTTTTAGTTCAAAATACTTTCTAATTTCCCTTTTTATTATTTTTTGAACCAATCCAGGATTATTTGGATATATGTTAATTTCCAATAGTTCAGTTTTTCCAGGTACATTTTTTGTTACTGATTTTTAATTTGATTGGTTTTGGGTCAGGGAACATGTTTTGTATGACTTAAATCATTCTTAATCCTTTTATTAAGATATGATCTAGAGTATAGTCTTTGAGTACTTCAGAAGAGTTATGCTTTTTAAGTCTACCATATTCTTGCCGATTTTCTGCCTCCTTATTCTTCCACTTGAGTTAGGGGTTTAGGCATTTTATACTATATTTGGGCAATTTTTCTATTTCTTTTGTAGTAATATCTATTTTTGTATCATGTATTTTGAAGCATTTATGTTATTATGTACATAAATACTTAGGACTATTGTGTTTTTTGATTAATCAAACCCTTTGTCAATATAAAATGACCTTGTTTCTTGACAGTACATTTTTGCTATGAAATGTACTTTAGTATTTGTATAACCACTCTCCCTCAGCCTGCTTTTGTCAAGTGTCAGTATGGTATATCTTGTTTCATCCTTTAACCAAGTTTTGTCTTTTTTTTTTTTTAATACTTTAAGTTCTAGGGTACATGTGCATGTGTAGGTTTGTTACATATATATACATGTGCCATGTTGGTGTGCTGCACCCGTTAACTCGTCATTTTATGTTAGGTATATCTCCTAATGCTATCCCTCTCCTCCGCCCCTCCCCACAATAGGACCCGGTGTGTGATGATCCCTTTCCTGTGTCCAAGTGATCTCATTGTTCAATTCCTACCTATGAGTGAGAACATGCCGTATTTGGTTTTCTGTTCTTGCGATAGTTTGCTGAGAATGAGGGTTTCCAGCTGCATCCATGTTCCTACAAAGGACACGAACTCATCCATTTTATGGCTGCATAGTATTCCATGGTGTATTTGTGCCACATTTTCTTAATCCTTAGGTCTGTCACTGATAGACATTTAGGTTGATTCCGAGTCTTTGCTATTGTGAATAGTGCTGCAATAAACATACGTGTGCATGTGTCTTTATAGCAGCATGATTTAAAATCCTTTGGGTATATCCCCAGTAGTGGGATGGTTGGGTCAAATGGTATTTCTAGTTCTAGATCCTTGAGGAATGGCCACACTGTTTTCCACAATGATTGGACTGGTTTACAGTCCCACCAACAGTGTAAAAGTGTTCCTATTTCTCCACATCCTCTCCAGCACCTGTTGTTTCCTGACTTTTTAATGATTGCCATTCTAACTGGTGTGAGATGGTATCTCATCGTGGTTTTGATTTGCATTTCTCTGATGGCAAGTGATGATGAGCATTTTTTCATGTGTCTGTTGGCTGTATGAATGTCTTCCGGTTTTTTTTGGTTTTTTTTTGTTTTTGTTTTTGTTTTTGTTTTTTGAGACGGAGTCTCTCTCACTCTGTCGCCCAGGCTGGAGTGCAGTGGTCGGATCTCAGCTTACTGCAAGCTCCGCCTGCCGGGTTTACGCTATTCTCCTGCCTCAGCCTCCCGAGTAGCTGGGACTACAGGCGCCTGCCACCTCGCCCGGCTAGTTTTTTTTTATTTTTTTAGTAGAGACGGGGTTTCACCATGTTAGCCAGGATGGTCTCCTGACCTCGTGATCTGACTGTCTCGGCCTCCCAGAGTGCTGGGATTACAGGCTTGAGCCACTGTGCCCAGCCGAATGTCTTTTGAGAACTGTCTGTTCATATCCTTTGCCCACTTTTTGATGGGATTGTTTGTTTTTTTTCTTGTAAATTTGATTTAGTTCTTTATAGGTTCTGGATATTAGCCCTTTGTCAGATAAGTAGATTGCAAAAATTTTCTCCCATTCTGTAGGTTGCCTATTCACTCAGACGGTAGTTTCTTTTGCTGTGCAGAAGCTCTTTAGTTTAATTAGATCCCATTTGTCAATTTTGGCTTTTGTTGTTGTTGCTTTTGGTGTTGTAGACATGAAGTCCTTGCCCATGCCTATGTCCTGAATGGTATTACCTAGGTTTTCTTTTAGGATTTTTATGGTAGTAGGTCTAACATTTAAGTTTCTAATCCATCTTGAATTAATTTTCATATAAGGAGTAAGGAAAGGATCCAGTTTCAGCTTTCTACTTATGGCTAGCCAATTTTCCCAGCACCATTTATTCAATAGGGAATCCTTTCCCCGTTTCTTGTTTTTGTCAGGTTTGTCAAAGATCAGATGGCTGTAGATGTGTGTGGTATTATTTCTGAGGACTCTGTTCTGTTCCATTGGTCTATATCTCTGTTTTGGTACCAGTACCATGCTGTTTTGGTTACTGTAGCCTTGTAGTATAGCTTGAAGTCAGGTAGCGTGATGCGTCCAGCTTTGTTCTTTTGGCTTAGGATTGTCTTGGCAATGCAGGGTCTTTTTTGGTTCCATATGAACTTTAAAGCAGTTTTTTCCAATTCTGTGAAGAAAGTCATTGGTAGCTTAATGGGGATGGCATTGAATCTATAAATTACCTTGGGCAGTATGGCCATTTTCACAGTATTGATTCTTCCTATCCATGAGCATGGAATGTTCTTCCATTTGTTTGTGTCCTCTTATTTCACTGAGGAGTGGTTTGTCGTTCTCCTTGAAGAGGTCCGTTACATCCCTTTAAGTTGGATTCATAGGTATTTTATTCTCTTTGAAGTTGTTGTGAATGGGAGTTCATTCATGATTTGGCTCTCTGTCTGTTGCTGGTGTATAAGAATGCTTGTGATCTCTGCACATTGATTTTGTATCCTGAGACTTTGCTGAAGTTGCTTATCAGCTTAAGGAGATTTTGGGCTGAGACAATGGTGTTTTCTAAATATACATTCATGTCATCTGCAAACAGGGACAATTTGAGTTCTTCTTTTCCTAACTGAATACCCTTTATTTGTTTCTCTTGCCTGATTGCCCTAGCCAGAACTTCCAACACTATGTTGAATAGGAGTGGTGAGAGAGGGCATCCCTGTCTTGTGCCAGTTTTCAAAGGGAATGCTTCCAGTTTTTGCCCATTCCAAGTATGATATTGGCTGTGAGTTTGTCATAAATAACTCTTATTATTTTGAGATACATTCTATCAATACCGAATTTATTGAGAGTTTTTAGCATGAAGGGCTGTTGAATTTTGTTGAAGGCCTTTTCTGCATCTATTGAGATAATTATGGGGTTCTTGTCTTTGGTTCTGTTTATATGCTGGATTACGTTTATGATTTGTGTATGTTGAACCAGCCTTGCAGCCCAAGTATGAAACCCACTTGATCATGGTGGATAAGCTTTTTGATGTGCTGCTGGATTTGGTTTGCCAGTATTTTATTGAGAATTTTTGCATCGATGTTCATCAGGGATATTGGTCTAAAATTCTCTTTTTTTGTTGGGTCTCTGTCAGGATTTGATATCAGGATGATGTTGGCCTCATAAAATGAGTTAGGGAGGTTTCCCTCTATTTCTATTGATTGGAATAGTTTCAGAAGGAATGGTACCAACTCCTTCTTGTACCTCTGGTAGAATTTGGCTGTGAATCCGTCTAGTCCTGTACTTTTTTTGGTTGGTAAGCTATTAATTATTGCCTCAATTTCAGAGCCTGCTATTGGTCTATTCAGGGATTCAGCTTCTTCCTGGTTTAGTCTTGGGAGAATGTAAGTGTCCAGGAAATTATCCATTTCTTCTACGATTTCTAATTTATTTGCGTTGAGGTGTTTATGGTATTCTCTAATGGTAATTTGTATTTCTGTGGAGTCGGTGGTGATATCCTCTTTATCATTTTTCATTACATCTATTTGATTCTTCTCTCTTTTCTTCTTTATTAGTCTTGCTAGCGGTCTATCAATTTTGTTGATCTTTTCCGAAAACCAGCTCCTGGATTCATTGATTTTTTTTGTAGGGTTTTCTGTGTCTCTGTCTCCTTCAGTTCTGCTCTGATCTTCGTTATTTCTTGCCTTCGGCTAGCTTTTGAATGTGTTTACTCTTGCTTCTCTAGTTCTTTTAATTGTGATGTTAGAGTGTCAATTTTAGATCTTTCCTGCTTTCTCTTGTGGACATTTAGTGCTAATAAATTTCCCTCTAAACACTGCTTTAAATGTGTCCCAGAGATTCTGGTATGTTGTCTCTTTGTTCTCATTGGCTTCAAAGAACATCTTTATTTCTGCCTTCATTTTGTTATGTACCCAGTAGTCATTCAGGAGCAGGTTGTTCAGTTTCCATGTAGTTGAGTGGTTTTGATTTGAGTTTCTTAGTCCTGAGTTCTAGTTTGATTGCACTGTGGTCTGAGAGACAGTTTGTTATAATTTGTGTTCTTGTACATTTGCTGAGGAGTGCTTTACTTCCAACTATGTGGTCAATTTTGGAATAAGTGCGATGTGGTACTGAGAAGAATGTATATTCTGTTGATTTGGGGTGGAGAGTTCTGTAGATGTCTATTAGGTCCACTTGGTGCAGAGTTGAGTTCAATTCCTGGATGTCCTTGTTAACTTTCTGTCTCGTTGATCTGTCTAATGTTGGCAGTGGGGTGTTAAAGTCTCCCATTATTATTGTATCGGACTCTAAGTCTCTTTGTAAGTCTCTAATCACTTGCTTTATGAATCTGGGTGCTCCTGTATTGGGTGCATATATATTTAGGATAGTTAGCTCTTCCTGATGAATTGATCCCTTTACCATTATGTAATGGCCTTCTTTGTCTCTTTTGATCTTTTATGGTTTAAAGTCTGCTTTATCAGAGACTAGTATTGCAACCCCTGCTTTTTTTTGTTCTCCATTTGCTTGGTAGATCTTCCTCCATCCCTTTATTTTGAGCCTATGTATGTCTCTGCATGTGAGATGGGTCTCCTGAATACAGCAGACTGATGGGTCTTGATTCTTTATCCAATTTGCCAGTCTGTATCTTTTAATTGGACCATTTAGTCCATTTACGTTTAAGGTTAATATTGTTACGTGTGAACTTGATCCTGTCATTATGATATTAGCTGGTTATTTTGCTCGCTGGTTGATGCAGTTTCTTCCTAGCATCGATGGGCTTTACATTTTGACATATTTTTGCAATGGCTGGTACCGGTTGTTCCTTTGCATGTTTAGTGCTTCCTTCAGTATCTCTTGTAGGGCAGGCCTGGTGGTGACAAAATCTCTAAGCATTTGCTTGTCTGTAAAGGATTTTATTTCTCTTTCACTGATGAAACTTAGTTTGGCTGGATATGAAATTCTGGGTTGAAAATTCTTTTCTTTAAGCATGTTAAATATTGGCCCCCACTCTCTTCTGGCTTGGAGAGTTTCCGCCGAGAGATCTGCTATTAGTCTGATGGGCTTCCCTTTGTGTGTAACCTGACCTTTCTCTCTGGCTGCCCTTAACATTTTTTCCTTCATTTTAACTTTGGTGAATAATAATCTGACAATTATGTGTCTTGGAGTTGCTCTTCTCGAGGAGTATCTTTGTGGCGTTCTCTGTATTTCCTGAATTTGAATGTTGGCTTGCCTTACTAGGTTGGGGAAATTCTCCTGGATGATATCCTGCAGAGTGTTTTCCAACTTGGTTCCATTTTCCCCGTCACTTTCAGGCACACTAATCAGACATAGATTAAGCGATTGAAGATCAAACGAATGAAATGAAGCGAGAAGAGAAGTGTAGAGAAAAAAGAGTAAAAAGAAATGAACAAAGCCTCCAAGAAATACGGGATTATGTGAAAAGTTTTGTCTTTATATTTAAAGGTTATTTCTTATAGGCATATACAGGTAGGTCGTGCTTTTTTGTCCATTCTGACAATCTACCTTTGAGCAGAGATTTCTAGACTAGTTTAATTTATAATGTAATCATTGATATAATAAGGGTTGTCTGTCATCATGCTGTTTGATTTCTATTAGTCCCAGATCTTTGCTTTGCTTTTTTTCTTTTTCTGGTTCCTTCAGACTACTGTAGTAATTTTTATGATGTAGTTTTTTATGTGTGTGTGTATATACGTATAACATTTTTTAGTTATTGATCTAGTTTTATATTTCTTTATGATTTAATCATATCTTTTTTTGGTGTAAGTTTATTTGGTTACTAGGTGTAACTCTGCTTTGCTGTCTTAGTGGTTGTTTCAGGATTTATAGTGTATGTATTTACCTCATCACAACCCACCTTCAAGTAGTATTATACCGTATCATAGATGGTATAAGAAATTACAGTATATTTTCCTTTCTTTTGTATATTTTGATTTCTTCTCTTCCAGCCATATCCCAGCCTGGATCTGTGGGATTATAGCTTTCGTTTAGAAATAGTTTAGAACATATTTAGCCAATTTTTCCTAATTTTTTTTTTTTATTTCTCTCCACCTGTTTGGGGACTTACATATTACCTGCAGGAAGTTTGCTCATAGTTCACTAGTGTCTCAAATTTGTGAATCTTTTCTTTAATGATGGCAAATCAATCTGTGCTCATACCTACTCAGCGTAGCTTTCATCTCCAGCACTGTAACTTGTATCTCTACAAGGGCAATTTAGTTTTTAAAAGTATCTTCTATTGCTCTGCTTCTTGATATTTATTGTAGAATAGACTTGAGTAACCTATAAACAACTTGATCCTTTTCATTTTTGCTTTTTATGGTGTAAGCTAACTCTCCACACTTGAGGCAAGGCCTTTCTGACTATTCATTTTCCTGTAAAGTCTGAGTCTTCCCAGGTAAATCTATAAAAATAGACAGTCTTCTTGGCACTTGTGTGAGCACCAGGTGTGATTTCCTCTTATTTTATAAGTCCTCCCTTTCCACCCCCCTGCTCGGTCTTAGGTGGTTTTCTAGCTCTCATGCAAGCTTCATTATTTTGCTAAATACTGGGGAGGGGTTTCCAGGGGTTTCTTGCTGTTGCTTCTGTGTCTCTCTGTCCTCCTCAGTGTTCAGTTCTGTAATGTCTGTCTGCTTTGGTTTTCCCAAACTTCATCACTGTAACCAAGAGAATCTGGTAGACCTCACCTCAGTTTTTTCTTCTGTGTCATGTCTTGGAATATCTGTCAAGAGGGATACTTACCATATTTTATAAAGATATTTATGTCTAATGAATCTGTAAACTTGTTTATAAAAAGTAATGTCATTTTAATCAGTTAACTCTAAGTGACCTGTCCTCATTGAAGAGTAATTTTGACTGTGTAGTATTTTTAAAAAATAATTTTCGGCCGGGCGCGGTGGCTCAAGCCTGTAATCCCAGCACTCTGGGAGGCCGAGACAGGCGGATCACGAGGTCAGGAGATCGAGACCATCCTGGCTAACACCGTGAAACCCCGTCTCTACTAAAAAATACAAAAAACTAGCCAGGCGAGGTGGCAGGCGCCTGTAGTCCCAGCTACTCGGGAGGCTGAGGCAGGAGAATGGCGTGAACCCAGGAGGCGGAGCTTGCAGTGAGCTGAGATCTGGCCACTGCACTCCAGCCTGGGTGACAGAGCGAGACTCCGTCTCAAAAACAAAACAAAAAAAAAAAATTTTCAACTGGAGAGCCTCCAGTATTCTTTTCCATAACAGTTATTGAAGTTACTAGTAACAGAACCTTTCTAACTAGATGTTCTTTTCTCAATATTTTTCAAGTATGTATGTCATTTGGAAGAGATTGGAGTAATAAATACCTGGCAACTATAAAGGAAAAAAATATTCAAGAATGTAGGAATTTTGTTGGAATAATAAACCAATATAGGAAGAAGTAGATCTCAAAGTGAATCCTATTTTCCAGCAAAATGAATTTTAAGATAAGTATACTTAATGGCAGATTGACTTTAAACCAAGAAGAAAAGAGAAAAAATGCTGATATATTAAATGAAGAAATTAGGGAAGAATTAGAAAGAATCGAAGAGCAACATGAAAGAAGTGAAACAACTTGAACTGACTCTCAGAATACAAGATATGGGATTGAAGACTGTAAGAAATAATTCGAATCAGGTAAATCAATCTTTCATAAAAATTTTATATTTCTGGACAGGCTGCGGTGGCTCATGCCTGTAATCCCAGCACTTTGCGGGGCTGAGGTCGGCTGATCACGAGGTCAAGAGATTGAGACTATCCTGGCCAACGAGCATGGTAAAACCCCATCTCTACTAAAAATACAAAAATTAGCTGGACGTGGTGGTGCACAACTGTAATCCCAGCTATTCGGGAGGCTGAGGCGGGAGAATGGTTTGAACCCAGGAGGCGGTGGAGCTTGCATTGAGCCGAGATCGCACCACTGCATTCCAGCCCGGGTGACAGAGTGAGACTCCATCTCAAAAAAAAAAAAAAAAAAAAAAGTGCTGGGATTACAGGCGTGAGCCACCGCACCCGGTCAAAAAATTTATATTTCTAACTTTATTTCATCAGTATTACTTTTTTTTTCACCTCTTTTTAAAAATTATTCTTTAAGTTCTGGGGTATGTGTGCAGAATGTGCAGGTTTGTTATATAGGTATACAAGTGCCATGGTGGTTTGCTGCACTCATCAACCCGTCTTCTGCATTAGGTATTTCTTCTAATGCTATCCCTCCCCTAGTCCCCCACCTCGGATAGACTCCGGTGTGTGATGTTCCTCTCCCTGTGTCCATGTGTTCTCATTGTTCAACTCCCACTTTATGAGTGAGAACATGTGGTGTTTGGTTTTCTGTTCTTGTGTTAGTTTACTGAGAATGGTAATTTCCAGCTTCATCCATGTCCCTGCAAAGGACATGAACTCATCCTTTTTTATGGCTGCATAGTGTTCTATGGTGTATATATGCCACATTTTCTTTTCTTTCTTTCTTTTTTTTTCTGAGACGGAGTGTGGCTCTGTTACCCAGGTTGGAGTGCAGTGATGTAATCTCGGCTCACTGCAATCTCCGCCTCCCAGGTTCACACAATTCTCCTGCCTCAGCCTCCTGAGTAGCTGGGATTACAGGCACCCGTCACTATGCCCAGCTAATTTTTGTATTTTTAATAGAGACAGGGTTTCACCATGTTGGTCAGGCTGGTCTTGACTCCTGACCTCGTGAGCCACCCATCTCGGCCTCCCAAAGTGCTGGTATTACAGGTGTGAGCCACTGCGCCCAGCCTATGCCACATTTTCTTCATCTAGTCTATTATTGATGGGCATTTGGATTGGTTCCAGGTCTTTGCTGTTGTGAACAGTGCCGCAATAAACATACGTGTGCATGTGTCTTTATAGCAGAATGATTTACAATCCTCTGGGTGTATACCCAGTAATGGGATTGCCGGGTCAAATGGTATTTCTAGTTCTAGATCCGTGAGGAGTCGCCACACTGTTTTCCACAATGGTTGAACTAACTTACGTTGCCACCAACAGTGTAAAAGCATTTCTATTTCTCCACATCCTCTCCCGAATCTGTTGTTTCCTGAGTTTTTAATGATCGCCATTCTAGCTGGCGTCAGATGGTATCTTCTTACAGTTTTGATTTGCATTTCTCTAAATGACCAGTGATGATCATTTTTTCATATGTTTGCTGGCTGCATAAATGTCTTCTTCTGAGAAGTGTCTGTTCATATCCTTTGCCCACTTTTTGATGCGGTTGTTGTTGTTGTTTTTTTTTGTAAATTTAAGTTCTTTGTAGATTCTGGATATTAGCCCTTTGTCAGATGGATAGATTGCAAAAATGTTCTCCCATTCTGTAGGTTGCCTGTTCACTCTGATGATAGTTTCTTTTGCTGTGCTGAAGCTCTTTAGTTTATTGAGATCCCATTTGTCTATTTGGGCTTTTGTTGCCATTGCTTTTGGTGTTTTACTCAAAGTCTTTGTCCATGCCTATGTCCTGAATGGTATTGCCTGGGTTTTCTTCTAGGGATTTTATGGTTTTAAGTCTTACGTTTAAGTCTTCAATCCATCCTGCGTTAATTTTTGTGTAAGGTGTAAGGAAGGGATCCACTTTCAGCTCCCTGCATATGGCTAGCTAGTTTTCACAACACTATTTATTAAATAGGGAATGCTTTCCCCATTGCTTGTTTCTGTCAGGTTTGTCAAAGATCCAATGATTGTAGACGTGTGTTGTTTCTGAGGACTCTGTTCTGTTCCGTTGGTCTATATATCTGTTTTGGTACCAGTACCATGTTGTTTTTGTTACTAATACTACTTTTAATTTACTAATTTTACTTTACTTTCAATATCCCTTTGATTTAATATGTATTATTCAGGTCTAAATCAGAGAAAAAATGTCTTAAAATTAACTATGACATTTGTAGCTACCGTTATCTATTATAAATTATGGCATTCAAGTAGTATCTTATTCCAATACAAAGAGCTTTTGAAAATGGTGATAATCCCTACCATATACTTACTGATAATTTTTTGGTAAGTATTTTGTTCCTAGCAACATAGTTTAGTGTATTTTTTCTTTTCTTTTATTTTGAGACGGAATCTTGTACTGTTGCCCAGGCTGGAGTGCAGTGGCACGATCTCGGCTCACTGCAAGCTCTGCTTCTCAGGTTCATGCCATTCTCCTGCCTCAGCCTCCCAAGTAGCTGGGACTGCAGGTGTCTGCCACCACCCCCGGCTAATTTTTTGTACTTTTAGTAGAGATGGGGTTTCACCATGTTAGCAAGGATGGTCTTGATCTCCTGACCTCGTGATCCACCTGCCTCCGCCTCCCAAAGTGCTGGGATTACAGGCATGAGCCACTGCGCCCGGCCTAGTGTATTTTTTCTAGTTAACATTTAATACTCAAACATTATCAAGCGGAAACAAAAGTTATTGCCATAGTAAATAAGCTCATGGTTTTCTAAATGGGGTTCTCTAAATTTTATCTTCTTTACCACTTTTGTTTTGAAATAAGAGACTTTTATATTTAAATATTTATCCAGTAAAATTAACTGATTTTGGTGGAGAAGTACTGGATGTAGACTCAAAAGACCTGGAGAAAATTCTACAACTTGTTAATGTTTTCAGTCTTTTCCTTTCAGAATTGTGATAACTAAAAGTGCTCATTACAATGTCCCAACTAATCAAACATTCATAAACATAATTCTTAAAATTAACTCTTATTTTTTAAAAAATAGAATATCTATAGAATATTCTCAGGACAAAGGAACTGAAAGAACTTCGGAAAATTTTATCTGTCTAAATATATGTAGCACTGAGGATCTTAGTATGGGGTCTTGTGTAGGTTAGACATCAGAGTGTAAACCCAGTTTTCTTACGTAGTCAAATTGATTAATCTTTTATGCTTTTGAGTTTGTTGTTATTTGGGGAAAATTTTTTTTCCATTCTGAGGCTCTTAATTCTCGAGTCATTTCTTTTTTACTTTCATGAATTCATTGTCTTCAAATAAATGTTTGAACTTTGGGGAATTTATTCTCTGTAGAAAATTCAGTGGTTCTTCAACTGATACCTGCTTATGGAAACCCTTTCATTTTATAAATACACAAGTTATTCTTTAATTTCGGAGGAACCATGATATGCCATTTTACTGAGTGCTAGTTAATAGTCTGTTTTCTTTTATTTAGTTTTCTCACACTTAGAAAAATGAAAATGATCTCTTACATGAAAACTGCATGTTGAAAAAGGAAATTGCCATGCTAAAACTGGAAGTAGAGACACTAAAACATCAGCACCAGGAGAAGGAAAATAAATCCTTTGAGGACATTAATATTTTCAAAGAAAAGAATGCTGAACTTCAGATGACCCTGAAACTGAAAGAGGAAACTAACACAAAGGGCATCTCAGTACAGTGGGCAGCTTCAAGTTCTGACAGCTGAGAACACAATGCTCAGTTTTAAGTCGAGGGAAAAACAAGACAAAGAAATGCTGGAGACAGAAATTGAATCAAACCATCCTAGACTGGCTTCTCCTATACAAGACCATGATCAAAGTATGACATCAAAAAAAACCGGCGGAGCATGGTGGCTCACACCTGTAATCCCAGCACTTTGGAAGGCCAAGGTGGGTCGGATTTCGAGGTCAAGAGATCGAGACCATTCTAGCCAACTTGGTGAAACCCCTTCTCTACTAAAAATACAAAAATTAGCCGCCTGTGGTGGCACATGCCTGTAGTCCCAGCTACTTGGGAGGCTGAGGCAGGAGAATCGCCTGAACCCGGAAGGTGGAGTTTGCAGTGAACCAAGATCGCACCACTGCACTCCAGCCCGGTGACAAGAGTCAAAGAAATAACTAAGAACTTGCTTTCCACAGTGCAGGAGATGCTCATTTGCAAGGAAAAATGAATGCTGTTGTGAATAATATAATATATAACAATGAGAAGCTTCATCAACCACTTTCTGAAGCTCAAAAGAAATCCACAAGCCTAAAACTTAATCTCAATTTTGCAGGAGGTGCTCTAAGAGAAAATACATTGGTTTTAGAAGATGCACAAAGAGACCTAAGAGAAACAGTGTCAAGAAAGCTGAACACATATATCAAAATGAACAAGATAATGTGAAGAAAGTCACTGAATAGCAGGAGTCTCTGGAGCAGAGATTATTTCAACTACCATGAAAAATATGTGGCTTCCACAGCAATTAGTTCATGGGCATAAGAAAGCTGATAACAAGTAATATTCAGTCTCGAGAGGAAAAAGCAACATCATCTCCTAAAAGAGAAAAATGAGATATTGAACTACTGTAACCATTTAAAAGAATATATATATCAATATGAAGAACAGAAAGCAGAAAGAGAAGTAAGTATCAAAAAATACAAATATTTTTCAACCTTCCTGAAATAAAGTTTAAACTGATGTTTGGTCTTGGCTAAATGCCGAATCTGGTTAAATACATATATAGATGATAAATGTGTTTACTTTATCAGCTTAGAAACATGCCTTATTTCCACCAAATGAAAGTTAAAGCTGAGAGATGTTTTACTCTGAGTAAAGACATTGTGTCACTTATGAAACTTTTAACAGTTTAAAGATTTTTAATAGATTAACATTAATCACATTGGCTTATACTGCTGTAATGAGGGTTTTAATGTCTCTTTGTGGCCATATTTTATGACCACAATGAAGCAGATAATGGGAATGTCCATATGAGCAATGAGTATTTTGAAATTAAGATTCAATTCAGCAATTTACTTTTACAGTTAATTCTAAATTTTCTAGTGGAACTGAAGTGTATTTGAAGTATATTTTGAAATGTGCATTTCTGCATCTTAATACTTTTTTCAGTAGGTTTTTATGTATTTTAGTTGGTAGAATTTGATTTTCATTTATATCAACTTGACTTAAATCTGAACATATTTGAATCTGAAATTATGTATTGTTGTGACCACTCAATTTTTTAAAGGCATCTGTATTTTATTAAATAATAGCTTAGGACAAATGTAGCAAATTTCAGCAATATCAAAATTGATTTAATCATCCCACTGTTATTTATAATTTACTTTGAATGTTGTTACAAATAATTTGCTCATACTTTCTATTTGAAGGCTCAAAGACTATCATGTGGATAGAACTTTGTCCAGAGAAAGATCACTGTAGCTGTGATTTTATTAGCTTAGCATTGGATCCCCATTTTTCAATTCATGGGGTGTGGCAGGGTTCATGTATAGCACAAAAGAAGTGAGTAGAGGAGAGAAACATAGCAGCTGAGGTCAGGAGAGATGTGGAGACTGGGTTACCTAGGGCCTCTAAAGCCTTTGAAATAAAAACACTTTTATTCTGAGATAGAAATCTATTGGAAACATTTCAGCAGGTGATTGAATATGTGAGGAACTTTGATGTTGATTTGTGTTGCTAATAAAAAAGAAGGAAAGCATTCCACTGTGTGTAGAATTTACCCCCACTAGTCCTGCTCACATATTTTTTTGAGACTTCAGTAGGTTGTGAAGCATTGCAGATTTGTTAGTGGACAAATGACTAGTGGGATAAATCTGGTGTCTAGTAAGAGAGTACCAGTTTGGTAGGAGGATAACACCTTCTTGTCCTTAAGTGCATTCAGTAATGAGCGGGAATGTGTACACATAAAGAAAATACAGTGAATCAATATATTTGGGGATTTTTTGAAAGTAAATGATGTTCATTTCATAAGATGATTTACAAAATCAATAACAAACATGTCAGGTCATGGTGAGACAATGTAAAAAAATTGGCTGATCTCAATAAACTGTGTGTCTGAGGCTTGACTAGAGGTTATGTCACATTATCACATTAATCTCAAAGATGAGATACAGAATTTAATGAAGAAATTATTTCAAATCAGAAGGCAAGTATGTATTAAATGTAACATGCCAACAGTGAATCTATAGCTGGTTAAATAATATAAATTGTTTTATGACACTAATTTCCTTGGAAGATTTCTTTTATATGTTCATTATAATTAGTTTTATTACAATTTTATTATCTTTATAATGTGTTTGTTTGTTTGTTTGTTTATTTTTGAGACCGAGTTTCGCTCTTGTTGCCCAGGCTGGAGTGCAATGATGCAGTTTCGGCTCACAGCAACCTCCGTCTCCTGGGTTCAAGCCATTCTCCTGCCTTGGCCTCTGGAGTAGCTGGGATTACAGGCACGTGCCACCACGCCCAGCTAATTTTTTCTAATTTTAGTAGAGACGGGGTTTCTCCATGTCGGTCAGGCTAATCTCAAATTCCGGACCTCAGGTGATCCGCCCGCCTCAGCTTCCCAAAGTGCTGGGGTTATAGGCGTGAGCCACTGCGCCTGGCCTATAACGTGTTTATTTTTAAAACTGGCTGTCATTCTGCAATGTTTTTCTTATGATTACATTTTTTTCTCATAATAGTGTTAAGAATTATGCATCATTTATCCCACAAGATGAGAGACTATTTTTTGGATAAACTGTATTTTTCAGTGATTTATGTTGCCATGGTGAGACAAGCCATATTTAATCAAAGAAGAATGTTTCATGGAATATTCCAGAAAATTATCTTATTTGTTAGCTCTACTTTTCTGAACGGATTCCAAGGACATTATACTATTCTCCAAATTGGAAATGTTTAGGTTAATATACACAGTATTTGAATAGCTAGGCAATCCTTTCATTTAAAAAAAATATATTTTATAAACAGAAATATTTAGATCATTTGAATATTATATGCATATTCCAAATAGAAAAAGGAAATTTTCTTGATACTGCCATTGGATGTTTAAAAAAGAACTTTATTGGGATAAAATTCACATATCATACAGTTCAGCCATTTAAATTGTACAGCTCAGTGTCTCTTAATATATTCACAGGGTTGTATAACCATCATCACAATCAATTTCAGAACATTTTCAACACCCTATAGAGAAAGTACACATATATTAGTCATCACCACCACCGACCTCCATGTTTTTTCACCTTCCCCAGTCCTACACAACCATTGTCTAATTTTTTGTCTTTATAGATTTGCCTGTTCTGAACATTTCATAGAAATGGAGTCATACAATTCATAGTATTTTATGAGTGGCTTCTCTCACTTAGCGTAATGTTTTTAAGGTTTATCTATTTTGTAGTACATATCAGTACTTCATTTTTATTTATTGTCAAATAATATTCTGTTGCATGGCTACAGCAGCTATTCATTCATCAGTTGATAATCTTTAGGTTGCTTCTAATTTTGACTGCTATGAATAATGCTACTATGAGCATTCATTTGCAAGTTATTATGTGGACCTGTTTTTATTTTTCTGCCACTGGATTTTATATTTAGTTAATTGGGCTGACTTCCTTATCTCTCTGCCTTCTTTATGCAGTTCCTGAATTTTCAGTTTCTATCCTCATTCGTTCAGACTTGGTGTGCACATTTTCCATTTTCATGAAGCTTTCTCTGACTGTTCTGTCATTGATCTTATGCTTCGGGATGTGTTTTCTAGTCTGTGCAGAACAATTTATTCTTCAGTGTTACATTGCTTTATATTTTCATGAGACATAATCTTGTCTTACTACAAATTTGCCTAAGCAGAGAATAATATCTGACATACATGCTACCTGTTATTGTATAAGTTGAAAATATTCTATCTTACCTGTTGTTACAACAGAATTAAATATACTGATAATTTATTTTTTCAGACATTGACATAGTAAAGTTTTATTCAAACTGCATTTCAATAAATATAAAATCACTTTAATAGAGGAAAATTATTCTAATCAATACTAAGTTTTTCTGGCCATTGAGAAAAATTATGTCTGCATTTAAAAAGTTTCAGATTTTGAAGCTTCAGATTTTAGAATAGGGATTTTCAGACCATAGTACAGGTTCTCCTCAGTTTACAGTGGTGTTACATCTTGATAAACCCATTGTAAGTTGAGAATATTGAGAATGAGAAACATAGAAAACACATAGACTTTATCTAAAGAGAAATGGTTAACAGCAAAGAAAAATTTTAAAAACTAGAAAGAATGCTTAGAGAGAATGAGCATAGTTACCTCATCCTGAAGTTAGGTGAGAGTCAGAAATGTTATGGGGACCAAATGAGAGTTTTCAAAAAATGATCTTAGGTATGAATGAACAAACCTGGAATATTGTGAACTGTTGATGACAATCTCTTGAGGGCATCTTTGGAAACCAAAATGTAAATATAACTACTTATTTTTAACTTACTGTTAGCATTTAGTATTTTCTGTGTAAAAACTTTTTTGCGAAATAAGTTTTGGCAGTTTAAATTCCACAAATGATACTAATGAAAGTATAAATCATTTTGGGCTGTTTTTAAAAAAGTTCTTATGTTTTCAATCTGTCATTATTGAAATAAAGTGTATAAACTACATGTTATAGAACGGTTTACACACATATAACTCATGAACTCAAGAGAAATAATATATTTAGGAAAGAAGAGTGTCTAGCTTTTTAATAACAATTTTTATATTTTAAAGTCTGAGGATAGAAAAGAGAAATGTTTTGAATTAATGCAATCTCGGGAGCATAATTTTGGATCAAGAAAGAAAAAGATGAATTAGGAAAAGAAATAACTGGGTGAGATTTTAATATTTTAGAACTTTAAAAAGACTTATTAACTATAATTTCAACATATATTAAAACTGAGATACAGATTTGACCTATATCTGCGTTTTTATAATTAAACAAATTATTCTATTTTAAAATGTTTTCAGAGTCACAGCACAACCTGAAACTTTTTTTGAATATCTAAATATCACGCTTATTCTTTAATGATTTTGGAAACAATAATGACAATGCCTTAGGCATATAATGTCAACTGGACTCTTCATTATCTACTTTCAATTTTTATTTCTGAAGATATTTTTGTTTATATTTGGTAATCTTCCTCTTGGTAGTGCACATATCTGCTATCCTTTAATAGCTTAAAATCTGTTATTTTAAAACATCAAACATTATCTTGATTAACTTTTTGTCTCTTAGTTTTTTTTTTTTTTTTTTTTTAGTTTTTAGATATGTTATGGATATTTACTTATTTTCTACCGGTACCTCCCATGCATACATGAGATATATGTATCACTAACCTTCTGTTGTTTTTGATACACAAACACACGTGTATATATATGTTATAAAAAAGTATGACTTAAAAAAGAGTAAAATGAGTAATTGTGTTTCTACCAGTCAGATTAAAAATGGAATTGTCCTCAGCGCCTTTGAAGCTCCCAACATGGCTGCTTTTCTATTTGATGAGAACTTTAATTTGTTCTCTGATTCCAATTAATATTTTTCTCTCATTATCTTTGTCTACATGGTTTCATTTTGTTAGCACTGTTCTAGCACAGATCTTTAGCTCTCTTCCTAAAACAGTCTTTAAGTCTTCATGTGATCTCTCTTCTGATTTCTTTTCTTCTAAAACTGTGCCTGTTTCCTTTTCCCTCCTCAACTCAGAGGGGTTTTCCTTTGTTTTTCTACTTTGGATAATCTGTGCACACGCGCTTCTTACAGACTGGTCAAAAGGTATCAAAATGTATTTTTGTGTCTTTAGCAAACATCTTATAAATATGCTTTTTTCCCATTGATGCTGATCTTTGAGTGAAAACTCATATTTAGTAGTAGGTTAGTATTTTATATTAACATTAGGTTGGTGCAAAAGTAATCGCGGTTCAAAAGCCATGATTTCTTTTGCCCCAATCAAATACTAAAATGAATATAGTTTATTTATAAAAACTCCACATATGGTTACAATATCAGTCCTTTTTCTGTCACATGTGTTATTAAATTTTCTTCGTATTTACTTACATAAAATTAAGTTTTGTTAGAATGATTTCAATGTGTGTTACATTGAAACAAATGAGAGAGGATCATAATTTATTGATTTGTTTCTTTGTAGGTTAGAACATGTTTGTTTAAGAAATTATTAAATATTAGTCTGAAACATTTTGACTTATTCTGTGCATTCCTGCAGATATAAGGTTTTAGAAATTACAGAAAAAGGCCGGGTGTGGTGGCTCATGCCTGTAATCCCAGCATTTTGGGAGGCCGAGGTGGGTGGATCATGAGGGTCGAGTTGAAGACCAGCCTGGCCAAGATGGTGAAACCCCATTTCTACTAAAAATACAAAAAAAGTAGCCAGGTGTGGTGGCAGGCGCCTGTAGTCCCAGCTACTCGGGAGGCTGAGGCAGAGAATTGCTTTGTTTGAACCCAGGAGACTGAGGTTGCAGTGAGCCAAGATCTTGCCACTGCATTCCACCTGGGCGACAGAGCGAGACTGTGTCTCTTTGCAGAAAAGAAGTTAAAGGAATGTTAAAATGGAGAACTTAATTTCCAGGGAGATTTTAAAACTAGTCTACTTGAAATGGATATTCAGATGAATAAGCTAACGCATAAAGTACTTTTTAACTAGTTTTGGGACCAAAAGAAGTCCTCACATACTTGGGGGACATAAAAATCTCTCAGTACTTTGAGCAGTGAAAGAGATTTTGTTTTTAATTTTATGGACTTGATTCTAATGGAAAGAATACTTTTTTAATGTATTCTTTTTGTATAAGAAGGGTATACTGGCCAGGCACAGTGGTTCATGCCTCTAATCCCAGCACTTTGGGCAGCCAAGGTGGGCGGATCACAAGGTCAAGAGATTGAGACCATCCTGGCCAACATGGCAAAACTCCATCTCTACTAAAACTACAAAAATTAGTTGGGCATGGTAGCAGGCGCCTGTAGTCCCAGCTACTTGGGAGGCTGAGGCAGGAGAATCAGTTGAACCTGGGAGGTGGAGGTTGCAGTGAGCCGAGATCACGCCACAGTACTCCAGCCTGACAACAGAGCGAGACTCCGTCTCAGGGAAAAAAAAAAAACAAAAACGGTGCTGATTCTATGTCTTGAACCCTGGCCAATGATATAAAAGCAAGCAAGACACCATCCTATGGCTTCAAGTCAGTAGTATTGAATTGATTTTCTTGGTAACACTTTGAGATATAATTAACATGCCATGCAATTCACTCTGAGAGTGCACAATTCATTGGCTTTTAGTATTTTCACAGAGTTATACAACCATTGCCGCAATCTGTTTTAGAAGGTTTTCATCACTCTAAAAAGAAATTCTGCATTTTTTATCACGCACCGGTTTCCCATTCCTTGCTCCGTTCTAGGGAACCACCAGTATACTTTGTGTATATTTGTGTGTTCTAGACGTTTTATCTTGTTCAGATCATAATATGTGGCCTTTTGTGACTAGATTCTTTAACTTCACGTAACATTTTCAAGGTCCTGTGTTGTAGCAAGTATTGGCATTTAATTTCTTCTTATTGCTGAGTATATTTTATTGTCTAGTTATATCAATCACTTTGCTCATCAGTTGATGGATAGTTAGGTTCTGTTTCCATTTTGGGCTATTGCTAATAATGCTGCCATGAACTTAATAATGCTGCCATGAACTGTTATGTACGGGTTTTTGTGTTTACCTATGTTTTCATGTCTCTTGGTTGTATACTTCTGAGTGGAGTTACTGAGTCATATGGTAAGTCTATGTTTAAGCTTTCGAGGAAATGCCAGTACATTTTCCAAAGCAGCTATAGCATTTTCCATTAGCGGTGTATGAGGGTTGTAATTTCTCCACATTTTTTACCAGGAAAGATTCCATCGTAGTGGTGGGAAGTGGCACCCCTCTGTGGTTTTGATTTGCATTTCCTTAATCACTAATAATTTTAAGTATGTTTTAATGTGCATCTTAGCCATTTGTGTATCTTCTTTGGAGAAATGTCTATTCCCATCCTTTGCCCATTTTCAAATTGGGTCTTCTTTTTCTCAGTGGTAAATGTCTCAGTGGCTTGCTTTTTTACTTTATTGATAGTATTTTTTCAAGCACAGCAGCTTTAAATTCTAATGTTAATCCATAGTTTTAGTTGTTATATCTAAGAAGCCACTGCCAAATGTCACAAAGATTTATTTCTATGTTTTCTTTGAAGAAATTTACAGTTTTAGCACTTAAATTTAGCTGTTTTGAGATAATTTTAAATACAGTATTTGGTGGGACTCCAACTTCATTCTTTAGTGTGTGGATATCCATTTGTCCCAGAACCATTTGTTGAAAATACTATTCTCTTCCCATGTAGTCATTTTGGTATCCTGGTTGAAAATCAATTGACCATACATGTGCAGGTCTATTTTTGGATTCTAAATTCTAAAACATTGATCTGCCTATTCTTATGCCAGTACCAAATCAACTTATATGGTAACTCTTTTTCAGTCATGTTACATATTACCAGTTGTATATTATCATAGTAAACATTCAGTATAGAGAAACATCTTTACTTTTTGTTTCTTGAAGGAGCCCATGGCAAGCTTATGCATTGCTGACTCCATGACATGATGGGAAGTCAGACTTACAAAGTCAAGAGTCCATTCCTTTTTTTCTCTATTCAAACCTTTAGTCTCTCTTTGAATGTCTCTCTCTTGAGTCCCATTTTCATCAAATCTTGGTCACATCATCATCTGACAATCTACTCTTCCATGCATTATGCTTTACTAACTCATTGTAATTAGTACAACCATCGGTAGATGTTACCCATCCTGGCAGAAGAGTCAGTCCAGGCTGTAAGCTTTTCTCATTGGAAATTGAGCTAATGCAGCATCTTGCAGTTCACAGGTAGATCTTATTTTGACCTAGTACCTGATTTTTATGTATAACACCTGGGATGATCCTTGCTTGGTACAGTTGCTGCATTCTCAGAAATCACAATTCTATGTAATTACCTCCCGCCGCTTAAACAGATTAAGATGCACAGCTATATTTTATAGCTTCTTATATCATTATTTTTAGAATAAATTCTTTATCTCATTCAAAGAAAAAGTTTCAGAAGTGCAGCACTAAAAAATCAGGTTATATTCAGTCAATTTATCAGAGACAAATAAAAGTGAAATTAGTTGTTTGAATTTCAAAATGTCAGAGCTAATTCGTATGATATGAAGAAGTGTTGTGGTACAACATGAAGATTAAATTGTCTTCATATAGACAAATGTACAGTGAAGGAGAAATTGTATTTAATTTATTAACTTTTAAAACCCACTATATTTATCTTAGTTCTGAGATATTTAAACATGATTCAATAATGTTCTATTTATTTTCTCATTGAGGAAAGGAAAATATTGAATGCCAGATTGATTAATCAATATTCAGTGCTGCTCAGCTTTTTTAAGATTTTATTTCAGTGAAATCAGATAACCTGTCTGATTTTGATAGTAAAACCAAGTATTTTTAGTTGTTTTCCAACTGTTGCACTTCAAATCTTGCCTCTTTGTTTCCCAGTCTTACTGATTAACTTGAGGGGAAACTCTAAAGAAGCACACTTGTCTAGTAATAAGAATTTTTAATTAAAGGGAATTTTAGGAGATTTTTCTCCTCAGTAACTTCAATGTCTGTCTGTCTTCTAATTATCTACTGCTTATTAGCATTGTTTGTTATGAGTAAATTAATTTCAACCTTTATTAGATTCCTACTGTAAAGGTGACTAATTTCTACTGTGTGAGTTATGTTTTCTATTGTTATTTTGTAAATCAAATTTTCATTTTCTTGTTTTCTAACAATCACCCACTATTTTGTGGGTTAAAACAACATTTGGCCAGGCACAGTGGCTCACACCTATAATCCCAGCACTTTGGGAGGCCGAGGTAGGTGGATCACAAGGTCAGGAGATTGAGACCATCCTGGCTAACACGGTGAAACCCCGTCTCTACTAAAAATACAAAAACTTAGCCGGGCGTGGTGGCAGGAGCCTGTAGTCCCAGCTACTCAGGAGGCTGAGGCAGGAGAATGGCGTGAACCCAGGAGGCGGAGCTTGTAGTGAGCCGACATCGTGTCACTGCACTCTAGCCTGGCTGACAGAGTGAGACTCCATCTCAAAAAAAAAAAAAAAATTCTTTTTATTTATTTTTTTCTTTTTTGAGANACTCCATCTCAAAAAAAAAAAAAAAATTCTTTTTATTTATTTTTTTCTTTTTTGAGATGGAGTCTTGCTCTGTTGCCCAGGCTGGAGTGCAGTGGCCGGATCTCAGCTCACTGCAAGCTCCGCCTCCTGGGTTTACGCCATTCTCCTGCCTCAGCCTCCCTAGTAGCTGGGACTACAGGCGCCCACCACCTCGCCCGGCTAGTTTTTTGTATTTTTAGTAGAGACAGGGTTTCACCGTATTAGCCAGGATGGTCTTGATCTCCTGACCTCGTGATCCGCCCGTCTCAGCCTCCCAAAGTGCTGGGATTACAGGCTTGAGCCACCGCGCCCGGCCAAAAAAATTATTTTTATTAATAAATCTGCCATTTGGGAAAAGCTTGGCTAGGACATCTAGTTGCTGTTCCTCTCACCTTCCCTGGGGACAGCTCAAAGACCCGGAAACTAAAATCATCTGAGGGTTTGGTCAGCTATGTGTCTTGTTGCTAATGCTGGCCATTGGCTGGGATGTTGGCTGAGGCAGGCATCCAGATCACCTGCGTTGGAGCTTCTAGGCACTCACAGTGACTTGCTTTGAATAAATGCAATGTGGTAAGAGTTACATCATGGGATTTGCAACATTAGCTTAGAAAAAGCTCTATCTCAAACTGCTTGCCCTTGGTACCCCCTTCCCCTGTTTTGAGTGAGGATGGTCAGACCACATTCTAGTTATTAGCAGTAAGTCACTAAGTTTGGCACATATTTTTTTATTTTAATGAGAGAAATGTTTTATATTTTTAGTTGACATGTACATACATGTTTATGGGATATAGAGTAAGTGTGATATCTCCTCCATATATGTATATGATATATAATGCTCAAATCAAGCTAATTAGTATATTCACCTCAAACATTTATTATTTATTTCTGTTGGGAACATTTCCAATCCTCTCTTCTAGCTTTTTGCAGAAATTATAGTTAACTGTGTTCACCCTACCATGCCACACACGGAACACACCAGAACTCATCCTTCTATCTAGCTACTAGCTATGATCAATTTAGTAAATGTTGCCGGTAAGTATTTTGAACTTCAGTTTCTTTTTCACATTTATAAAATTGCTTTCTGAATCCCTGACTTAAACTGAAACAAATATACAATAATTATTATGCAGGTTGTCATTACTTTAAAATGTACCCTTTTGATTTGTTTCTTTATTTTTAATTTTTCTGGGTACATAGTGTATATGTGTATATATGGGTTACATGAGATATTTTAATACAGGCATGAGATGCATAACAATCACATTAGGGTAAATGGGGTATTCATCACCTCAAATTTTTATCCTATGTGTTGCAAACAATTTAGACTCCTAGTTATTTTTAAATGTACAACTAAATGTTTGTAACTGTAATTTTAATTTGTTTAGACAAAAGCAGCAACTCAAGAAAACCCAGTAGCACTTAAGAAAGGATGATATTGTTTCAATAAATAAGATGGAGCTCATAATGAAAGACCTGGAATCTGAACTCTCCAAAATATAAACCGTAGAAGACTTTATTAAAACAATTAGATAAATATAAAAGCCTCTATCTAGATTTAAAATTTAGGGATTTGTTGTCAAATGAACTATAAACAAGTCAGTCAAAATATAGTTATAGAAAATAAGCTCATTAATTTGCCTTAAAAGTGTAACTTTTAGTGAGACAGGTTCACACCATTAGTGGGAAGTAAAAGTTAATTAGATAATATAAATTATGGAAACATGATGTTAGTAAATGAACTGACCTTTAAAATGTTTGTCCAGAAGAGTTTGTCTCTCTTCCCCATTTGTTGTTTTTTTATAGCTTTTTTCTACCTTGAGATCCTCATCTAGTTAACCTGATCTGTTAGCCTTTCAGCTAAATATTTTTGAAGTATTTAATTCAGACAGTAGTATTGTCATGAAATTGCTTTTCAGCATGTCCCCAAATAGAAATACTGGTAAGTTTAACTATTGCTTGGAAGATTAAAATTGAGACTAAAATGGTCAAGTACAATTACTACTACATTTCCCTTTCTGGCACTTGGTAAATTAACTTTCTCTGATAGTGATCTTGGGGTATTATCATTAGACAGCACACTGAGAAAAACTATCCTGTATAGTCTTTTTCCACTGTATATAAAAACATCCTTGTAAAATGGGAAATGAATAATACAGAGATTAAGGGATACATAATTCACAAAATGGTTAAAAATAACACCTTGGTTAGCCTGAAGGGGGCGGGGTGTGTGCGTGATAGAAGGCACACTCTCCAGGACCTTGGTTCAATGTTAGTAGCTTAAGTGTCTTTGAAGCTATTCTAGTTCTTTTTGATCACCCATTCAGCTGTGTTTTGTCTCCCCTAGGAGCTGTTCGTCTGAATTACTTTTCAGTGCCAAATGACTAATTGATCCCAAATGATGAGTGAAAATGTACAAGAAAGGGGAAAGGAAATGCTTGAAAATATCTTTGAGAGACGATTTTAAAAAATCTTTCAACTGGTTTAATAAACACATTTATAGCTTTTTAGTTTTAGTTTTTTAATTGTACATATTTAAGAAATACTACATGATGTTTTGATATATTTCTACATGGTGAAATAGTTATGGCAGGCAAAAAAATTGTTAGAAATCCTCCTAAAGATACGTGTACTTTTTGAGAACAATTTAAAAACTATAATTGCATACACTAGGCATGCTCTCACACATCCTCTTTGTTACAGCACTGTTTAATGGGAAATTTTATTCTTGCAGAAACTTTCTCCTCTTAAATGCAAGTCCTTGTCTAATTATGTAGGAAAAAATAAAATACTAAGCATTTTTCTTTTACATTCTTCATTGAACTCAGGAGAGACAGAGACCAGTAAGAATCCTCTGGAGAAACAACAGACCAGATCTTTATTCACAACTCATGCCAGGAGGCCAGTCCTAGAGTCACCTTGTGTTGGAAATCCTACCAATAGTTCGTGTCAACAGAAAACTTTTTTTAGAAGAAAAATTCGTGATTTCTTCCTGAAGCCTACAGACATAAAATAACAGTGTGAAGAACTACTTATCCAAGGTTAGTTATATTATCTTTCTTCCTTTGGTTTTCAGATTTCTGATGCAATTCTTGTTTTAAGTAGGTGAAATACTGAGTTAACCGACTTATGAGTGTTAAATAATGGTCAGCATTACCTGTGTTACCAAAAAAAAAAAAAAAAAAAAAATTACAGTTTTCTAAAAGTCCCTGGAGCTCTCATTTTTATGAAATATGCATTGGTTAACTTCATTCAGTAAACTAAAGTAATACATTTTAAATTGCTTTAAAAGCTGCATTTAAGTTACATTTTAGAAAGTGAATATTATTTCCTAGTAACTAAAGATACACTTTTGAGATGTTTTGGCTTACTTTCAGATTGGTTTGAGTTTGGCTGTGGTTCGTAACACTTTTAATGTTTTCCTGTACCATCTCAAGTTTTGCACCCCTAATCAGAAGTGAATGTTGGACATCCAAACACTTAACCACATATAGATGTTCATTATTTAAAGTAACCTAAGCTTCCAGGGTGCAGCAAGTGGCTTCCTAAGTTAGCAGGGAAAAGCTGGGTGGGCAGACACAGGAAAGCCTGGAGTGGCCTGATTCCTCACTTCAGCATGCTTTATATACTGAGGTTATGCAAATGAGATTCCTAGAGTACATGTTCTAATTGAAAGAAAAACCTCTAGAGATACTGCGATTGGACTTTGTTGTCATGTTCTGATTGGATGAGAGCAAGTATTAGGACAACCAATCAGAGCATGAAAATAAAGTCCAATCAGAGTAAGCCTAGAGGTTAATCTTACCCAATCAGAACATGCAGTCCAGGAGCCGCCATTGCCTAACCTCAGTATATAAAGCATGCGGAGGTGGGGATGCTCGAGACTTTTCTGTGCCTGCCTGTCCAGCTGTTCCATGTTAGCTTAGGAGGCGACCTACTGCGCTCTGGAGGATGGGGGCTGGAGCCAGGGGCACTGTGGCTCGCCTCTTGCCTTACCTGGCTGTGGTTGGTGGTGATCACGGAGACTGCTGCGCGGTGGGAGCGGTAGGAGGAGGGGAGCCTGCCACGGAGACTACAGCCCGGTGGGAGGGGAGATTGCCTTGGAGACTGCAGCCTGGCAGGAACGGTAAGAGGGAAGAAAATAGTTTGGGGGTAGATGGAGGGGTAAAGGGGGTGCTGAGTGCCAAACGGAAAAAAATTGGCGAGCAGGAGAAGGCCTTGCAGAGAGAGGGTGGGAAAAAGATGGTGGGAAAATCAGCTTTCAGGTAGATGGAATGGGGAAAAGGGTGGTGAGTAGCAGGAGGGTGGAGAAGGCTTTGGGAAAAGACAGGGGAAAATGTTTTTGGGTAGCAGGAGGGTGGAGAAGGCTTTGGGAAAAGACGGGGGAAAATGTTTTTGGGTAGATAGAGGAGCAAAAGAGGGTGATGAGAGCGCAAGAGGGGAGAGAGGGGTGGCCAGGGAGGGGGGAAAAGGGTGGTGAGTGGGAGAGTAGAGAGGGCTTTGCAAAGAAACAGTGGAGAAAAATGGTGGGGAAAAGTTTTGGGGTAGATGAAGAATGAAAAGCAGTGGTGAGACAGAGGGGCCCAAAAGCAGTCCAGAAAAGAAGATGGGGAAATAATGGTGGGGAACAAATGTTTTGGGTAGATATTTTTCTGATTTTTAACTTAAATTGTTTGTATTTTTGCTTTTGAGTAGTTTTACTTTTTATATTTTGTGTATTAACCCCTTGCCTGATGCATAGTTTGCAAATACCTTTCTTTCATTCTCTGAATTGTTTCTTCATTCTACTGATTGCTGCTTCTGCTTTGCAGAAGCTTTTAAGTTTAATGTAATTCCATTTGTCTGTTTTGCTTTTGTTGCTTGTACTTTTGATGTCTATTTGAAAATTCATTGCCCTAACCAATTTCATTAAGCATTTATCCTGTTTTCTTATTTAGGAGCTTCATGGTTTCGGGTCCTGCAATTAAATCTTTGTTTTGAGTTGATTTTTGTATATGATAACAGTCTAGACTTATTCTTCTACATGTGGGTGTTGGGTTTTCGTAGCAGTTTTTTGAAGAGATTGTCCTTACGGAAGGTGTATTCTTGGTGCCTTTGTTAAAAATGAGTTGACTGTAAATGTGTGAATTTATTTCTGAGTTCTCTATTCTGTTTTATTTCTTTGTGTCTGTCATTTGTCTGTCTCTGTCTCTCCCATGCCCCTTTTTTTGGCAGCACCATGCTGTTTTTATATTATACTATAGATTTGCAGTTACTATGGATTTATAGTATATTTTGTATATTTTGAAATCAGGTAGTTTGATGCTTCCAGCTTTTGTTTTTATTCAAGATTCTTTTGTCTATCTGAGGTGTTTTGCATTTCCATGTGAACTTTAGAATCTTTTTATATTTCTATAAAGAATTTCTTTGTAGTTTAACATGGATTGCATTGATTCTATAGGTCACATTGAGTGATATAGATAGTTTAACAATATTCTTCTAGTGCATGGACATCAGATATCTTTCCATTTACTTGTGTCTGCTGTCACTTGATCTACATTTTATAGTTTTCATTGTAGGATCTTTCACCTTTTTGGTTAAGTTTATTCATAGGTATCATTCTTTTGTTGGGGAGATGAGTAGCTACTGTCTTGATTTCTTTATGTGTTTCACTGTTGGTGCATGTGTGTGCTACTCATTTGTGTATATTGATATTGTATCTTGCAACTTTACTAAATTTATTATTTCTAGTAGGTTTTTTTGTAGAATCTTTAGAGTTCTTTCTGTATATATGATCGTGTCACCTGCAAACCGAGACAGTTTGACTTTTTTCCCCAATTTGGATGGCTTTTATCGCATTCTCCTGTCTAATTGCTCTAAATAGGACTTCCAGTACCATGATAAATAAAAGTGGTAAAAGTAGCCACACTTGTTCAGGATCTTAGAGGAAGAGCTTTTACCTGCTCCCCATTGATTATAATGTTAGCTGTGGGTTTGTCATATATGGCCTTTATTGTGCTATGTTCCTTCTGTACTTACTTTGAGTTTTTATCATGAAGGAATGTTGAATTTTATTTTTTTCAGCATCTACTGAAATGATAGGGTTTTTGTTCTTGATTCACTTAATGTGATGTATGACATTTACTTATTTGTGTTTATTGAATCATCCTCATATTCCTCCAATGAATCCCCCTTCATCATGGCAGATGATTTTTATTGTGTTGTCAAATGCAATTTTCTCATTTTGTTGAGGATTTTTTGCATCTATGTTCATCAGGGATATTCGCCTGTGGTTTTCTTTTTGTGTTGTGTCCTGGTCTGCTTTTGTAGCAGGGTAATGCTGACCTCACAGAAGAAGTTTGGAAGTATTCCTTCCTCTTCATTTTTGGGGGAGTATTTTGAAGAAAATTGTTACTACATCTTTCAAAAATGTTTGGTAGAATTCAGCAGTAAAACCATAATTCTTCTGTCTTTGATGGATGATTTTTATTACTGCTTTAATTGGCATTACTCATTATTAGTCTGTTCAGTTTTTTTATTTCTTTGTTCCAGGTTGTGAAATTGCTGTTTCTAGAAATGTATTCATTTCTCCTAGATTTTTCAATTTGTTTATAATTAGGTGTTTTTATTAATCTCTTACGATCCTTTGTATTTCCGTGTTATCAATTGGAATGTTTCCTTTTTCATCTGTGATTTTTTTCCAGTTTTCCTTCCCTTTTTCTTTGTGTCATTATAGCTTGTCAATTTTGATTTTTTTTTTTTAAAAAGCCAGCTTTTTGTTTCTTTGACTTTCTGTAATTTTTTTGTTTCTATTTTTAAAATTTCTTATCTATATGATTTATATTTTTCAACTAATTTTAGCGTTTGATTTTTCTTGTTTTTCTCATTACTTGAAGTGTACTTGTCAGGTTGGCTATTTGAGAACTTTCTACTTTTTGTATGTTGGCATTTATAGCTATGCACTTTTCCTCTTACAACTGCTTTTGCCCCATCCCACAGGTTTTGTTATGTTGTGTTTGTATACTTGTTTCAATGACTTTTTAATTTCCCTTATTCAATGAATTTTTAATTTTTTCATTTATTGGCTGTGAGCATGTGTTTTAATTTTCATATATTTGTACAGTTTTTAAAGTTGCTGCTGTTACTGATTTCTAGTAGTATCCCACTGTGGTTAGAAAAGATATTTGATATGATTTCAGTTTTTATTGTAATTTTAATTTTAATTTTTTAATTATTTTATCTATTTTTTGAGACGGAGTCTTGCACTGTTGCCCAGGCTGGAGTGCAGTGGTGCGATCTCAGACCCCACTGCAAGCGTTGCCTCCTGGGTTCACGCCATTCTCCTGCCTCAGCCTCCTGAGTAGCTGGGACTACATGCGCCTGTGACCACACCCAGCTGATTTTTTGAATTTTTAGTAGAGATGGGGTTTCACCGTGTTAGCCAGGATGGTTGCGATCTCCTGACCTCGTGATCCCTCTGCCTCAGCCTCCCAAAGTGCTGGGATTACTGGCGTGAGCCACCGTGCCCAGCGGATTTCAGTTTTTAAAAATGTGTTGTTACTTGTTTTTTGGCCTAACACATAGTCTATCCTGGAGAATAATCCATATGCTGCTGAGCATTGTGCAGTCATGGAGTTGTGCAAAGCTGTGTAAATTTCTCTTGGATCCATTCAGTATAGAGTACAGCTTAACTGATGATTTTTTGTTGTCTGGATGATCTGCCACGTTGATGATAGTGGAGTGTTGATAATAGTAGAGTGTTGAGGTATTCTATTATTATTAATTTTTTTTAGATGGAATTTCTCTCTTGTTGCCCAGGCTGGAGTGCAATGGTGCAATCTCAGCTCACTGGAACCTCCGCCTTCCAGGTTCAAGCGATTCTTCTGCCTCAGGCTCCCGAGTAGCTGGGATTACAGGCATGTGCCACCTCGCCTTGCTAATTTTTTGTATTTTTAGTAAAGATTGGGTTTCTCCATGTTGGTCAGTCTGGTCTTGAACTCCCGACCTCAGATGATGCACCAGCCTCGGCCCCACAAAGTGCTGGGATTATAGGCGTGAGCCACTGCGCCCAGCAGGAAACTTAAGTTTAATACACGGAAGCAGGGTAGAATGGTGGTTACCAGGGACAGGTAGGTTGGAGAAAAAGGTTGGTCCAAGAGTACAGAGTTGCAGTTGTGTGATTATAGTTAATATTTTGTATACTGGAAATATGCAAAGAGTGTATTTCAGGTGCTGTCATTTAACTATATGAGAAGATAGATGTATTAATTAGTTTTGACTGTAGTAATCATTTATGTGTATACATGTATGTATACAAACACATACATATTCATATATATGAATTAAAACAGGCTGTCCACTTAAATATATACAATTTTATTTAAAAAATAAAAATATGAAACGAAAGTATGCATATAGTCTTAAATTCAATTACCGATATAAATAAGTGCACTGCTCCTCAGAACAGTGAATTAAATGTCAGTTATATTTGTTTGTTTATATGGTAACCTTTCCTTTTATTTTCGTATGTTTTCTATTTATAATTATGCAAATATTTAATGAGTTCACAATGCAACTGTATATTAAATATCCTCAACATGTTTTGGAAGTGATGAATATTACAAATTTTAGGTCATAGTCACTGTAAGAATGTTCCCTTGGAAAGTATTATTTTCTGTTGGTTTTTATTTTAAAACATTCACCGTTACCAAGATATAGCCTGGGTTTTTCTAATGTTTACCCACCATAATGTTATAATGAACGCCTCGGAGGTTATATCACTATGGGCAATTAAGCATACTTCTGACAGCTTCTCAGATTTGGAATTGTTGATCGAAAATCAATGAACATGTTAAAATAGGATAATTACTTTTCACCCTCAGATATGTTGTTAAAAATAATAGTTTCTTTATTTTTATGTAATAGTACCAGTACCAATTTTTCACACACTTCACATTACAATTAGATACTATAAATTTCATTAATTCTTATGTATATTACAGGCAATAAAATCATCTCATTGCTGTTTCAACTCGAAGTTTCTGATTACTGTAATTCCAAATGTACCATGTCATATTTATTATATAGTTTATATTACATTTTGTGAACTCTTCCAGTCTCCTTTACCACAAAATGGAATGTGTGGAAACAAAACTGGTTTTATGCAAGAGTATCTTTTCCTTGTCTAAGAATCACATATTCACCCCAACAGTACAATGCCTGTGTCTGTTTCACAGTAGCAATAAAATGTGAATAGAATCACACTCATATCTCCCATGACAAAACGAATGCCTTATGTACAACAATTCTTAATTTTGCATTGACAAATCATTTTTTATTTTTTCAGCTACATATGGTCAGTTTCTCTTTGTGTGTTGTATAGCTTCCAATTGCATCTAGGAGTCTTTTTCAATAATTTTGGGATACAGGTGTTTTTTGGTTACATGAGTAAGTTCTGTAGTGGTGATTTCTGAGATTTTGTTGCACCCTTACCTGAGTGGTGTACACGGCACCCAACATGTACTCTTTTATACCGCACCCCCTCCCACCTTTCCCTCCAGGTGCCCAAAGTCCATTATATCATTCTTACGCCTTTGCATCCTCATAGCTTAGCTTCCACTTACAAGTGAGAGCATTTGATATTTGGTTTTCCACTCCTGAGTTACTTTACTTAGAATAATGGTCTCTGGCTCCATCCAAGTTGCTACAAAGGCCATTATTTCATTCCATTTTGCAGCTGAGTAGTATTCCACAGTGTATATATTCCATATTTTCTTCATCCACTTGTTGGTTGATGGGCATGGTTGATGGGTTTCATATTTTTGCAATTGCAAATTGTGCTACTATAAACATACATGTGCATCTGTCATTTCCATGTAATGACCTCTTTTCCTCTGGGTAGATACCCCATATTGTGATTGCTAGATCGAATGGTAGTTCTACTTTGAGTTCTTTAAGAAATCTAGGAGTCATTTTAATATAGACAATTGAATTTCAGTTAACTCTCCCTGCATTTTTTCACACTGGTTACTTGGTACTGCTGAATTTTTTTTTTTTTTTTTTTGAGACGGATTCTCGCTCTGTCGCCCAGACTGGAGTGCAGTGGCTGGATCTCAGCTCACTGCAAGCTCCGCCTCCCGGGTTTACGCCATTCTCCTGCCTCAGCCTCCCGAGTAGCTGGGACTACAGGTGCCTGCCACCTTGCCCGGCTAGTTTTTTGTATTTTTTAGTAGAAACGGGGTTTCACCAGGTTAGCCAGGATGGTCTCGATCTCCTGACCTCGTGATCCGCCCGTCTCGGCCTCCCAAAGTGCTGGGATTACAGGCTTGAGCCACCGTGCCCAGCCTTACTACTGCTGATTTAAGGCCATTTTTCATTTATATTACTCTATCATTTTCTTCACTGTCAAATCTCCAACAGTATATGCTGTTTCCAAAGCATATTATGTGAACAGTTGAAAATTCTCAAAGTATAATTTTTTTTGAAGCATTTGTAAGTTTTACACAAGCCCTTATCCGTGTTTTTTAAAATCATCATCTCTTGTATTTTACTTCCTGTGAGATATAATCTTATACAAAGTATAGATAGAAAGATGTTAGGAAACTGTCACATGGTCTGTTTTGTTTAGTGTATTATTTTAATAGGTTAAATTTATTGATGAAAAGAGAAATCTCGATAGAAAATTTTTTAATTATGTAGGACACTTGACATTATTTTGTTAGAAAACTACATTGAAAAGATTGCATCATTTTGTATAGATAGAGTGGCATGGATTCAACTTCGTATGCATAAATTACATTTGTAATATTTGAATAGTCAGTTACAATTTTAACATGCCTTCACTTCATTTGGTCCTGTTAGGTAAGCATGCGACCTTGTGTGTTGGAAAGCCAATTACTTTGGTGCAAGAAAGAAGGTTAATTGATTATTAGGACTTTTAATAAGTTAGCAAATTGGATACTATTTTCAAATCTTAGATTCAAAATTGGGCTAGCAATAGTTGTTTTAAGGTTTCTATGAGGACTAAATGAGAGCGCTTACTAAAAATGAATTACATTCAATATATGTTTATTATGTCGTTATTGCCATACTCCCTCATGGTTTATGAATCAAGTCTCATAGAAGTTTAAATCACTTGTCGAATGTAACCTATTTCAGAATCACCCAACCCATGCTTTTTATTCTAAAAACTACTTTGTAAAATTTGGAATAAATGATCAGTGCCATTATCCAGTCCAATTTGTTTATTTTACATCAAAGAAATGAGAGTCACAGAAGGCTTACCGTATTAGCCCATGGCCAGGTTTTGAGTAGGTTGGAAATTGTGATGATACCTACTTTTGTATTTTGAGAGGTACTGATATTGTGAGTACAAAAATGATGATTTGATAACAGCATAGAGTGTGGTATTTCAGCAAAATACGTTATTTTTTGAAATAGGAATATTACTGGTTTTGGATTTTTGTTTATGAGAAATATTGCATCTCACATTTGTCATATTTAAAAATGTATGCATATAGGGCGAGGTGGCGGGCGCCTGTAGTCCCAGCTACTCGGGAGGCTGAGGCAGGAGAATGGCGTGAACCTGGGAGGCGGAGCTTGCAGTGAGCTGAGATCCGGCCACTGCACTCCAGCCTGGGTGACAGAGCGAGACTCCGTCTCAAAAAAAAAAAAAAAAAAAAAAATGTATGCATATATACTCCAAACATTTATTTTTTCTCCTCTGAATAGCACCAGGTCATCTAACAACAAGTGTTGTTCAGAGGAGAAAAAAATGTTTGAGTGAATGAGTTTTATAAGATTAATATTTTAATAATTTAATTTTAATAATTTAATAATGTAATTTCTGAAATTAAAGAAAACGGTGTTACATATTAATCCATGCTTTTCCATAAGGATTAACTTACATGCTTATGTTTCAAAGCAAAGAACCAAAACAAGACAATATGAAAACTATTTATGCAGTATATGACTGATTAATCTTAAGTGCTAGATTCATTTTCTTGCATTCATTAACCACAAAAATTCCTATGGGATGAAGTGATAATTTAGGGCCTATTACTTGCACAAAAGTGACACTTCTTGCCCTGGTAAAAGAACTAGATGTATGCAGTTATATAAGAAGTAAAATAACCCAATGCATGTTTACAGAAAATGTATTCTGGGAAGTAATAATTTACTTCCTTTTTTTTTTTTTGAGATGGAGTCTTGCTCTGTTGCCTAGGCTGGAGTGCAGTGGTGTGATCTCAGCTCACTGCAAGCTCCGCCTCCCGGGTTCACGCCATTCTCCTGCCTCAGCCTCCCAAGTAGCTGGGACTACAGGCACCCGCCACCATGCCCGGCTAATTGTTTGTATGTTTAGTAGAGACAGAGTTTCACCGTGTTGGCCAGGATATTGATTCTATATTTAGGTGTTTTAGAAACTGCCATATTGTTTTCCACAGTGCCTGCACCATTTTATATTTCTACCTATGGTGCACAAATGTTCCAAGTTCTCCACATCTTCATTAATAAGTGGTATTTCTTGTTTCCTAGATTATCCACCTGGGACTGATGTCTACGTGCAGAATGACAGTCACCTGGGGCTTTGTATCCTTCTGAGGTGTAGCTATGAACCTGGGGACTGAGGTCTACTTAAGAGTCTACCTGGGGCCTAATATCCACCTGGGGCCCGATGAAAACCTGGGACCCAGTATTTACCTAGGGCCTGCGAGTTCACCTGGCGCTTGATTTCAGCTGGGGCCTGAAGTTCTCCTAGTACCTGGTGTCCACCTGAGTCCTGAGTGTCAACCTGGAACCAGATGTCCTCCTGGGGCCTGAGTATTTCCCGGTGCCTCAGGACTTCCTGAGTCCAGCTGTCCACATGGGACCTAGATGTGCACCTGGGGTCTGGTGTTCACCAGGGCCCTGATGTTCATTTGGAGTCAAGTGTGCAAGTGTGGCGCCATGTCCACCTGTTGCCCAGGTGTCCATCAGGGGCCTGGATTTGATCTGTGCATTTACCTGGGGCCTCAGTGACCACTTGGGGCTTGATGTCCACTTGAATTTTGGTGTCCATCTGGGTCCTGATGTCCACTGGGTTCCTAGGTATCCTCGTGAGGCCTGGTGTCCTGCAGCGGCCTCATTTCTGCCTGGGGCCAAGTTTCAACCTGGGGTGGGGGTATCTATCTTCTTGCTGTTGTTTACCTTGGTCCTAGGTATCCACCTGGGACCTGGTGTGCACCTGGGGCTTATGTCTACCTGGTACCAGGGTTCTTTGTGGCCTTGTGTCCACCTGTGCCCTGGGTGTCAGCCTGGTACCTGATACCCATCTGGGGCCTCCTTATCCACCTGGGACATGCTTGTCCCTTCAAGCCTGGTGTTCTGGGTCCTGATGTCAACCTGGAGTGTAGGTGTCCACCTGGGGCCACATGTCCAGCTCTGGTCTTGGTATCCCCGTGAGGTCTGATACTTACCAGGGATCTAGGCATTTATTTGACACCTGGTGTCTACGTGGAGCATGCCGTCCCATGAGGATTGATACTCAGATGTGTACTGGGTATCTACCTTGGGCCGGTTGTACTCCCATGGCCTGAGTGTTTACCTGGAGTCTGATATCCATCCTGCGCCTGCTGCCTACATAGGGGCTCGTTCCCCTTGAGCCTGGATGATTACGTGAGTCCCTGGTGTCCTCTGTGGGACAGCTGTCCACCTGTCACTTTGCGTCCAACTGTGGCCTGAATGTGAACCTGGTGCTTGATGTATACCTTGAGTCCGTGTCCACTTGAGGCTTTATGTCCATCTGGGGACTGGTGTCCACTTGGGGCCTGATGTCTACATAGTGACTGCGTACTTACCTAGGACCTGATGTCCATCTGGAACCAGGTGTTTCTCTTGGGCCCTGGTGTCCACCTGGGGCCTAATGTTCATCAGGGGCCTGGTGTTCACTGGGGGCCTAGGCATTTAGCTGAGGGCTGTTGTCCACTTGGGGCCTCCTGTACACCTTGGCCCTGAAATTTACCTGGGGCCTAGACATCCACTTGGAGCCTGGAGTTTAAGTGGGGTCTGGGGTTCCACTCGGGCCTATGTGTCAACCTGGGACCTGACATAAACTAAGACGCCTGATGACCGAGGTGGAATCTGGTTTCAGTCTGTGGCCTGGTGCGTACCTGAGGCCTTGTGTCCACCTGGAGCCTGGTATTTACCTGAGGCCTAGGCGTTCACCTGGGGACTGATGTTTAGCTGGGGCCTGCTGTCGACCTGGGGCTTGCCTATGTGCCAAACTGACCTGATGTCCACCTGGGGCCTGATGTCTATGCAGGGACTGGTATCCCCGTAGGACCTAGTGTCCACCTGGGGCCTGGTGTCTGTCTGCAGCCTGATGTTTTCCTGTGGCTTCAGTGACCACTGGGGTCTTATGTTCACCTACAAGGGGTGTGTCCCCATGCACCTACCCTTTTCCCGGGGAGAATGGGTGAAGAGTTGCCCTGGCCCTGCTCCTCGTCATCCGGGACCTTGCCATCCTGCACAGGCTGTGAGGAAGGCACTGTCTTGGCTCAGGCAGTGCCTGGGTAGGTTGCCTCTGATGCTTTGCTCATGGCATGAGGATCTCAGGCAGGTGCTGGACTTGGGGCCCGGGAGGCATGCCTAGCCAGACCACTCGTGGGAAGGACTGGTGCCCAAGAGTGTGAGCGCCATGCTGCCCACTGCTGAGGGCCGGTGTGCGCACACAGAGTGGCTTCTCAAGGGCTCCAGGAACCCAGGCCTAGGCCCCTCGGGCCATCAGCAGCCACGTACTGGAGCTGAGGGAGCAAGCTGGGCTTGGCCGTGGGCCCTCCAAGAAGCCACAGAGCCAGCCGATGGTGTCCAGGGACTGCAGGAAGCTTCTGCAAGGTAAACTCTGGAACTGCACTGGTTTCCAGATCTTTCCTAGTGGTGAATTTCTACCGGGTGGGTAGGACATGTTCAGGGTGGCCTTAGAAATTTGTAGGCTTTTAAACTGTCTAGGAGAGACCCACAGTTGAAAATCTAAATAGGGCTTGATTCGCCCTGCCATTTCATTTGCAGTGTGGTTTCTAATGTTTCTTGGGAAACCAGGTGTGGGTTAATTGTTTCTCCATGTCACCCTTTCTTTCTTGGGTTTGTTGGTATGCATGGTTGCCTCCTTCTCTTTTCTTATATTGCAATCTTAGGTCCCACATTTCCATTCTTCCTTCTAATCTCTGCATCCTCCATGGCAAAGCCTGTGGTGGGTCTTCCTCTGGGACTAGTTGAGCAGCCTTGCACTTACGCTGGATATGGGAGTTTCCATGGTTGTTTCTGTGTAAAGTGTTTGGCTTTCTGTTAAGAGTTCCTTGATTTGAGAATAATTGAGAACTGTAGTTTCCAGTTTCCTAAATACATATTTTTTGGGGAGATGACTTTATTGCATTTGGCCAGAGAATTTGTGACCTTTTGTTTGTCGAGGGACTGGTGTGAGCACCTGGGGGCTTGGTATCCCCTTGGAGATTGGGTGTCCATGTGGAACCTGATGTACCTCCGGACCTGGTTGCCCACATGGGTTCTGGTGTCCCCCTGGAGCCTGGTGTTTCCTAGGGGCTGGGTATCTGCTTGGGTCCTGATGTTCATCTAGGACCTGGTGTTCACTTACGGCCTGATAGTCACCTGGGGACTGGGTATGTACCTGGAGCCTCATGTCCACCTGTGGTGTAGGTATCTATGTGGGCCTGTGTGTCAACATGGTGCCTGATGTCCACCTATGGGTTAGATAGTCAACTGGGGCTTGGTGTTTACCTGGAACCTGACATCCAGCTGGGGCCCAAATTCTCCACCTGGGGACTGGTGTCTGGATGGAGTCTTATAACTACCTGGGGTGTGGTATCCTCCGGAGGTGTGGCTGTGAACCTGGGGCCTAAAGTCTTTACTTACAGTCCAGTGTCTACCTGGAGCTTAATGTGACCTGGGACTTTAAATAATCTGCATAGTCACAGTTTCAGTAAAAGCAAAATTAGGTTATTGATTTGGGAATTAGAATTTTTCAGTAAAAGCCTTCTTGCCTGTGTGTACCATAGGGTGTGTCACTGATGGCAACAAGGACCTCAACACAAAACTCTGAACCAATTAGGAGCAGGGACATGGCCTGGGAGACTGCCTGCTGATCCACCCGTAGCACTGTATTCTTTTGTGGGCCCCAGTACAATGTGGTGGGCTTCCTCATAACAGCATATGTGAGCTTTATCTGAGTGGACAAATGGAGTATATGCTTCCTCAGAGGTAAAATGTCCTTTGGGAATGAGGCAATAGTAGGAACTTGACTATGGTGGCTGCGCTCTGAACATTGTGTGGGGCTGTTGCTCAGCTTGGAGGAAAGCCACTAAAATGGCCAGTGTTCTTTTGACTTCTTTGTCTGAGGGGCCTCTGAGCAAAATGTCATCAGTGTAGTGCCACAGGGTACATAGGTCCTGAAACACGTGTTTAAGGTCTGCTGCTGGGCTACTGAGATAGCATGTGGGCAGTCTGATAAATGTATATGTACTCTGTTGAAAAGTATAAGCAAACGGGGACTCTTCTGTTTTGGGAATAGCACAGAACGTATTGGCCAAATCTACTGCTGCAAAATATCATCCCACAGCCCTTTGTTTACCTTCTACTAACCGAACTACGTTTGTCGTGGGGACCTTGAGGGGAGGGTAGGTGGACATTAGGTTTCTATGATCAGTAGTTTGTGTTAATTATTTGTAAGAGGTTTAGGTACTGTCCAAACGGGATAATTGAAAGAGTGCATTATTGAAAGAGTGTAGAATTGAAAGAGTGTATGCTTAATAATTCTTATATCTAGAAGATATTTTATAATGAACCAAGCCCCTCTGTTTACAGGCCCTGGTGGTGCTACGGTATAGGAACCACCTTCACTGGTTATAGAAAACCTGCCAGTTCCCATTTGACTTGTCCTGCCAGGAGGGCCGGGAACATGATTTTGTTCCATGTGTGGTGTTGGCAGGGTATGATGTCCATGCCTAAAATGGGATGTAAGAAAGAGAGGGGAACCACTACAATTAGATTTTTAACATGGTGCCCACTGTGACCTCAGTGGTAATACGTTTGTTCATGACTGGTTGGCCAGATAGTTCAGAAAGGAATGGGTGACCTGTCCTTTGGGTGCTTTGGGTTCCTAGGAATGACTATGATTTGTGCTCCAGGGTCTCTACGGGTAGAATTGAGTATTGTTGGTTTTATCTGTCCCAATGAATGGTCAGTGATGTATATGGGCAGTTGTGTTTTGGTGGAGGGACATGGGCCAGGGCACTCCCAAGTTCCTAGGATAGGGTTTGGGGAAGTTGCTGTTTCTGTAGGTCTGTAGAAAGGGTCAAGATGAGCCTTGCCAGTGGGTCTGGAGTTGCGGTGGTACTAGGGATGCCATGGCTGTCTTGTCCATCCCATGTGAGCCAGGATGCTTGGAGTGCCTTGTCCAGCATACAGAACTTACCTCTCATCTGACCCATGTTAAGAGGATTTCACATGCCAAAGCCATGGAGCTGCCAGTAGAGGATGTTTTGTTCCAGTTATTTCTCCTCCCTGGGAAGAGGGGAGCAGATGACTTCCTGCATTCAGGGTGTTGCCCGTGTGGTGGTGAATGATAAGGGGCGTTGAATCCCCATCTCTGTTTCTGGAAATGGCAGGTCTGTGGGTTGTAGGGACCCCAGCTTTTACTGAGAACCCATGAGCAGACAATATTTGAGCTTCTCTGGCTTCTCTTTGCTAGCGGCCTAAGGTATCCATTTGGTCTGAGGCTTGTTGTACCATGCCAGTGGTTTCTATGAACTGGAGTGAGACTTCCCTGGTAGGCTTTGGGTAGCAGGGTTCCGGGATGGGCTGGGGGAGCGACTTCTTCAAGCAGAAATTCCTTGGCTTTTACTCCTAAGGAGCTTTCTCTGGTTTCAAGATAGTGGTGCGGTCTGTGTGGGAATGGTGCTCAGCAAAATGATGGAGCCATTGCACAATGCCTGTCGACAGGGCAGAAGTCTAGTCCTTGCCAAAGTTTTCCATTCTCCCTGTGCCTTTGCTATAATCCGAGTGATGAAGCGGTGAGTGCTTCACCAAGCCTTAAAGACCCGTGTAAAAAGAGGAGAGCGTCCTCCTTGGCAGTCTGTTTCTCCTCGTCACTCTTCCTCTGTGAACTTGTCCTCATCTGTGTCCTTGATGCTATGACTCCTACACTTATGGAAGCATATTGTAAAGTGGAGGCTCTTCTTGTGGTTGCCAGACAAATTTTTCCCTAATTATCCTAGAGGTTTTTAGCAAATTATGTATTTTGGGGTCTTTGCTTAGCCCCACCAAGTGACACAATTTTTCTGCCATGAGCAGCATGTTCAGACACCATCCCCAAAAGTTTTTATAACCAATTAATTTCCTTTTTTTTCCTTTGTCTGCATCTACTTCTGTAGGAAATGTTGCGTTTCCACCATGGTGTAGTTATGTGTCTACACCTTCCATTGTTCCTGGGCGTCTTGAGAAATTTTGTTGTGTCAGGTGGTGCCTGGGAATCCCTGGCGAGGAGGTGGATTCCTCTGTCCTACCTTGTAGGGTGCCACTTTCTCATCAAGAGCGTGTCAGTCAACCTCTGAGGGGTCTCAGTCAGCATCCACTAAAGGAAGGGGGGAGGCAGGGGGATGCAGGGGTAGGAGCATGCAGCCATTTGAGCAAATGTCTTAGAAGAACCAATGAAGTTTCCACCTCCTCCAGAGACTTAGAGGGAGCTGCGCCACATGTTCAGGATTACCATAGTTAACTATCATTTTGTGACCCCTCATCGTTGGTAAACCCGTTGGTATTCCTGAAGGTCAGGGGATACAAAGATCTTCCAGAAGCAAGGAAGGCAGCAACAGAGAAGGTGCCCGCCTCAGCCATGCTTACTCTTGTGAGGTGCTGTGAGGACTCAGGTGTGAAGTTACCCCCATCATGGGTCAGGGTTAAGCCATTTAAATTTCCACCCTGGCTTCCCTCACGGACACTGAGAGCTTAGTGTCACATCACCCACTCCAAGTCTTGAGGGGAATTATTGTTCCCCTGGGGCCTCGTAGTCTACATTTCTACCACTAACTAGGTGAAAGTGGAGCTCCACTGTCCAGACCTGCTCACTCTGGCTCAATGCCAGGACTTTGCAACTTACAGCCAGTACAGTCCTGACCAGTCCCAGGACCCGAGGACACTGGAACAGGGTACTTAGCTGAAGGCAACACACCCTCAAGTAGTGGGTTGAGGGAGCTAATCCCAGCAAGGGCCTTGATGCCATGCTGGAAAACGTGTCTATACTGGGACTTACCCTCCATTGCTGCAGGGGAGTTGAGAAGCTCTGTGCATTGTCTCCAGCCACGTCAATTTCAGGAGAATCCTGAAAACACTGTGCAATAGCAGTATGTAGTGGCACAAAACAGCATGTTTGAATGCTGGCAAACAGTGGTGCCATCCCAGACCCAGTGGACCGTCCAGTACAGAACATCAGTAAGCCATTTGCACCAAACAGATATTGGGACAGCGTCCAAACTGAGGCCAAAAACCTGCCAACTACACTAATTATTGAAATTCTTGCATTTCTCTGTACACTGGGCTAGCAGCCACCAGAGGCCCAGACAGAAGAGCAACAGCAGATGACGCACCTCTGTGACATTCTTAGGTGGTCTCACCAGCAGGGGCTGGATTGTGGTCATGGCTTCAGTGACAACCACAGTGTGAGAGCTTAAGAGTTTTGATGAGTTACAGATCCTTGAGTCATGCAGGGCCACCAGAGGGACAGGCAGCAGTCCTGCATCCTAGGTCTCCCGTCGGAACAGCAGCCGTACGTAATACAGGAGTCTCCTCCGATTTAATGACTGGGATTGGATGTCTTAATTTCATGAATAGGAAGAATCAGTATTGTTAAAGTGTCCATACCACCTAAAGCAGTTTGTAGATTAAATGCTATTCCTGTGTAACTACCAATGACATTTTATACAGAAGTAGGAAAACAATTTTACAATTCATATTGAACCAAAAAAGAGCCTGAATAGCCAAGGCAATCCTAACCAAAAGAACAAAGCTGGAGACATTACATTACCCAACTTCAAACTATTCTACAGGGGTACAGTAATCAAAACAGTGTGCTACTGGTACAAAAACAAACAATACACCAAAGGACCACAGTCAGAAAGGAGAGCCCAGATATAAGGCCACATACCAATGACCACCTGATTGTCAACAAAACTGACCAAAAGAAAAAAAAAAATGAGGAAAGAACTTTCTATTGAATAAATGACTGTGTGCTGGGAAAGCTAGCCATATGCAGAAGATTGAAACTGGGCATTTTCTTTACACCATATACAAAAATTCACTCAAGATGGATTAAAGGCTTAAATGTAAAGCCCAAAACTGAAAACCCTGGAAGACAACCTAGGTAATACCATCCTGGGCATAGGAATGGGCAAAGCTTTTATGAAAAAGATGCCAAAAGTAATCACAACAAAAGCAAAAATTGACAAATGATATCTAATTAAACTAAAGAGCTTCTGCACGGTAAAGGAAACTCTCAACAGAGTAAACAGACAATGGGAGAAAATATTTGCGAAGTATATATCCAGCATCTGTAAGGAACTTAAATGTACAAGAAAAAGCAAAAACCCCATTAGAAAGTGGGCAAAGCATATGAAGAGACGCTTTTGTAAAGAAGATATACATGCAGTCAACAAGGATATAAAAATGTCTCAACATCGCTTACTGTTACAGAAATCCAAATCAAAACCACAATGAGATACCATTTCAGACCAGTCAGAATAGCTATTATTAAAAAGTCAAAAAATAACACGTTTTCAAGGTTGTGAAGAAAAGTGAACACTTACACTCCTGGTGGGAGTGTAAATTAGTTCAATCATTGTGGAAAGCAGTATGACGATTCCTTGTAGAGCTAAAAACAGAATTTCCATTCAACCCAGCAATCCCATTTCTGGGTATATACCCAAGGGAATGTAAATTACTCTACCAAAAAGACACATGCACACGAATGTTCGTTGCAGCCCTGTTTACAACAGCCAAGACACGGAATTAAACTAAATGCCCTATAATGATAGGTTAGATAAATAAAATGTGGTGCATATACACCATGGAATACTGTGCAGCCATAAAAAAGAGAGAGACCATGTCTTTTGCAGGATCATGGATGGAGCTGAAGGCCATTATCCTTAGGAAACCAACATAGGAACAGAAAGCCAGATACCACATGTTCTCACTTACAAGTAAGTGGGAGCTAACTGACGAGAACTCATGAACACAAAGAAAGAAAGAACAGACACTACTTGAGAGTGGAGGGTGGGAGAAGGGAGAGGGTCAGGAAAAATACTTACTGGGTACTAGGCTTAGTACCTGGGTGATGAAGTAATCTGTACAACAAACCCTTGTGACACTAGTTTAACTATATAACCTGGACACATACCCTCAAATGCTTTTTTTCCCCCTAAAAACTAGTGTTTTTTTTCTTTACTACCCAGACTGTAATCTAGGGGAAATGGGTAAGTTTCTAAGACCATACAATTGTGAAGGCTGGATTATGAAGATACACAAAATCTGAACAGACCAGTAGTGTGTGAAGAGATTGGATTAATAATAAAAACCTACTGGTCAGCAACAAAAGCCTGGGACTAGATAGCCTCACTAAGAAATTAACAAATGAAGTGAAAGACTTGTACACAGAAAAGTATAGAATATTGATTAAAGAAATTAAACACAGAAATAAATGACTTCTTGTGTTCATGGGTTGGAAGATTATTATTATTTCTGCATCTGCTGGCACTGCCAAGGCTGCTGTGGGCAAGGTCAATCCTGAGATAAGTAAGAATCTCCTTGGCATGGCCTTCTGTGTTCCCACCACCAATCTGTCAGTCATGGGCCTGACCTGCTATCTGGAGAAACCTGCTAAACATGACATCAAGAAGGTGGTGAAACAAGCATTGGAGGGATCCCTCAAGGACATCCTGGGCTTCACTGAGCACCAGTCTCTACCTTGCAGGAAGATCATGACCTGCACCCTCAACAGACAGCTGTGTGTCCCAGGCACAGTTCCTGAGCCTTTCTTCTTGGCCCCATGTCCCTTGTCACTGGGGTAGCAGAATCTGCTCTGCCTCCCTGGGTGGTTGGAGAAGCAATAGCAGATAATGAGAGCAAAGACTTAGCTCTTGCAATCCTCACGGAACTCCGGGAGGCAGAAAATCCAGTCACCCAGTTTTACTGATGAGGAAACCAAAGCCGAGGTTAAGTGACTTGCCCAAGGTCACAGAGGAAATAGTGGGAGAGTGGCATTGTCAGGGAAAGTACCTTGAACAGAAAACCTGTGGGCTGCTTTTGGTCCCGTGTCACCGGGTGTCTAGGGCGTGGTCACACAGTTGAGCATGCCCTCTTTATGGAAACGTGCTCTTTCCTGACTTTTTTTTTTTCTTTTTTTTTTTTTGAGATGGAGCCACTGCGGTGGCTGGATGAGGAGCCTGGCTGTGTGCTGGATGGTATGTTTATACCTGGAGCCTGGAATGTTCCAGACTGGCCCTAATTGCTCCTGACTCTCTGGGTCTGTGGTGAGCGGTGGCTGAAGAGCTTGAGAGCTCTGAGCAGGGCCTGCTGCAGGGCTGGGTTGGGCCGCTTGCTGTGTTTGCTAAAATGTCTCATCTTCATTGTCGACAGCTCTCTTGGGCTGGCAGTGGCTTGTGGACACGTTGGGTCGGGGATTATATGGCTGTCCCTTGGCAGGTGCTCAGGGCCGCGTTGTCATGCTGGAAGGTGTCCGTTGGCTCAGAACCAGGCAACCACTTACTCTTTTAAATTTGTTTTGTCATTTAATCTTTGCCTTGGGGAACTTGGCCCATTTTTTCCAGGACGGGGGCAGAGAGGTGGCTTTCTGGTTCTGGCAGGGAAGAGCGAGGCTGGAATGGCTCCCTGCTGGCCCAGCCCATGTTGCTTTTGGGGCCCAGGTGGCAGGGGAATGCCCCAGACGTTGCTGTTGGGAGGCACAGAGGCCTGGGCGGCCTGGCATAGCCGCGTGCTGAGAGTCTTGAGGCCGGAAGGGGTCCAGAGGTTTGGGTCATCATTTCTGAGGGCCAGGTTGTCAGCTGGTGTGCTGCTGCACTGGCAGACTTTGTCTTGGAGACACGTGTGGTCGTCACAGCCTGGGGTAGGATGCTGCTGACATCTAGTGAGTGGAGGCCAGAGATGTTGCCCAGCATCCTCCTGGGGGCAGGCACCTCACAGAGAGTTACCCAGTCCCCACGAGAGTCAACCGTGCTGCCATGGGGAACCTCCCCTGGAAGCTGAAGCCCCAGGGTTCCTCCTTTTCTTCTCATCTTAAAACAGGCTTGTTGGTCACTCAGCGTCTCCCCACGGGAGTTCCCGGCACTCCCCAACAAGGGGTGTTCTGTGGTCGGACGTTTGGATTCCTGTTCAACCAACGAATGCCTTTGGATTGTTCTGTGAGGACTTGAAGCAAAGTAGAGACATCAGAAGGTCCCTGATAAACTCCACGTGTTTGATCCCTTTTGAAGTCTTGAATCTGGTATCATCACTGTGGCACGTGGGCCTGTGTGGGCTTCTCCCATGATGTGTGGTTCATGGTGTAAACGGATGATGGTGACTTTGGCTCCACCCAAGCCATACTCAGTGTCTTTAAGGTGGGGGAGTTTGGTATCTCCATCGTCAGAAGGTGGCTTCCTGCTCTTGGAAGGAGAAGCTGTTCTGCATCTTAGGACATCTGTTCATCTCTTGAGTTCATTTGGCAACTTGGTTTGAAGGAAATCATTCTTGAAACGCCGTTCAGAATCGCTTTCTCGTTTTGGACAATCTCATGGCAAAATGAGACATTTTTACTATCAATTCTTAATTCTTTTTACTTGAGGTGAAATTCATATAAGATGAAATTAACCATTTTAAAAAGAACACTTCAGTGGCATTTATTACATTCACAATGTTGTGCAACCTCTTCCTCTGTGCAGTTCTAGAACATTCTCATCACTTGAGGAAACTCCATACCCAGTAAGCTTTGTGACTTCCAGTCTGTCTTGCCCCTTGCTCTTGGCAACCAGCATGGCTCTGTCTCTGTGGATTCCGGGTGTTTCATATTAATGAAATCATGATTATGTAGCCTTTTGTATCTGGCTGCTTTAACTTGGCAGAATGTTTTTGAGTTTCAAGCAGGTTGTAGCATGATCAGTACTTCCTCCTTGTTTTTTTTAAGTTTTTATTTCATTATTATTATTATTATTTTGAGATGGACTCTTGCTCTGTCGCCAGGTTGGAGTACAGTGGCATGCATGATCTTGGCTCACTGCATGCAAGCTCCGCCTCCTGGGTTCATGCCATTCTCCTGCCTCAGCCTCCTGATTAGCTGGGACTACAGGTGCTTGCCACCACGCCTGGCTAACTTTTTGTATTTTTTAGTAGAGACGGGGTTTCACCATATTAGCCAGGATGCTCTCAATTTCCTGATCGTGTGATCCGCATGTGTCGGCCTCCCAAAGTGAGCAGTCCTTAACTCTTAAATGAAAGTTTTGTTTCCTGACAAGAATACACTTGCTCCACGTCTCAGCCCACAACTTCTTTAGGCTGGGGTTGGGCTGGCCAGGTTGGTGTGTGAACACACCTTCCTGGGGCACAATGGGGACTGTTAGGATTTCAGGCTTCCAGAAGGTTCCGTCAAGCAGAGACATGATGAGCTGCATTGGAATAACATGGGACAACTTGATAGTATTAAATCCTGAATTAGATTCTAATTTCTGCCTTGGGATACGAGCTTTATTTTATACATGAAATCAGGAGAGAACACTTTTAATCAATGTTATCGAGGATTATGTGATTTTGCCATAGATAATAAATGTGGGAGTGACATTAAGGAGGTTTTAGGTATCTTTGTAGCTTCATTTCTTCTTGTTCTCCTCCCATTCATTTATTTATTTTTAATTGCAACAAACCTTATAAAATGAAGCATCTCAGCCATTTTTAAGTGTGCAGTTCAGTGGCATTAAGTGCACAGCCGTCACCAGCATCCACCTCCAGAACTTCTCATCTTCTCAAACTAGACTCTGTCTCCATTCAACACCACTTCCCCATGGTCCTCCCCTAGTCCCTGGCACCCACCATTCTACTTTGTCTCGCTGTGGATTTGACTATTCTCAGGACGTGTCGTAAGCAGAAGCAGGCAGTATTTGTGCTTTTGTGACTGGCCTCTTTCGGTGTGATGTCTTAAGGGCTCATCCGTGTTGTAGCGTGTGTTAGGGTATCTGTCCTTTTTAAGGCCTTCTTATTTATTGTGCCACCTGAAGTTCGGTGTTTTCAATAATAATAATGTGTAATGTTTATCCTGACTCATCTAATGATGATGGTCTGGGGATGTGGTTCTCTTGTGCTCTCCTCCATATTTTGTGACAGAATATTTCTTGCCATTTCTAAGATTTTATAATTGGGAGGCAAGGAAGAATGTTAGGTTAATAAGTGTGCCTTGGAAACAGAATAATGTGGTGAGATAAAATGGCATATATATTTGAATGGCTGCATATTTGAAGCTCTAGAAGCTTTTGAGGACCATGATAATATGCCCTAATCTGCCCGTTCCCATGATGGGCTTCTCAGTGCCTGCCTGTGCTTTTCCGTTTGATCTGTGCTTGGCGTGGGAGGAAGGGGTTTGCTGTTCTTAGCAGATCCTGGCAGCCTCCCCGACAGGTAAGTGACTTGCCTGGGACCTGCGGCTTGGGTTCAGGATGGGGGTCTAGAGGTCTGGAGCAGGCATCGGGACCAGACACTGGGCAGGGTTGGGGTGGGTGCTGGCCTCCTGGGGTGCTTGTCTGAGGCTAAGACTAGGTGGGACCAACAGGGGAGGACGTGTGAGGACCCACCTGCAGCAGCCCGAGGGGACGGCAGTGGTGGGACTTCAGGGTGTAGGCTTGGATTCCAAAGAGAAACCTCTTTCTCCTCTTTGGAAGAGAGGTACGGGTTTCCCTGGGGGGTCAGGAGGGCCTCTCCCTCCCCATTGTCCAGCCAGTGGCACAGATGGGGACAAAGAGTAATAGGAAGCTGGCTCTTCCCTCCCTACCCCAGACCCCGGGCAGACTACAAGGTCAGCAAAGGACTTTGTTCCCAAGACATTGTGAGCAGCACCTGGGCTTTCTGACATTGCACATTGTTGAAGACACTCGTGCTGCAATGAGACTCTGCTCTCCTGGGTCTAAGGGTCGCTCCTCCTCCCATGGCTGGACATCTGGCATGCACAGCGCCTCCAACCCTGAAAGTGCATGTCACTTCGTTCCTCTGAAGTGGACCTGCATTCGTGAAACACCGGTCCTAGATTGTTGCCTAGGAAGAAGAAAAGTCAGACGCTCTCAGGTAGCAGGATCAACACATCGCACCTGTTGTCTGGCCTCAATCTGGCCTCTAAAACAAAAACCCAGGGGAGAGAGGGAGATGTACACAGCCACTCCAAAGTTCGCTGGCTTCAAATGGGAGCCACCAAGCAGGGCCCTGCTCTCTGTCTGCTGTGAAGGCCTTGGGAATGACAGGCACACACCCTATGTCTCTTACTGACTGGACAGCAAGCAGCGCCCTGGGGATGTGACCACAGCCAGCCACAAGGGATGTCTGTGGACCCCAAGGGCGTCGTGGGCTGCCCCAACAAGGCCTTTGAGGGGCATTGGTGATGGGAGAGCGGAGGAGCCCCCCAGGTTGTGGTGCATGGGGTGGTGATGGAGACTCACAGTGAGCCGGTGGGCCCCTGGTTCCCACCTGGCACAGGCTGCATCTCCAGCTGCCTGTGTCTCCATCTCATTGGTTCATCCCCAAGGCCCTGGGTGGGTCAGAAACTGGCCTTTCCTCCTCTGCATCCTCAGCAGACCCTTCCATACCAGGACCGGGGTCCTCTTGGACCATCCCCTCTGTCCATCCCGTCCACCATCGGTGGGGACTTCACCTCAGGTTAATCTGGGCCCTGCTGCTCAACCCGAGTGACCTTACCAGGCACATTCAGCTTCTTGCTTTGGTATCTTCACCTGTCAAGGGGCCAGCGGTGGTTCCTCATGGTGCGTGGGTCCTGTCCACACCTCTGCGGGTGTTTCTCCTTCAGCCACCCTCACCGCCCTACAGCAAGATTCCATGAGGCCAGCAGCATCAGAGGTCCCCTTACCCCCTGCCTGCGTCCCAGTGCACCCACCCCCTGCCTCCGTGCCCGTGTCTCCCAACTACTCTGCTTCCTGGGGTTGACTCGTGTCCCCCCAAAATTCACACCCACCTGGGATCTCAGAGTGAGATGTTATTTGGAAATAGGCTCTTTGTAGCTGTAATTGAGGTAAGTGTTGAGGCCATACCGGCTTCAGGTGTGGTGAACAGACAGAGGCATGATGACACAGAGAAGGGCATGGCCACTTGATGGCAGAGGCAGAGGCCAGAGGGGTGCGTCTAGGAACCATGCAACGCCAAGAAGTGCTGGCCCCCTAGCCCTGGAAGAGGGGCCTGGAGCAGACCCTTCCCTGAGCCTTCAGGAGGAACCAGCTCTGCCAACACCTGAATTTCAGACCCGTGGCCTCCAGAATGGAGAGAGTGAATGTCTGTTGTAAGCCACACAGTGGCAGTCCTTTGCTCTGGCAGCCCCCGGAGCTGATGCCCTTCCTCTCCCCACCTTGCCAGCCTCACTGCTTTTCCTGCATTTTGCTCCCGGGAGGTCTGTCCCCTCCGCTTTGTGTGGCAAACTACATTCTTCCTTGGAAATGCACTCCCCTGTCTCCTGGGGCCGTCCAGCGTCGGCTGCACTGCTCTTCACCCTCAGCGGCCGATCACCTGCCTTCGAGTCTCGGAACTGCAGCGCTATCCACTGTCCCCTGCACCCTGAAGGCTGCCTGTTCCTTGAAGGCCATGATGTGACCTCTGCCCCCAGTGCCCCACAGCATGAGCCTGCCATGGGGAACATAATGCATGGATGACCATTATCTGACTGCAAAGTCTTTCATGAAAGTCAGGGGGACTGGACGAGTCCCATCCTCCATGAAGACCAAGAAAGTTTCCTCCCATGACATGGTCCAGGTTTGTGTAGCACCTGCTAGGGAGGGCCCTGCAGTCTCATGCTCTGCCGTCTACTCTGTCTCCTTCCCACGTCTCAGCCAGGAGAGGTGGTGTTTCACCGTGTTCGCCAGAATGGTCTCGATCTCCTGACCTTGTGATCTGCCTGCCTCGGCCTCCCAAAGTGCTGGGATTACAGGCGTCAGCCAGTGTGCCCGGCTAACATTTAAGTCTTTAATCCATCTTGAATTAATTTTTGTATAAGGTGTAAGGAAGGGATCCAGTTTCAGCTTTCTGCATATGGTTAACCAGTTTTCCCAGCACCATTTATTAAATAGGGAATCCTTTCCCCATTTCTTGTTTTTGTCAGGTTTGTCAAAGATCCGATGGTTGTAGATGTGTGATGTTATTTCTGAGGCCACTGTTCTGTTCCATTGGTCTGTGTATCTGTTTTGTTACCAGCACTGTGGTGTTTTGGTTACTGTAGCCTTGTAGTATAGTTTGGAGTCAGGTACCGTGATGCCTCCAGCTTTGTTCTTTTGGCTTAGGATTGTCTTGGCAATGTGGGCTCTTTTCTGGTTCCATATGAACTTCAGTTTTTTCCAATTGTGTGAAGAAGGTCATTGGTAGCTTGATGGGGATGGCATTGAATCTATAAATTACCTTGGGCAGTATGGCCATTTTCACAATATTGATCCTTCCTATTGATGAGCATGGAATGTTCTTCCATTTGTTTGTGTCCTCTTTCTTCGTTGAGCAGTGGCTTGTAGTTCTCCTTGAAGAGGTCCTTCACATCCCTTGTAAGTTGGATTCCTAGGTATTTTATTCTCTTTGAAGCAGTTGTGAATGGGAGTTCACTCATGATTTGGCTCTCTGTTATTTGTGTATAAGAATGCTTGTGATTTTTGCACATTGATTTTGTACCCTGAGACTCTGCTGAAGTTGCTTATCAGCTTAAGGAAATTTTTGCTGGCATGATGGGGTTTTCTAAATATACAATCATGTCATCAGCAAACAGGGACAATTTTGACTTCCTCTTTTCCTAGTTGAATACCCTTTCTTTCTTTTGCCTGATTGCCCTGGCCAGAACTTCCAACACTCTGTTGAATAGGAGTGGTGAGAGAGGGCATCTGTCTTGTGCCAGTTTTCAAAGGGAATGCTTCCAGTTTTTGCCCATTCAGTATGATACTGGCTGTGGGTTTGTCATAAATAACTCTTTACTATTTTGAGATATGTTCCATCAATACCTAGTTTATTGAGAGTTTTTGGCATGAAGGGCTGTTGAATTTTGTTGAAGGCCTTTTCTGCATCTATTGAGATAATCATGTGGTTTTTGTCTTTGGTTCTGTTTATATGATGGATTACATTTATTGATTTGCGTATGTTGAACCAGCCTTGCATCCCAGGGATGAAGCCAACTTGATCTTGGTGGATGAGCTTTTGGTGTGCTACTGGATTTGGTTTGCTAGTATTTTATTGAGGATTTTCGCATCGATGTTCATCAGGGATATTAGTCTAAAATTCTCTTTTTTTGTTGTTGTGTCTCTGCCAGGCTTTGGTATCAGGGTGATGCTGGCCTCATTAAACAAGTTAGGGAGGATTCCCTCTTCTTCTATTGATTGGAATGGTTTCAGATGGAATGGAACCAGTTCCTGTTTGTACCTCTGGTAGAATTCAGTTGTGAATCCGTCTGGTCCTGGACTTTTTTTGGTTGGCAGGCTGTTAATTATTGCCTCAATTTCAGAACCTGTTATTGGTCTATTCAGAGATTCAACTTCTTCCTGGTTTAGTCTTGGGAGGGTGTATGTGTCCAGGAGTTTATCCATTTCTTCTAGATTTTCTCATTTTTTGCATAGAGGAGTGTATAGTATTCTCTGATGGTAGTTTGTATTTCTGTGGGAGCAGTTGTGATACCCCCTTTATCATTTTTTATTGTGTCTGTTGGATTCTTCTCTCCTTTCTTTTTTATTAGTCTTGCTAGTGGTCTATCAGTTTTGCTGATCTTTTCAGAAAACCAGCTGCTGGGTTCATTGATTTTTTGGAGGGTTTTTTTTATCTCCTTCAGTTCTGCTCTGATCTTAGTTATTTCTTGCCTTCTGCTAGCTTTTGAATTTGTTTGTTCTTGCTTCTCTGGTTATTTTAATTGTGAAGTTAGGGTGTCGATTTTAGATCTTTCCTGCGCTGTCGTTGGCATTTAGTGCTATAAATTTCCCTCTACACACTGTTTTAAATGTGCCCCAGAGATTCTGGTACATTATGTCTTTTGTTTCATTGGTTTCAAAGAACATCTTTATTTCTGCCTTCCTTTCATTATTTTCCCGTAGTCATTGAGGAGCAGGTTGTTCAGTTTCCATGTAGTTGTGGGGTTTTGAGTGAGTTTCTTAATCCTGAGTTCTAATTTGATTGCACTGTGATCTGAGGGACAGTTTGTTGTGATTTCTGTTATTTTACTTTTGCTGAGGAGTGCTTTACTTCCAACTGTGTGGTCAATTTTGGAATAAGTGCGATGTGTTGCTGGGAAGAATATACTGTTGATTTAGGGTGGAGCGTTCTGTAGATATCTATTAGGTCTGCTAGTTGCAGAGCTGAGTTCAATTCCTGGATGTCCTTGTTAACCTTCTGTCTCATTGATCTGTCTAATATTGACAGTGGGGTGTTAAAGTCTCCCATTACTGTTGTGTAGGGGTCTTAAGTCTCTTATTTTTTTTTTTAAAGAGATGAGGTCTCACTTTGTCACCCAGGCTGGAGTGCAGTGGCATAAACACAGCTCACTGCTGCCTCAAATTCCTGGGCTCAAGGGATCCTCTTGCCTCAGCCTGCTGAGTAGCTAGGACTATAGGTGTGCTCCGCTGCACCTGGCTAGTTTTTTGCAGACATGGGGTCTCACCATCTTTTTTTTTTTCTTTTTTTGAGACGGAGTCTCGCTCTGTTGCCCAGGCTGGAGTGTAGTGGCCGGATCTCAGCTCATTGCAAGCTCCGCCTCCTGGGTTTATGCCATTCTCCTGCCTCAGCCTCCTGAGTAGCTGGGACTACAGGCGCCCACCACCTTGCCCGGCTAGTTTTTTGTATTTTTTTTAGTAGAGATGGGGTTTCACCGGGTTAGCTAGGATGGTCTTGATCTCCTGACTTTGTGATCCACCCGTCTCGGCCTCCCAAAGTGCTGGGATTACAGGCTTGAGCCACCGCGCCCGGCTGGTCTCACCATCTTAAGCAGGCTGGTCTCAATCTACTGGGTCAAGTGATCCTCGCACATTGGCCTCCGAAAGTGTTGGGATTACAGGTGTGAGCCATCTCACCCAGCTTTATGTAATTTCTTAGTCACCATTCTGAACCCTTGCCAGATTGAGCTATAGGTGAACATTGGAATAGTTTTGAACCTTGTCGGGGACCTTTCTAAGCAGTAAAGATTTCCTAGTTGGGATTTTGTTTAACATACAAATTACCGGCAAGCCTCCTTTCTTTATCTTTAATAAAGCATGCATATTTACTCAAGCATCAAGCCCCACAGCTAGCTTTGCCATTTCTCATAAGCTGAATTTTTATTTTAGCATTTTTAATAGCAATGCCCTATTAGGTTATTATGAGGGAAAGACTATTTTTCCAGTAAGTCGTATTTTTTCATCCCACAAGACTGACTTTTCAAAAAAATCAGTTTACTTACAAAAAATATATAATTTTTAATCTATTATAAAAGGAAATAGACTTCACAATTATTAAAGACAACAGTATTTAGAAAAGTTCACATTGGTCAGTATTAAAATATACCTCACTGAAATATACTTATAAAAACATTGCTTTTGTCATATGAAAGTTTGGTGTTTAGTTCTCTAGATTTTTTTATTAGGGCTTTTTTTCTGAGCTTCATTAAACCAATTGACCTTGAGATCCTTATCATGGTCAAATAGTATTCTCTCTTGAGGCTTATTTTTGTCTTCAGCAGCTTTACTCCTTAACTTTTTATGAGGGATGTCCATGAACGATTCTGATATTTTTGATTCATTGTATGAAGATACCTGCTCAGCCAGCCATTATCTTCCTTCCTGATAATGTATGTTCTTCATCTTTCTTACTGGAAGACTTCCTTGCTTCTTGTGTCCTTAGCTTTCCTTTCCCTATCAGCTGGAGTACGTGTCCAGATTGATCTATCTCCAGACGTGTCATCAGCTCTTCTCTTTTTTTTTTTTTTTTTTTAAATTTATTTATTATTATTATACTTTAAGTTGTAGGGTACATGTGCATAACGTGCAGGTTTGTTACATATGTATACTTGTGCCATGTTGGTCTGCTGCACCCATCAACTCGTCATTTACATCAGGTATAACTCCCAATGCAATCCCTCCCCTCTCCCCCCTCCCCATGATAGGCCCCGGTGTGTGATGTTCCCCTTCCTGAGTCCAAGTGATCTCATTGTTCAGTTCCCACCTATGAGTGAGAACATGCGGTGTTCGGTTTTCTGTTCTTGTGATAGTTTGCTAAGAATGATGGTTTCCAGCTGCATCCATGTCCCTACAAAGGACGCAAACTCATCCTTTTTTATGGCTGCATAGTATTCCATGGTGTATATGTGCCACATTTTCTTAATCCAATCTGTCACTGATGGACATTTGGGTTGATTCCAAGTCTTTGCTATTGTGAATAGTGCTGCAATAAACATACGTGTGCATGTGTCTTTATAGCAGCATGATTTATAATCCTTTGGGTATATCCCCAGTAATGGGATGGCTGGGTCATATGGTACATCTAGTTCTAGATCCTTGAGGAATCGCCATACTGTTTTCCATAATGGTTGAACTAGTTTACAATCCCACCAACAGTGTAAAAGTGTTCCTATTTCTCCACATCCTCTCCAGCACCTGTTGTTTCCTGACTTTTGAATGATCGCCATTCTAACTGGTGTGAGATGGTATCTCATTGTGGTTTTGATTTGCGTTTCTCTGATGGCCAGTGATGATGAGCATTTTTTCATGTGTCTGTTGGCTGTATGAATGTCTTCTTTTGAGAAATGTCTGTTCATATCCTTTGCCCACTTTTTGATGGGGTTGTTTGTTTTTTTCTTGTAAATTTGTTGGAGTTCTTTGTAGGTTCTGGATATTAGCCCTTTGTCAGATGAGTAGATTGCAAAAATTTTCTCCCATTCTGTAGGTTGCCTGTTCACTCTGATGGTAGTTTCTTTTGCTGTGCAGAAGCTCTTTAGTTTAATGAGATCCCATTTGTCAATTTTGGCTTTTGCTGCCGTTGCTTTTGGTGTTTTAGACATGAAGTCTTTGCCCATGCCTATGTCCTGAATGGTACTACCTAG
>NC_037678.1:26387502-26522432 GCF_003255815.1 Theropithecus gelada | reverse complement strand
ATTGCCCTAGCCAGAACTTCCAACACTATGTTGAATAGGAGTGGTGAGAGAGGGCATCCCTGTCTTGTGCCAGTTTTCAAAGGGAATTTTTCCAGTTTTTGCCTATTCAGTATGATATTGGCTGTGAGTTTGTCATAAATAGCTCTTATTATTTTGAGGTACGTTCCATCAATACCGAATTTATTGAGCGTTTTTAGCATGAAGGGCTGTTGAATTTTGTCAAAAGCCTTTTCTGCATCTATTGAGATAATCATGTGGTTCTTGTCTTTGGTTCTGTTTATATGCTGGATTATGTTTATTGATTTGCGAATGTTGAACCAGCCTTGCATCCCAGGGATGAAGCCCACTTGATCATGGTGGATAAGCTTTTTGATGTGTTGTTGAATCCGGTTTGCCAGTATTTTATTGAGGATTTTTGCATCGATGTTCATCAGGGATATTGGTCTAAAATTCTCTTTTTTTGTTGTGTCTCTGCCAGGCTTTGGTATCAGGATGATGTTGGCCTCATAAAATGAGTTAGGGAGGATTCCCTCTTTTTCTATTGATTGGAATAGTTTCAGAAGGAATGGTACCAACTCCTCCTTATACCTCTGGTAGAATTCAGCTGTGAATCCATCTGGTCCTGGACTTTTTTTGGTTGGTAGGCTATTAATTATTGCCTCAATTTCAGAGCCTACTATTGGTCTATTCAGGGATTCAACTTCTTCCTGGTTTAGTCTTGGAAGAGTGTAAGTGTCCAGGAAATTATCCATTTCTTCTAGGTTTTCCAGTTTATTTGCGTAGAGGCGTTTATAGTATTCTCTGATGGTAGTTTGTATTTCTGTGGGGTCGGTGGTGATATCCCCTTTATCATTTTTAATTGCGTCGATTTGATTCTTCTCTCTTTTCTTCTTTATTAGTCTTGCTAGTGGTCTGTCAATTTTGTTGATCTTTTCAAAAAACCAACTCCTGGATTCATTGATTTTTTTGGAGGGTTTTTTGTGTCTCTATCTCCTTCAGTTCTGCTCTGATCTTAGTTATTTCTTGCCTTCTGCTAGCTTTGGAATGTGTTTGCTCTTGCTTCTCTAGTTCTTTTAATTGTGATGTTAGAGTGTCAATTTTTGATCTTTCCTGCTTTCTCTTGTGGGCATTTAGTGCTATAAATTTCCCTCTACACACTGCTTTAAATGTGTCCCAGAGATTCTGGTATGTTGTATCTTTGTTCTCATTGGTTTCAAAGAACATCTTTATTTCTGCCTTCATTTTGTTATGTACCCAGTAGTCATTCAGGAGCAGATTGTTCAGTTTCCATGTAGTTGAGCGGTTTTGATTGAGTTTCTTAGTCCTGAGTTCTAGTTTGATTGCACTGTGGTCTGAGAGACAGTTTGTTATAATTTCTGTTCTTGTACATTTGCTGAGGAGTGCTTTACTTCCAATTATGTGGTCAATTTTGGAGTAAGTACAATGTGGTGCTGAGAAGAATGTATAGTCTGTTGATTTGGGGTGGAGAGTTCTATAGATGTCTATTAGGTCTGCTTGCTGCAGAGATGAGTTCAATTCCTGGATATCCTTGTTAACTTTCTGTCTTGTTGATCTGTCTAATGTTGACAGTGGAGTGTTGAAGTCTCCCATTATTATTGTATGGGAGTCTAAGTCTCTTTGTAAGTCTCTAAGGACTTGCTTTATGAATCTGGGTGCTCCTGTATTGGGTGCATATATATTTAGGATAGTTAGCTCTTCCTGTTGAATTGATCCCTTTACCATTATGTAATGGCCTTCTTTGTCTCTTTTGATCTTTGATGGTTTAAAGTCTGTTTTATCAGAGACTAGGATTGCAACCCCCGCTTTTTTTTGTTCTCCATTTGCTTGGTAAATCTTCCTCCATCCCTTTATTTTGAGCCTATGTATGTCTCTGCATGTGAGATGGGTCTCCTGAATACAGCAGACTGATGGGTCTTGACTCTTTCTCCAGTTTGCCAGTCTGTGTCTTTTCATTGGAGCATTTAGTCCATTTACATTTAAGGTTAAGATTGTTATGTGTGAACTTGATCCTGCCATTATGATATTAACTGGTTATTTTGCTCGTTAGTTGATGCAGTTTCTTCCTAGCCTCGATGGTCTTTACATTTTGGCATGATTTTGCAATGGCTGGTACCGGTTGTTCCTTTCCATGTTGAGTGCTTCCTTCAGGGTCTCTTGTAAGGCAGGCCTAGTGGTGACAAAATCTCTAAGCATTTGCTTATCTGTAAAGGATTTTATTTCTCCTTCACTTATGAAACTTAGTTTGGCTGGATATGAAATTCTGGGTTTAAAATTCTTTTCTTTAAGAATGTTGAATATTGGCCCCCACTCTCTTCTGGCTTGTAGAGTTTCTGCCGAGAGATCTGCTGTGAGTCTGATGGGCTTCCCTTTGTGGGTAACCCGACCTTTCTCTCTGGCTGCCCTTAAGATTTTTTCCTTCATTTCAACTTTGGTGAATCTGGCAATGATGTGTCTTGGAGTTGCTCTTCTCGAGGAGTATCTTTGTGGCGTTCTCTGTATTTCCTGGATTTGAATGTTGGCCTGCCCTACTAGGTTGGGGAAGTTCTCCTGGATGATATCCTGAAGAGTGTTTTCCAACTTGGTTCCATTTTCCCCCTCACTTTCAGGCACCCCAATCAGACGTAGATTTGGTCTTTTTACATAATCCCATACTTCTTGCAGGCTTTGTTCATTTCTTTTTCTTCTTTTTTCTTTTGGTTTCTCTTCTCGCTTCATTTCATTCATTTGATCCTCAATCGCTGATACTCTTTCTTCCAGTTGATCGAGTCGGTTACTGAAGCTTGTGCATTTGTCACGTATTTCTCGTGTCATGGTTTTCATCTCTTTCATTTCGTTTATGACCTTCTCTGCATTAATTACTCTAGCCGTCAATTCTTCCACTTTTTTTTTCAAGATTTTTAGTTTCTTTGCGCTGGGTACGTAATTCCTCCTTTAGCTCTGAGAAATTTGATGGACTGAAGCCTTCTTCTCTCATCTCGTCAAAGTCATTCTCCGTCCAGCTTTGATCCATTGCTGGCGATGAGCTGCGCTCCTTTGCCGGGGGAGATGTGCTCTTATTTTTTGAATTTCCAGCTTTTCTGCCCTGCTTTTTCCCCATCTTTGTGGTTTTATCTGCCTCTGGTCTTTGATGATGGTGATGTACTGATGGGGTTTTGGTGTAGGTGTCCTTCCTGTTTGATAGTTTTCCTTCTAACAGTCAGGACCCTCAGCTGTAGGTCTGTTGGAGATTGCTTGAGGTCCACTCCAGACCCTGTTTGCCTGGGTATCAGCAGCAGAGGCTGCAGAAGATAGAATATTTCTGAACAGCGAGTGTACCTGTCTGATTCTTGCTTTGGAAGCTTCCTCTCAGGGGTGTACTCCACCCTGTGAGGTGTGGGGTGTCAGACTGCCCCTAGTGGGGGATGTCTCCCAGTTAGGCTACTCAGGGGTCAGGGACCCACTTGAGCAGGCAGTCTGTCCCTTCTCAGATCTCAACCTCCATGTTGGGAGATCCACTGCTCTCTTCAAAGCTGTCAGACAGAGTCGTTTGCGTCTGCAGAGCTTTCTGCTGCTTTTTTGTTGTTGTTGTTGTTGTTGTGTAGCTGTGCCCTGTCCCCAGAGGTGGAGTCTACAGAGACAGGCAGGTTTCCTTGAGCTGCTGTGAGCTCCACCCAGTTGGAGCTTCCCAGCAGCTTTGTTTACCTACTTAAGCCTCAGCAATGGCGGGCGCCCCTCCCCCAGCCTCGCTGCTGCCTTGCCGGTAGATCACAGACTGCTGTGCTAGCAATGAGGGAGGCTCCGTGGGCGTGGGACCCTCCCGGCCAGGTGTGGGATATGATCTCCTGGTGTGCCTGTTTGCTTAAAGCGCAATATTGGGGTGGGAGTTACCCGATTTTCCAGGTGTTGTGTGTCTCAGTTCCCCTGGCTAGGAAAAGGGATTCCCTTCCCCCTTGCGCTTCCCAGGTGAGGCGATGCCTCGCCCTGCTTCAGCTCTTGCTGGTCGGGCTGCAGCAGCTGACCAGCACCGATCGTCCGGCACTCCCCAGTGAGATGAACCCAGTACCTCAGTTGAAAATGCAGAAATCACCGGTCTTCTGTGTCGCTGGCGCTGGGAGTTGGAGACTGGAGCTGTTCCTATTCGGCCATCTTGCTCCGCCCTCCAGCTCTTCTCTTAAAAGTCCTTGGCCCAAGACGAAAGTCTTTGATTTCTGAAGGAAACTCAGTCATCCATGACTCTTGCAGTGGGTTTAGATGAATCATCATCTCCTTTGGGCAGTTTTTCTTTCATTCTCTGAGCGCTTTGTTCAAACTCTGTCATTACATTATAGTTAACTGGTCCTTTTGCAGGCATTGGTCTGTTTCCTGTTTCGTGGATCATCTCTGCCCTTACCACTTCTCTGTGTAGATTTAATGAAACCAGATGGCAATGCAGGACCTATTAATAGGCCTTGGAGGAGAATCATCCTGCCTTTTTAATCCAGGAGGAAGGGCTGGTCCCAAAAAGCCATCATCATCGTCCTCCTGATATTTCCTCTGTTTTCTTGCAGTTGGACCTGTGTCATTGTCTCCAGATTCTTGATTTCCTTCTTCATACAAAGAACTACTGTCTTCATCGCTGTCTGATGAATCTGAACTACTACTTTTATAATTAGGGGGCAGAGCTGGTCCTGCAGCAGGGCTTGGGTTCTGCTCTTCTTGAAACCGGGTGGCAGGGCCGGCCTGATCAGGTCCCTTGTCATCTGTGGTGGCGGACACTGGTCACAGATACGAGTCTTCACGTACGTCAAACCTATCCAAAAGGGATCCCGTGAACCACAGCCGTTAATTTATTTTAACTGAATTATGTTAATATATGTCAGGCTGCTGGGGCTGCCATTTGCAAATACCACAGATTGGGTGGCTTAAACAACAAACATTTGTTTTCTTACAGTTCTTCAGGCTGGAAGTCCAAAATCAGGGAGGCAACATGGCCAGGTTCCCGTCGGCTTTGTTTTCCTGGCTGGTAGACAGTGCCTTCTTGCTGTGTCCTGATGTAGGGGAGAGGAGAGAGCTCTCTGCTGTCTTCCTGTGAGGATGTGAATCCCCTTGTGAGGTTACCCCCCCCCTCCCCTTGTAACCTCATCATAACCCTCATCAACTCCCAGAGGCCTCATCTCCCAAACCCATCATCTTGGGTTAGGATTTCAACACATGCATGTTGAGGAAACCCAGTTCAGTTCCCAGCAAAACATTAGTATCTTATATGTTGGGCAGTGAAGTTTAATGTTTTACATTTGTAAGTGGTTGGTCTGTGAATTGACTGTATTGGTTTTGGTTGTCTGGTGCTGGGTAACAAAGCAGTTCCAAACCCAGTGGCCTCCAACTCTGGTTGTATTATCTACTCTCAGCGTGGCCAGGCTAAGTGCAGGCTGGTCTCTGCTCCGTGGTGTCCAGGCCCTCCCTCAGGCTTCTGTTGGCCCGGGCCCTGGATAGGCGTGCCGCCTTCTCCCTCACGTGCCCTCTCTAGTGTGGGGCCTGGGCACCAGGAGGAACGTGGCAGAACCTTCCAGCCCTCTTGGGGCCTGGGCCAGTAACTCGAGGATGTGTCTCCTCCATCCTGTGGGACCCAGCAGGCTCAGGTCCACCCTGCTCCAGGGCAGGGGAGTGGAGGCCCCTTTTGGAGTGGGAGCGCCTCAAGTTGGGGAGGGAAGGAACGCACTCTGTGAGGCCATCTTTCACCATGTCTTTTTCTTCGGACCTTTTTGCCTCATTTGTGTATTTCCCCCCACTCCTTCTCCTTACGGCCACCGGCCCTCTGTTCTGTCAGCTGCAGATGTCCTCTGGGCTGCCCCTTCTCCCTCTGACGTGCTCTGTGGGAGTTGCCGACAGAACTGTGTAACCTAGAAGGCCTCTGGGTTTATGCCAGAGCCACAGGCACCCTCCCCACACCGAGGTTGTACAATTCTTAATGTGGTGTTCTGAGTCTTAACTTGACACACTGTCCTGAGGGCCACCCGGCAGAGTAACAGCACCCAGTGTGTGACTCGGGGGTCGTTACTCAGGTGGGAGCTGGGCACCCCCAGCTGGGCTTGCGTTCCTGTGTGTGAAATTTGGCTTCTCTGTGTCTCTGTTTTCCTCACCTGTAAACTGGGGGTGATGCTGGTTCTGTTAGAATCCCTTGGGATCTTGAGTCCACTGCATCTGGACGCATTGGTGGCTTCTGGAGTGGTTGCGTTTCCTTGTTTAGACAAATTACGTGACTCCAAGTCCCTCCCAGATGTGACTGGTGGCTCCTGGTGCTGGGGAAGTACAGCGCTGGGTGCGGAGCTGCCTGCTGCTTTCCTTCCCCATTTCATCCTGGGCTCTCCGTATGCTGCTGTGCTTTGTCAGGCACATTGCCGGGCTTGGGGTGATTAGGTGGCCTCTGGGCTTCATCACCCTCCAAAGGCCCGGACACTTCCTCACAGTCCCTAGACGAAAGGGAGGACGATCTGGCCCTCTCCGGCTCCCTGCCTAGCTCCTATCCTCCTGACTAGGGCAGTTACTGAGGCCCTGGACTCTGAGGGGTGACAGGGGCCCCACGCTCCATGGAAACCAGGGTGGGAGTTGTCATGGGGGCCACAGGCAGAGGGCCTCACAGGGGGTGGTGGGGATCTCGTGGAACACAGAATCCGAGGCAAGCCTGGAGTACGTAGACTTTGCAGGCTATTCTGCAAGCCCCACCATACATCTCAGCCTGGGCCTGGAGGTGGCAGGTGAAGGCCCCTGGGCAGCTGCTCTGTCCCTGGGAGCCACTGGTACCCATGGCCTGCCCCTTGCGCATCTCATCTGATTCTGGGCCAGGAACCCAAGATGCCCTTGCCTTTGCAACCAAGGTGCCCCACCGTCTTAGCCTCAGACTCCTAAGTACCTCGCCTGATGATTTGTTTACTGCTGGTTGAGAGGCCGCTGCATGTATTTGTAAAGCGGTGCTCCCCAGTGCCTCCTGTGTGCTGGGCATGTGGAGTTGCACAGGGTGCAGCCGAGCTAAGTGGGCCCCTTCCTGAACCGGATGCTGCTGACCACCATCTCCACGCAGTGCGTGCTGAGTTCCATGACAACATGTGCCTGTGCGAGCCCTGCGAGAACTACATGAAGGGCGTCTGCCTGCCGCACTTTGACAGCTCTGTGCCCTTCCTCAGTTCCACCACTGTGCTCTTCTGGCCCATCTACCCCATCAGTGGCCTGCGCTGCTGGTGCCTACCCGGCTTCACCGGCGACTTCTGTGAGACAGAGATCGACCTCTGCTACTCCAACCTATGCAGCGCCAATGGTTGCTGCCACAGCCGCAAGGGCGGCTACACCTGTCAGTGCTTCGAGGACTTCACTAGTAGGTGCCTGGGATCTGTGGGTTGCTGGGCTCACCCTGGCTTTGCACACGTGTCTGCACATCACATGGCTGAGGGTTTCGGGTGGTTTCTTCTGTCCACTTCCTTCCAGGGAATACGGAGGACGGGCGCTGGGTCCAGGTTTGGGCTCCACGAACCTTGAGATGATTTCAGCAATGACACTTTTTTTTTCCTTTCTTGAGACTGAGGCTCGCTCTGTGGCCTAGGCTGGAGTGCAGTGGCGCAGTCTTGGCTCACTGCAACCTCTGCCTCCCAGGTTCAAGCGATTCTCCTGCCTCACCCTCCCAAGTAGCTGGGATTACAGGCACATGCCACCATGCCCAGTTAATTTTTGAATTTTTAGTAGAGATGTTGATCAGGCTGGTTTTGAACTCCTGACCTCAGGTGATTCACTTGGCCTTGGCCTCCAAAAGTGCTGGATTACAGGCGTTAGCCACTGCGCCCAGCCAAAGACCCTATTTCCAAATAAGGTCACTTTCAAGGGTACTGGGAGTTAGGAATTGAGCATATCTTTCTGGGGACACAGCTCAGCATTGGGTGCTCCTTAGTTGGGGAGCTAAGGAGTTTGGGATTCAGGGCTCCCGGCACTTCTTACCAGCCTGGCTGTTGCGTGTCTGCTAGGCCCACAGGCTGCTCCATGGTGGGAGGCAGGCTTCTCTGGTGCGTTTACCTTTGCAAACTCTTAAGCACAGGAGCAGAGGGTTCCCCACGTCCCACCTGGACAGCTTGGAGGTGGGAGAGCTGAACTGGGTGTAGAATGTGAATCAGTGAGGAACAAATGTCTGCACAGAAATGTCTGGTCACGGTTAGAAAAACCTTGCTGTGGTTTGAAGTGCACGTAGTTCCCTGTGACTTTGCAGTCTGCGCTGTTGAGGGGAGACAAGGCTGCCTGGCTGGGCTGGCTGCAGGTCGTGGGCATCTGTGCATGCACCAGAGGGATGCCCCTTCTGCAGACAGATTGTGGGCTCCGTGAAAGCAGGGCTGGACTTGAACCTGGGAGGCACTCACTCACCCCTGCATGAGTCTCCTGTGGCCTTTGTAACATTTCCGCACCCGAGGGGCTTAAGGCAGCACGGATTCATTCTTGCTGTTCTGCAGTCCGGGCATGGGCAGGGCTGCTCCGGGAGGCCCTGGGGAGGGCCTACTGCTCTGCCTTTCTCAGCTTGTGGAGGCTGCCTGGTCCTCAGCCCCTGGTGCCTTCCTCATCCCACTCCGACCCCTGCTTCCACCAGTGCAGCGCCTTCTGCCTCTCACCCTCCCGCCTCCCTCTTACAAGGGAGCCATGTGATGACTTTGGGGTCATACAATAATCCAGGATGATCTCCCCATCTCAAAACCCTTAATCATATCTGCAAAGTACCTTAGGCTATGTGGCGTTACACATCCTTGGCTTTCAGAGATGAGGACGTGGACCCTTTTGAGGTCCATTATTTTGCTAACCACAACCCCGGCATTCAGTTGGCACTTGGTAAATATTTTCCAAAGGCATAAGTAGTGAGCAGGCCTCCCCTTCAGCGCTGTGGTGGGGGCCTGGCCATCCCTGCTGTGACCTGGACTCAGGGCTGCTGGGAGCTGCTGGGGAGTCCAAAGTGAGCCTCTGCCCTAAGAGTAGTGACCCAGATGACCTCGGAGGTGACTGTGCTCTGCTCTCTCATTCCCTGCCGACTACCACTTTCAAGGCATTTCTTTGGTGTGGACGGACAGAGCCGCCTCTGTTCTGCTCCTGGGGGCCAGGGGGCCAGGTTTATCACGCACCGCTGGCCTGCTGGGGCTGGGTGTGGTGGGGTTATACTTACCAGATGGAGCTGGCTGGGTGTAGCGGGGGTAGAGTTTGTATTAACGAGGGCAGTTTGTTCCCCCCAACTCCAAGTGATGATTAAGAATTTGTGCTCATTTTTTCTGGACATTGATTTGTCCCAGGGAACTCTGTCCTGGCCCACACTGGTGTGGCCAGGGGAATTTGAACCGTTGGGGTGCTGTGTAGCCTTTTTCACTCATCATGGATGAGCCTTTTTCCATGATGATGAGTGAGGTTTTCGCTAGCATTCCAGCTGAGCCCAGGCACGCTGCTGTTTGTAATTAGCACGGTTTTCCTGCATGCTGATAGTGTACTGGGACGCCCCTTCCAGCCCTGCTGTGCACAGCTGCCTGGCTCACCTTTTTCGGTTGTCTTTCCGTGTCCAGCAGGAGGTTGGGCAGACCCTGGCCCCGCATCCAGTCCCTGCAACCTGCCTCCCTCCGAGGCATGGCAGGGCCAGCCCTCTCTCTAATGAGGAGCCAAGTTATCAGTGGGGTGCCAGGCTGTGCAGTGCCCTCTCCCCTGGGTGCAGGACCCAGGCTTATCCAACCCAAATGTCCCCACCCAACCCCACTGTCCCTGGACAAGGCTGTTTCCAGGTTGTGCCCACTCCCATGGTCCCTGGAGAAAAGCAACTACCAAGGCCTGAAGGGCACCAGGGAGCCCCACCTGCCCCACCATGGTACTGTCTTCTCGGTGTGTGCTGGGCCCCGGGGCAGCATGAAGGCTGTGTGCCCCCACCGCAGGACCCAGGGAGTGTTGGCTGGGCCCCGGCCCCTTGGGCCGGATGCACCACCAAGCTCTGCCTCATTTCGGGTCTTGGAGGCCTCCTGAGCTGCCACCAGTGTCCTTCTGGAGAGAGCCATACTGCATCACTGCACTCCAGCCTGGGTGAAAAAGTGAGACTGTCTCAAAAAAAAAAGTCACGTGTGCCAGAAAAACACAGATACACCTGTTGGCAGTCAGGAGAAATGTTCTTTCCTAACAACTGGAATAACATGTTTAATGACCTTGTCTATATATCTATATGTAGATATATATCTAGATTAATCGATATCTAGATACATATATTAAGAGACGGGGTCTTACTATGTTGCCCAGGCTGGTCTTGAACTTCTGGGCTCAAGCAATCTGCCCACCTCAGCCTCTCAAAGTGCTAGGATTACAGGCAAGAGCCACCTTGCCTGGCCCGCCTTTGTCTATATGTATACTTTTTTTTTTTGAGTTGGAGTCTCACTCTGTCACCCAGGCTGGAGTGCGATGGCACAATCTCGGCTCACTGCAGTCTCCCCCTCCCAGGTTCAAGTGATTCTCCTGCCGCAGCCTCCTTAGTAGCTGGGGTTACAGGTACCTCCCACCACACCTGGCTAATTTTTGTATTTTTAGTAGAGATGGGGTTTCCCCGTGTTGGCCAGGCCGGTCTGAAACATCTGATCTCAGATGATCCACCCACCTTGGCTTCCCAAAGTGCTGGGATTACAGGCATGAGCCACCACGCCTGGCCCACACCATACTTTTTGCACTGTTTTTTTTGTTTGTTTGTTTGTTTAGTATGTGAATGTAGTTTTATTTTAAAATGCATTCATTTAAAATTCTGTTACTGGGAGAGAATGTTGCTGGGAATTTCTGGTCTTTGGAAGCCCCTGAAGGTCTGTGAGGGGTCCCTGGCCAATGTCCACCCCATGTGGCAGAGGCAGAGGAGGTAGCATGGGCTGTGTGGTTTGTGGGCCACCATCCGTCTAGGGGCAGAAGTGTCACCAACCACATCCTTGGCTGCTGGAGGATGCAGCAGCCAGTCCAGGAACAACTTGCTTGAAGGGTCGCAAACAGAGACCCTCCCAGCAGATGAGGTTCTGAGCACTCCTAGTCTGAGGGCAGATGGGGAGAGAGGCAGCGTGCTGTAGGCCACCTGGCTGCTTTCTCTGGGAAAGCTTCCAGAATCTTCCTGTCACAGAAGAGTTTAAAGTCTGGGGAGGACATCAGAGCAGGGTGGTGCCTGCTGTTTGGGAACTCACAGGCTGGTGGGTGACAGGCAAGATTAGAATCGAGTTCGAATCTAGGGGTGGCCAGACAGTGCAAGGGGTCTGCGTGAGGGGTGGGATGGTGGTGGCAGGCAGGGCAAGTAGCCTGTTCAGAAGGTGGCCTTTGGGCCGTGTGATGGCGGCATGCTCTGAATCGCTGACAAGGCTCTGCCACGTTCTGCCATCACACGGGCACGAGTGTGGGGAGGGGGCGTGAGGCCCTGTCATCTGTTTCTAGGCGTCCCACTTGGAAGAGTCCGGCTCAGCCTGCAGGGTGCTCAGAACAGGGTCGGAGGCTGGGAAGGGCTCATGGCTGCAGTTTCATTGACTCCAGGCAGTGCTTTTTAGAACCTCCCCGGCGACCATCCTTAGCTTGCCCACCAGGAGCCGTGTGCCACCGACTCTGGCACAGCTCTAGGCAAGTCGCCAAGAGCTGCTGGGGTATTCTGTTCATGTCACAGAGCTGACCTGGAGTCAGTCGGGTTTTCTTGCAGCAGCTGACTGGCTGGGGTGCGTCCGGGATCCGCAGCGGGCTCATTGCCTCTTCCCTGGCTGCTCAGTAACCTCCTCTCTGGTATCTTTCTCTCACCCCCGCAGGAGCACACTGTGAGGTGGATGCCTACTCAGACCGCTGTGCCAGTGGGGTGTGCAAGAACATGGGCACCTGCGTGAACCTGCTCATCGGCGGCTTACACTGTGTGTGTCCTCTCGGCAAGTACAAGAGGCCCTACTGCAGGTTCACCACCAGGAGCTTCCTGCCCCAGTCCTTCGTCACCTTCTGGCACCTGAGACCATGCTTCCACTTCACCGTCTGCCTCATGTGAGTGTGCGTCCCACTGCGCCACACGGGTATCTTTAGGAAAGGGTTGAGCTGTGTCTGTGCATCCCATGCTTCTAGATCATGACGTCGGTGTTCTCCGTGTGTGGCCTTTGACAGAGTAGCTCTAGGCCAGGCGCAGTGGCTCACGTCTGTAATCCCAGCACTTTGGGAGGCCGAGGTGGGTGGATCAACTGAGATCAGGAGTTCGAGACCAGCCTGACCATAATGGCGAAACTCCTGTCTCTACTAAAAATACAAAATTAGCCAGGTGTGGCGGCGCATGCCTGTAATCGTAGCCACTAGGGAGGCTGAGGCAGGAGAATCACTTGAACCCAGGAGGCGGAGGTTGCAGTTAGCTGAGATGGCACTGTTGCACACCAGCCTGGGAAACAAGAGTGAAACCCTGTTCCGGCAGGGGGAAGGGAAAAAAAGAAAATCACAGTTCAGTAGCTCTAGGTCAGTGCAGGCTGTAGGATTGGCTACACAATTTTTTTGCTTGTTTTTGTTCTTGTTTTTGTTGTTTTAAGAGATTCTCATCTCAGCACTTTGGGAGGCCGAGACGGGCGGATCACGAGGTCAGGAGATCGATCATCCTGGCTAAAACGGTGAAACCCTGTCTCTACTAAAAAAAATACAAAAAACTAGCCCCGGGCGAGGTGGCGGGCGCCTGTAGTCCCAGCTACTCAGGAGGCTGAGGCAGGAGAATGGCGTAAACCCGGGAGGCGGAGCTTGCAGTGAGCTGAGATCCGGCCACTGCACTCCAGCCTGGGCGACAGAGCGAGACTCCGTCTCAAAAAACAAAAAACAACAAAAAAAAGAGATTCTCATGCTATTGTCCAGGCTGGAGTGCAGTGGCATGACCTCAGTTCACTGCAACCTCCGATTCCTGGGTTCAAGTGATTTTCGTGCCTCAGCCTCCTGAGTACCTGGGATCACAGGCACAAGCTACAACGCCTGGCTAATTTTTTTGTATTTTTTAGTAGAGACGGAGTTGTGCCATGTTGGGCCAGGCTGGTCTTGAACTCTTGGCCTCAAGTGATCCACCTGCCTTGGCCTCCCAAAGTGCCAGGAATTCAGGCGTGAGCCACCGCGCCCAGCCCAGAGGCATTTTTGAAACCTCTAATGACCTGCAGTCTCTGACTTCTGTCTTCTGGCTTCAAGCCCATGTAGAGCCTCTGTCCACCCACTGGCCCAGAGCTCCTCAGGGGCTTCTCCTCCTGTGTCCCTGAACCTTCCAGGTGCCCAGATGTTAGCAGGCAGCTGGCTGGTAGTCCTGGGCCAATGAGCGCCCTGAGGTGAGACTGTGGCCTATGAGATGTCAGTGGGCGTCTCCAGCTCTCCCGGGGAAAGGCTCTTTGGTTTAATGGGAGATGGAGTGGGTGGAGTTCAGGGTGTTCTGAGTGTCCCAGGCATCTGTCGGCCCTCAGATTCCTGCACTTAGGAAGCCACCCTGCTGCTGCCCCACAGTGGATCCTCTGGATTGGGCAGCAGCATTGGGTGCTGGTGGCATCCCTTCTGGAGGACGTTCTGTTGCAGAGACTGGTCCCGAACAAAACACCCCAGGCCTGCCCAGGCTGTCACGGAGGTCAGCGTGGACAACAGTGGTGGCCATGAGTGAGTGTCTCTCTGGGCATCCATGCATCAGAGCCGTTCTCATAAGAGTCCGTGAGGGGTCCTGCCTGCTGTTGTCTCCATGTCACAAGGAGGAAGCCAACGCACAGAAAGCTTGCCGAACTTGCCCGGTTCTCAAGGCATATGCATGGGGCCCCACCCTGGGCCTCACCCTCCCCTCAGCTTTGGGTCCCTTCTTTATTGCTTCATCGCCAGCGGTGGACTTGTGCTTGCCGGGGAAGCCGTGCAGGACTGTCTGACGCTGCCGCCGCCCACCAGTCCCCACCGGGGTCAACCGCACAGAAGTGAAACCTACCAAAGGTAATGAGGCGTGACCCAGCTGCTGAGTCTCGGGAAACAAGCCCGCATTGAGCTGGTCTCAGTCTTCATTAAGGTTCCTTCTCCCTGCTCATTGCATGCCTAAGCATCCAGTGTACTGAGCAGGGATTTTTTTTTTTTTTTTTTTTGAGACAAAATCTCACCAGGCTGGAGTGCTGTGGCATGATCTTGGGTCACTGCAACCTCTACCTCCCAGGATCAAGCGATTCTCTTGCCTCAGCCTCCCGAATAGCTTAGAGTATAGGTGTGCGCCACCATGCACAGCTAATTTTTGTATTTTTAGAGAGACTGGGTTTCACCATGTTGGCCAGGATGGTCTCGATCTCTTGACCTCGCGATCTGCCCACCTTGGCGTCCCAAAGTGCTGGGATTACAGGCATGAGCCACTGCTCCTGGCCTCTTGCTGGTGTTTTAAATAGAGGTTTGAAGGACGGTTGGGAACCATCAATTTTTTTTTTGTTTTGTGAGACTTGGTCTCGCTCTGTTGCCAGGCTGGAGTGAGTTAGGGCAGGCTGGAGTGCGGTGGTGGCGTGATCTTGGCTTACAGCAACTTCCACCTCCCGGGTTCAAGCAATTCTCCTGCCACAGCCTCCCGAGTGGCTGGGGTTACAGGCGTCTGCCACCAGGCCTAGCTAATTTTTTTTTGTATTTTTAGTAGAGCCAGGGTTTCACCACATTGGCCAGGCTGGTCTCGAACTCCTGACCTTAGGTGATCCACCCACCTCGGCCTCCCACAGTGCTGGGATTACAGGCATGAGCAGCTGTGCCCAGCCAGAACCATCAATTTTAACTCCAAGAAAAAGGCTGAGGTCAGATGCTGAGGCTGACTCAGGCCTGACTCCTGCTGCAAGAAAATGGATAAACCAACCAACCTGAAGTCAGAAGGAGTTCCTGCCGCTGATCTCTGATGGTGGAGACACCCAGCTAGCTCGGGAACCAGTCCCAAGCTCACTCAGGAGGTTTGCCAAGTTTTCTGAAACCGGGGAGGTTGGGGAGGTATAGCGGTGATTTGGGTCTGAAGACCCCCTGCCTAGGCCCCAGGTGGGAGAAGCATTTCTGAGAATGTGGTGATATCCTGCTGGAGAGGGTGTTTTTTTGCTCTGCGTCCTCTATGTTCTGACAAGCTTGTTCATAGCTCGGGCATCTGTTCATTCATGCCCAGTCCTTCCATTTGTTCACACATCCCATATTAAGCGCTAATGTGGACCAGATCCCCTTTGGGCCCTGGGATGCAGCAGGGAATGAGAGCTGCAGTTCCTTTCCTTACGATTTGTACGTTCTTAGAAACCAGTGAGTGAACAGCATGATTTCAGAAATTAACTGAGTGATACCATAGGCTGATGGGAGGTGGGGGCAACTTACAGTAAAATGAGTCAGGGCAGGCACAGCTGGGTTGACCCCTAAGAGATGTGCAAAGCCTGGGAAGATTGTTTCTGGTGTACGGAGCAGCTGTTGCAAAGGCCCTGGGGTCTTTTTAGCCCGTGTTTGGGAGCAAAAAGATGCTGTTATAGCTGAGTGCCACAAGGAAGAGGCCCTAGGAGGGGTCCTTCCACAGGATCATCCCCGCGTGGGAAGAACCAGGTCCCCATGCCCTAGCGCACACACGAGGGGATCTGTTCACAGCAGCAGCAAACGTATGGCACATGCTTCCTGTCCAAACACATCTGTAATGGGTGTCCTGGCTGTGGGTAGTACTTGTAGCGTGTTGTGCAAATGGGATATTTTCACATTCTACAGGCCATAGTAACCACATTCCTAATGGATTCTGGTTTGCTACTTCCAGAAAAGAAGGCTGCTCATCAAGCTTGATGGGCTGTCTGCTGCTATGGGAAGGACGCATGCCTGAGACCATTCTTTCCTGACTTGTGGCCCCATGTGCTTGCCCTTCACGGGCTGGGCTTGTCACTCCTAAGCAGCCTTTTGATACTGGGGTCTTCATCCTGTGTTGTGCTTCTGCTTGACTCCGCAGGTTTGCCACCCAAGAAAGTGGCCTGCTGCTCTACCACGGCCGCTTCAATGAGGAGCATGACTTCATCACCCTGGAGATTGTAGACGAGCAAGTGCAGCTCACCTTCTCTGCAGGTGGAGCCTTTTCCCTAGGGAGGGCAGCTCTCAGCAATTCACAGATGCTTTGTGGGTTAAAACGACCCTCGCCCTGTGCAGCGCCTCCAAGCTGCTTACCTTTTCATCCTTCAATTGTAGGTCTAGGAATCTCTTTGAAGAAATCCAGAATGCATAAATATGTTCATAACAGTGTTATTTGTAGTGTGGAAATGTGGACAATCTGGCTCATGTTTTCAGAAACCAAAGAACCATTAAATTAAGTGCGATACATCACTAGATTAAAAATACTGATGCCGGCCGGGCACGGTGGCTCACGCCGGTAATCCCAACACTTTGGAAGGCTGAGGCGGGTGGATCACCTGTGGTCAGGAGTTCGAGACCAGCTTGGCCAACATGGTGAAACCCCATCTCTACTAAAAATACAAAACTTAGTTGGGCATCTTGGCGCATGCCTGTAGTCCCAGCTACTTGGGAGGCTGAGGCAGGAGAATCTCTTGAACCTGGGAGGCGGAGCTTGCAGTGAGCCGAGATCACACCACTGCACTCCAGCCTGAGAGACAGTGAGACTCTGTCTCAAAAAAAATATATGTTTTTATATATATTTATGTTTTAATATATATTTGTATGTATTTATATATTTATATGTTTATGTATTTATATGTTTATATACTCTTATATGTTTATATGTTTATATATATACACACACATATATATGTATGTAGATACATTTTGACAAGGCTGGCCAGGCAAGATGGCTCTTGCCTGTAATCCTAGCACTTTGACAGGTTGAGGTGGGCAAATTGCTTGAGCCCAGAAGTTCAAGACCAGCCTGGGCCACATAGTGAGACCCCAGTCTCTTAAAAAAATATGTATATATATTGAGAAGGTCATTAAACATGTTATTCCAGTTGTTAGAAAAGGATATTTCTCTTGACTGCCAACAGGTGTGTATCTGTGTTTTTCTGGCACACATGACTTTTTTGAGACGAAGTCTCACTCTTTCACCCAGGCTGGAGTGCAGTGGTGCAATATTGGCTCATTGCAGCCTCCACCTCCCAGGTTTAAGCAGTTCTCCTGCCTCAGCCTCTTGAGTAGCTGGGAATACAGGCACATTTCACCATGCCTGGCTGATTTTTGTATTTTTAGTAGAGATGGGGTTTTACCATGTTGGCCAGGTTGGTCTTAAACTGCTAACCTCAAGTGATCCATCCACCTTGGCCTCCCAGAGTGCTGGGATTACAGGCGTGAGCCACCATGCTTTGCCTGGCGCACATTACTTTTAGGAGTGAATTATGCCATCTTTTCTACCTGGAAGTTCACCAAGATAGCTCAGAGGTGCTTCTGTCTCTGGAACCCTGGCCTGTGTTAAATGACGTGTGTAATGATGGAGGATGGAGCTTAGTTTTGTGTATGGAATAAAGAAACTGAGGTACCCGTAACAGCAGCTGACCACTGTGGGAGAGGTGGCCGCAGCCCTCCGCGCTTTGTGAGGTGAGATTAGGTTATTCACCTGACTGGGTTCCTTGACCCATGCCCCTGTTTCCAGAACTCCTGCAGGTTCCCTGGAGATGGCATTCCCTGCCTGGGACCTGGGACCAACCGCACTGGTTGGGCCTGGGCACCACTTTGGTGCCCCTGAGGCTCCTTCCTCCCGGCTGCTGGTGACTCAGGGTTGTACCACAGAATCCTTGAGGGGACTCGCCTGCTCCAGTGTGGCAGGAGCTCGAGGGGTAGAAGTGACAAACATCCCGAAGCAGAGATGCACAAGAGACATGTCTGCAACCTCACGATGGGATGTGCTATGTGGTTTAAAAGTTGATAAAAACCTAAGATGACATTTATGTGATTAAGTGACTTAAAGGGGAATCGATTTTGATAATTTTGTCCATGCTGATGCAATGCATAGGAAAAGTGATTCGATCCCTGCTGCGGTGTAGGCATTACTGCTGCTAGTACAAACAGATGAGTTTTCCGTGTTTACATTTTTTCGTATTTAGAAAAGAGGAACAGGGCCGCACGGGGTGGCTCACACCTGTAATCCCAGCAATTTTTTTTTTTTTTTTTTTTTGAGATGGAGTCTCGCTCTGTCACCCAGGCTGGAGTGCAGTGGCGCAGTCTCGGCTCACTGCAAGCTCCGCCTCCCGGGTTCACGCCATTCTCCCGCCTCAGCCTCCCGAGTAGCTGGGACTACAGGTGCCTGCCACCACACCCAGCTATTTTTTTTTTTGTATTTTTAGTAGAGACAGGGTTTCACCGTGTTAGCCAGGATGGTCTCGATCTCCTGACCTCGTGATCCGCCCGCCTCGGCCTCCGAAAGTGCTGGGATTACAGGCGTGAGCCACCGCGCCTGGCCAATCCCAGCAATTTATAGGAGGCTGAGGTGGGCAGATCATGAGGTCAGGAGTTCAAGACCAGACTGGCCAATATGGTGAAACCCCATCTCTACTAAAAATACAAAAATTAGCCAACCATGGTGTAATCACAGCTACTTGGGACACAGAGGCAGGAGAATTGGTTGAACTAGGGAGGCAGCGGTTGCAGTGTGCCAAGATCACACCACTGTCCTCCAGCCTGGGCAACAGAGCAAGACTCCATTAAAAAAAAAAAAAAAAGGAAAACAAAAAAAACAAAAGAGGAACAAGAATTACTTTTGTAACCAGAAAAGAAAATAGATGGAGTGGTGGGTGCCTCCCACCATGGTGTCATGGGGAGGGGAGGGAGGATGTGGCCATGTGCACCTGTCGTCTTGGCCACCCGAGGCCTCACAGCCCAATCCTTGGTCCCCAGTAGGCCTTGACAACCATTGCTTTCTCTCTGGGTCTCCCTCCCACCATGCTGGTGAGATGATAACGACTGTGGACCAAAGGTTCCTGGCAGTGTGAGTGACGGGCGGTGGCACTCGGTGCAGGTGCATGTGGCACTACAAGGTAAGATGGTCCCCACCACTTCCATCCAACCCCAGGGTGACTCAAGAAGGTGCCTTGGGGCTGGGCGTAGTGGCTCACGCCTGTAATCCCAGCACTTCGGGAGGCTGACTTGGGTGGATCACCTGAGGTCAGGAGTTTGAGACCAGCCTGGCCAAGATGATGAAAACCCATCTCTACTAATAATACAAAAATTAGCTGGGTGTGGTGGCGGGCACCTGCATTCCCAGCTACTCAAGAGGCTGAGGCAGGAGAATCACTTGAGCCTGGGAGGTGGCGGATGCAGTGGGCCGAGATCGCGCCCCTGCACTCCAGCCTGGCCAACAGAGCGAAACTCCTTAAAAAAAAAAAAAAGGAAGGCAACCTGGTAGGTTTTCTGTCTTAAGACATTCATGCTCTGAGATAGGTTTAAAATGTGCTATTGGACAAGTATACATATGTAACAAACCTGCACGTTATGCACATGTACCCTACAACTTAAAGTATAATAATAATAAATAAATTTTTTAAAAAATGTGCTATTGGAGAAAGTGGTTTAGGAAATGCACATTTGTGGAGGGTCTGTGTTAATACACCTGAATTTTCTGCTGGGGGCATAGTCGCTCCCGGATCTCTGGGCCGGGGAGGCATACAGGGACCCTGGAGACCACCTGCGCCAAGGGAGGGACACGGAAAGGGCTTATTCCTTTGCAGCCACCTTGGCGAGAGTCTTTACTAGTGGCCGAAATTCCAGACTGTTTAGACACAGCTCTGTAGCCAAAATTGTCCGCTCTACCTGGATGTAACTGGAGAGCCAGAACAGTTTTCAAGGAAGTGCCGTGAAAGGCTGGGTGGTTTTGGTTTTACTATTTTGGTATTCCTTATCTTGTAAGGAAACACATCGTTGGTTTTTGCATCAGAGTACTGTGCTTTCCATTGCTGTGATTTTGCAAATCCCTTTTCTCTTTTGGGGAAGCTCCAGGGTGTGCCACCATTTGGTCATGGGTCTGCGTTGGTCTTATCAGCTGCTCCTGGAGCCCGGCCGTGCCCCTCTGTGCTCCCCCTTCCCAGGCTTCCACAAGGCCAGGGCCTAAGCTTGGCCAGCAGACGAGGGCTTCTCTATCCTCTGTGAGAATTGAGCCAGTCCTATGGAGTCAGCGTCTTCCTTCTTTCACAGCCAGTGTGCCTGGCTTTGACTCACCAGCAGTTGGGGTCCAGCCACTGGGCCTGAGGTCACAGCACCTTTTCCACCAGTTTTCACTCTCCTTTCCCTGCTGGCCACCGCCATCTCTCCGCCTCCCTAGCATTCCCCTCACATCTGCCTTGAATGTCCCATCATCTCCCAGGCATGCCACACAGACTCCAGGTAGTGGTCACCTGCACACCGACCATGGTGGTTGTCCTCTGTCCAATCAGTGCTGGCCCAGGGCAGGCGCAGTTAGATAGCTTCACTTGGGATGAGAGTGCATGGAGGCTGGTGGGGTGTGTGAGCTGAGTGCTTGCTCGGGATGTGGGGGGATATTGAGAGAAGGCTGGCAGGTGCCTGGGCAGAGTCTAGGATGCCACACATTGGATGTCACCCCTCGTGGGGCCTGGCTAATGGTTGGAGAACCTTCTGTGCTCGACAGAAGCGTAGAGGATTGTGGGGTGAGGGGCTCAGGTCTGAGCAAGCGGAAGAGGGTGGGCCTCACAGGTGGATCTGTTTACCACTATTGTCCTCCCATTGTCCATTTCAAAGACTGAGACTTTTCTTGACACAGTGCCATCCTGTGGCTGTGTGGGGCAGTGCTAGCCAGTGCGAAGTGTGTTCACCTGGGCAAGCTGCGCGGGTGGCCCCTGTGTCCTGCTGCCTGGCACAGACTACCTACTCTGACCCCCCTCTCCCCGCGGCCCTTCCTGTTGTGCCCTTCCAGCCCACTGGGGCTGGACACCAGAGCTCGACGCTGCCTGGGGTGGTGCTTCCGGAGGGCCGGGCCACAGGGGACCCTGGAGACAGTGCCCCATCGTCAGGGAAGCATAGGGCATAGGTGGTGCATTTTCCTTTCTGCACGTGTCATAAAACCAAGTCCAGGGAGGAACGTTTTTTGCTGGGCATTGGGTGGGCAGGGGGAGGTTGAGTCAGCCTTGGTCTCCCCATCAGTGCCTGTCACCCCAGAATCATCATCTGCTGATTACAAAAGCAACAAACAGTGTGTCCACAGTTGCAGAGGGACTGGCAGCCAGAACGCTGCTGTGGTCACTTCTGTCCACACTCGGCCCTGGCTCTGAACACAGTGTTCACCGCTCCGCCTGCCGCCACCCCCTTCCAGATGCTCAGTGGAACACAGTCCCCATGCAGGACGCCACCGGCATTGTCCCGGAGGAGAGGGACGTCATGTAGAAAGATAAACAGAGGGCGGTGGATTACCGGGGATCCACAGCTTCTGTGTCTAGGGCCAGGTCCTTTCAGCAGTGCCTGAGCAAAGCCCCCCCTTGCAGGATTAGGCCTTTCCTGCGAGCGCTACATGTTTCTCTCTCTTGCCTAAGGTTATTTGATGGAGGAAACCGACCAGATTTTACTGTGTTTTTAGGCGTCCATTAGGAGGTCTGATGGGGCCATGCACAAGGAATGTGTTAGCAGAGATTATGAGCATCTGCTGGTGGGAGAGACGGCACTGCTGCTCCATGACCTTGTCTCCGAGTGGAAGCTCTGACAAACCCAGGTGCAGAGGCCGCCTCTGGAGTGCGCTTGAGTCGCAGGCAGGACCAGTCAGGTTTTGAGCAGTTTGGGGGCCTGGAGGGATGGCAGTGGCCAGTCTGAGGTCAGGAAGACGATCTTGTGGGGGCTGGTTCCTCTCCTCTCTGGGCCTCCACTTTGTCTCCAATGTCACCTCTGGTCCCGACCTCCGGCAGCCACCTTGGGGGTGACCTTGGGCCACCAGGGAACGTTTTGGGGAAGAGGACAGGCTCAGGGTGGGAGGGGACCTCCACAGGGAGGAGATGTTGGGGTCGGACAATGAGGGGTGTCCAGGGCCATGGCCAGTTGAGAGGGGCTCAGGGCTGGAGCTACAAGGGTGGTCTCAAGGACAGTGGGTAACAGCTGAGGGAACCCCCTGGACACACGTTCCCGCCTGCCTCTGCTCATGCAGAGGGTCACCCCCCACCCGGCCTGGCTGTGTCCTTTCCCCAGCACGCTTTATTCACCTGCTGCGCCACCTCGCTGGTTTTGGTTTTTGTGTTTCGGGGTATGATTAAGAAAACATATTTGAAGAATGTCAGCATACAACAACAGTCCGGTAAGGGTGGAAGCACTGCTGGGGGCCGTGCTGCTGCTCACCCGCCTCTCTTCAGCCTCGCTCTCTGCCCCCCACCCTCCAGAGCAGCTGTGTCTCTGAGGCGTGGGCCACCTGCATTTTAGGTCTGAGTACGACCTCCTGGATGTCGCCTGTTGGAGTGGTCTCCTGCACTGTGTCCATGCGTCACCTGCGGGCCTCGGGACCCTTCCCCTGTCTGCAAGTGCATGGTGACTGGGAGCTGCCAGGCTGGTGGAGTAGTCAGGTGGGGTGCTCCAGTGGGACCAGCCCTGGAAGGGTTATTTACAAAGGGCTGGGCAGGGCGTGGGGCATCATGAGGGGTGACGTGGGACCCAGAGCTGGAGGCAGTGTTGTCAGAGTTGTGACGGCCTGTTGTCCTAGAGCATCAAGGGATAGGGCAGAATGGAGCCCAGAAAGGAAGGGGTCATGGTCAGAAGTCATGGGAGAGGGGCATGGACCAGCAGGTGGGGCACAGCCAGCCTGGGGCACTCCTCACACCCCTTGCCTCCCTCGCCCTATCCTCCCATCGGGCTCCCCACTGGGCAAAGCCACCAGAAGCCACGGGGCAGGGAACCTTCTCAGGCAGGGAGCACGCAGAATCTATTTTTCCTTTCTGCTTGACGACATTGTAGACGAGAAGGTTTATTAGTCTAATTCACCTTTAGCAAAACCAAAGGCTGCATTGGAGTCTGACATTTTCCCAGGAAGGTCTTCTCAAAGGCAGGCATTTGTGCATTTGTGTGGAGCTCCGCCAAGCACAGGTGAAACAACACAGCCCTCACTCCCGCAATCACCCCGGGAGGTTTGGGGCTGAGTGGAGCAATTTCAATCATTGCTTCATCCCAGGCATGTTTTTTTTTCCCCCCTCAAGGATGTTTTGAAGGTATTTCCACCACTTGCAAAAGGGCAAACGTGTCTGACGGAAAACATTCTTCCCCCTTGAGATTTTGGTTTTGCCCTCATTAGATTTCAGTGTTTCTGCTCCCCTGTTACCCTCGGCATCCTGGGTGTTTGGGAGGTTTGGGGAGAAACTTATTCCCTGTGGAGACAGAGCTGGGGAGGACAGGGACCCTCAGGGCTCCACTCAACAGACATTCCCAGACTTTGCTTCCCTGGGGCCGCCTGCAGGGATCACATTTAGACTTCACTTTGTTCTAGGAGGTCACAGCAGGGTCAGAGGCACAGACACGCCAACAAGATGTTGAACAGGCCCTGAGGAAGCAAGGGTGGCTCGTGCCCACCTGGCCCAGGTATCTTCCAAAGCCAGCTGAGCCTGCCCAGAGGCTGCAGGACAACCTCCTGGCCAGCTGTGGAGGCAGGGACATGCAGGGGAGGTGGTGTCTGACATGGACAACAGGCAGTGTGGTTCTCTGGGTACTCTGAGCTATGAGGTGGGGCGCCAGGAGGCCCAGAGCTGCTGGGAGATTCTGCATGAAGCAGGAACGTGGGAGGTGGTGAGCAGCCACACCGGGATTCCCCACCTGGGCGCTGCTGCCCCTTGCAGGCGATGATCCTTCATTGTGAAGCCTGTTCTGGGCAGTGTGCCTGGACTCTGACCACTAGACTTCAGCTGTGCTCCTAACCCAGTTTTGACAACCAAGAGGTCTGCATCATTGTCATGCCCCTGAGGTCGTGCCCTGGATAAGAACCACTGGGCTAACTCCGCTGAGAGGGAGTCCTCGTGGCTTCAGGTGGAGATGCGAGACCCTGGACCAGGGGTTGAGGCAGCAGGCTCTACAGGTGGCAGGTGGCCTTCAAGGGGCCCTCTGCGACCATCACGTGGCCAGGGTCAGTACTGTGGTGGCCGCAATCAACATGCTGGCCACATGTGGCCAGACCACAGCGGTGAAGCCCCACGCCTGAACTGGCTACTAGAGTCGTTGGGATTCTGCCTCAGCAATTTGGTTTCCTCCAGTTCTGGTGATTCTGAGATGGTGCGGGGTTGTCTCTGGCACATTGCAGAAAGCGGTTTTATAAGACAGCATGAGTTCCGGTTGCAACAAACCTCCTCTCGAGGACCAGCCTCTGCTTATGTTCAGCAGAGGATCTAAGTGCTTTCAAATTTCCATGACCTTGAGATGACCCCTAGGTCATGCTGTCATTAGAGATTGCTCACCTGTTCCTTCTCAGGTCATTCAAAACCTCTTTGGTTTAAACCCCAAAGTCCTGAGGAGAGAGAGGTGTGACCAGTGCCCCCAGAGCACCCCTGGGGAGGGAAGCCTCTCCGTTTCTGCAAATGTTCTAAAAATCTCAAGGGCTTCCATCTAGTGGCTTGTTTCAGGCTGGTTTTGATGGGACTTTCTGGGCTCTACAGATCTGCCATGGTTAGACGGTTGTGTGGTCTCCTGGGTGGGGCCGTGTGGCCTTCCCTTTTCGTTCCTCCCTCCCTCTCTCCCTTCCATGTTAATTGAGTGTCAACTGCATGCACAGAATCAAACTTACAGAAGTGAACACCGAAGGTATTTCATAGAATATAAGGTCCTCCGACAGTGGAACGTCATACAACCATTGCCAACAGTGCAGTGGAGTTCTGTGCACCAATGAGGGGAGGAGCGCCCAGGATATTGTTAGATTTTAAAAGCCCTGGTTATAGGATGTATGTGTGTGTGTGTGTGTGTGTGTGTGTGCATATGCATGTGTGTGTGTTTGTTTTTGTTTTTTGAGATGAAGTCCTACTGTGTTGCCCAGGCTTGAGTGCAGTGGCACCATCTTGGCTCACTGCAACCTCCACCATCCAGGTTCAATCAGTTCTCCTGCCTCAGCCTCCTGAGCAACTGGGATTACAGGCACTTGCCACCACACCCGATTAACGTTTGTATTTTTAATAGAGACAGGGTTTCACTATGTGGGCCAGGCTTTTCCCCAACTTCTGACCTCAAGTGATCCACCCACCTGGGCCTCCCAAAGTGCAGGGATTCAGCTGTGAGCCACTGCACCGGGCCTGGAGCCTGGTTCTTCTAGTGGAGGGTGGTGTTTAGAAATGGAGGTCTGGGTGCTTGGTATGCTCTTTGCTCTGGGGTATCTCACTCTCAAGTCTCTTCCTGGGCAGAGCTAGGACACAAAGATGTTTGTGTAGGTGTGTGTGTGCATATACACACACACACACACACTTAAATTCATACTGATTTTTTCCCCATTTTTCTATTGCTACCTATTGAAAGGCATGAACTTCACTGCAGCACTGCCGAGTTTGCTATGCTGTGCACATTCACGTCCTCCTGATCCCATACCAGCCCATTCGTGCTGCTTTGTAACAGAACACCCGAGGCTGGGTACTTAAAAACCACAGAGTTGATTTTTCTGAGTCCTGGAGGCTGGAAGCATGAGCACCTGTAGGTTTGGAGCCTGGCGAAGGCTCATTCCTCATAAATGGCAGTGTCCAGCTGTCCTCACATGGTGGAAGAATGGAAGAGAATGGACCCACTCCCGTGAGCCCTTTTATTGAGGCCTTATCCCATCCTTGAGGGGCCCACCCTCATGACTTCACGACTTCCTAAAGGCCCCCTCTCTTGATACGATCCCATTGGCCATGAAGTTTCAACACGTGAACTTTCGGGGGCTCCTCAGACTATAGCACCCCCAAATTCATATATTGAAATCCTTACCTCCAAGGTGATAGGAAGTGGAGCCTTTGGGAAGTGATCAGGGTCTCCCAGGAGTGGAATGAATGTCCTTATAAAAGAGGCCTCAGACCACCCGTCACCCCTTCTGTCATCTGAAGGGGTGGCAAGAAGGTGCTGGTCTAGGAACCAGGTGGCAGACTCTCACCAGACGTTGAATCTGCCAGCACCTTGCTTTTGGACTTGCAGCCACCCAAACTGAGAAACAGATGTGTGTGGTTTACAAGCTGCTCAGCCTCTGGTATTTTGTTACAGCAGCCCAAGTGGAGTTAGAGTTCATTCTTGTTTTTTTCCTCTTCTATATTTGTAACTCTTTATCAGTTCAAAACCTGTTTTCATTCTCCTTAGTATAGTTACTGATTTTTCTCAACATTCCATTATTTAAACAATCTCGCAACTCCATCAGGCCGCCACTTCACTCAGCCCCCTTCTGTCTGCCCGCTCCACAGCTGCCCCCTTCCTGGCTGCCCTGTCCATGGCCACCCCTCCCTGGCCACTCCTTTCCTGGCTGCCCCCTCTCTGACTGCCCCCTTCCCAGCTACCCCTTCCCCGGCCACTCCCTTCCCAGCTGCCCCTTCCCCAGCCTTGCTGCTCTGCCCCACTCAGTTCTGATGGTACTAGCTGGTTCTGACTCCAGCAGTTGGAGATGGGTCTGCATAGAGACTTGACCGAAATATTTCATTATTCGGAAAAGAAGAGAGAGAAGAAAGTTTTTTTAAAGAAGTTTAAAGGGAATAAAAATCCAAAATACCAAAAGATGTGAGATGCAGCTAAAGCAGCACTGAGAGGGAAATTTATAGCACTAAATACATTAGAAAAGGGGGAGTCTCATATCAATAAGCTGGGAGAGCAGGTGCCAGGGTGCCAGCACCTTCACCATGCTGGCCTTGGCCCATCCTGTGCCCGGAACCTTCCAACACAAGAATTGAGAAAAATCTCAGATACAACCATTTGGCCCCTTTCATTCCCATGCTGTTTCTTGTATAAGTATGTGGCAAACTTTAGAAATTCCTCTTAGAAATATGAATGGGGGGGTCTGTCTGTCTCATTCCTTATGCTCCCGACCTGTACCATTCATTGTTGGCTGTGACCCAGCCAAGCCACCGAGTGTTTTTCCTGACCAGAAACCTCCACGCCAGCGCCCTGCAGAAGCTGCTTGAGTTGCTTTCTCTGTGTGAAACTCAGAGGTGGACGGGCCACTCCACAGTCTCTGCTGCCTCCTCGTGCTCCACGCCAGCCTTTCAGCAGAGACGGAGTTTGTCTTCCTTTTACAAAAATGGATGAGCCAAGCCCAGATCACACACACCTGCTGTTGTCTTCACTTAGCCCCATTCAAGCTACTTGTGTAAATTGTCCATGCACCTTTTGACCCCTCCTGGAGAATATTCACCTCTCTTGACTGTGTTTTATCACTCATAGCCTCCTGGTGGGAAGGCCAAATAATGCATTTTCTCTCCATGTTAGAGGGAAAAATTGGAAAGATCTTCCCAAAAGTTACCCAGGTGGAGAGTGGCAGGTGGCTGGTGAGGGGGGAGGATGCCCACCCAGGAATCGTTTTTTTGCCTTACTGAGGTGTTCACATAACATAAAATCAAGTTTTAAAATGGCATTTAGTATATTCACAGTATTGTGTCATACCACCTCTATTGAGGTCTAAGATATTTTCATGCCATCAGTTGACCAATAGTAGTAACTTTTAAAAAATGGTAAAATATTTTCGTCACCTACACCTGTAATCCCACCACTTTGGGAGGCTGAAGTGGGTGGATCACTTGATGTCAGGAGTTTGAGAGCAGCCTGGCCAACATGATGAAACCCCGTCTCTACTAAAAATACAAAAATTAGCCAGGCGTGGTGGTGTGCACCTGTGATCCCAGCTACTTGGGAGGCTGAGGCAGAAGAATTGCTTGAACTGGGGAGGCGGAGGTTGCAGTGAGCCAAGATTGTGCCATTGCACTCTAGCCCAGCCTGGGTGACGGCAAGACGCTGTCTCAAAAAGAGTATTTTCATCATCCCACAAGGAAACCCCATACTATCAGCAGTGACTTACTACCCTTCCCCAGCCCCTGGCAACACCTGTCTGCTCTGTGTCTGTGGATGTGCCTGTCCTGGAAATTTCATAGGAATGGAGTTGTACAATGTGTGTCCTTTCATGTCTGGCTGCTTTCACTGAGCGTGGTGTGTTCCACAACCCTCGCGTTGTCGTATGTCAGTGCTTCATTCCTTTTGGTGGCTGGGATTCCAGTGCAGGGATGGGCCAGTTTTACCATTCATCTACTGATGGCCATTTAGGTGGTTGCCACCTTTTGTGAATTGTAGGTAGTAATGCCATCAACACTCGTGAACTCATGTTTTTTGAGTTCCTGTTTTCAGTTCTTTTGGGTATACGCCTGGGGGTGGTAGTTTTGTGTTTAATGCTTTGGGGAACCCCATCTGTGTATCTCAAACCACCCACAGCACCGTGTTTGTGCGCCCCCTGCCTCCCCAACACTTGCTGGCCCCCACCGCAGAATTAGCATCACATTAAACCAGACTCACCGAGAGGGGGGTATTTTAAACCAGGGCCCCACTCGGCACCTATTCTGGGACGGCAGGAGAGGGATGGGCCATCGGGATGCTGTGATTGCTTCTCTGGGCAGCAGGGACCTCAGACTCCACAGGTCACCCCCTCCTCCACGCAGCCCTCCTGCTGGTTCTTTCAGCTCTCCACCTGAGAACATTTGGCTCTTTGGCCAAAAGGGCTGTTACTTTTGACCCAGTGGTCACTGGTGGGTCTGTCTGGGAGTCAGAACCAAGCAGCACTTGTTGGGTGCTGTGTATCAGAGACCGTTTCTTAAATGCCCCGTGCCTGCTGCTCTGATTCACAAAGGCCAGACTGAAGTCAGGTCTCCGAGCAGTGGGCGTCTCACATGAGTCTGTGCCACCCGAAAAACAAGTGCGGATTGTGTTGGCCTTGTCTTTTACCTCCAGCTTGCTTTCTCCCGCGGTTTTTGCTTGAATCTGTAGCTCCGAGCAGTTGATTACCAGCAACAGTTTACAACAACTGCAGTTTTGTAAACAGCAGCTTGCTTTCATGAAAGCCTTCCCAGTATAAATGCTATTATGTCCTTCCCCCAGAAGTCTCATGCCCAGCCCCAAAAATGTGAATTATAAGTGGTAAAGATAATGTGGGGCTCACACAGTAGGGGGAGGTGGGTCTTTGCCTGGGATTGCACCTAATGTTTAAGCACCCCATAATGGAGCACACTTCCACGCGGTTTCCAAAGTGGGCTGAGTTACGAGCTAGAAAACAGATAATTTTTAATGCACTCACCTTCCTGTTGCTTAACCAAAAGTGAAATCTTTAAGGAGACAGCTTATTAGGCCTTGTGATTTTATCAGCTGATGTAAAATAAAAAGGAAATGTACTCGAATATCGGGGCATGGTAGAAGCCTCCCTTGGATTTACTGAGAAAGATGTGTGGGAAACTCACGTATCTCTGCTGATGTCACCCTCAAAGTCCCTGTAACACAGAGCAGATGTGTGTTGTAATAGTAAACAATTATATTGCACAAAAAGAAATTGAGGTACGGTGGTGGATCTCATCTACCTTAGATGATTGGATAAGGGGGAATAGAAGCCGCAGCTGTGGTGGCCACGTATAGCCGTGCGGGCTGCACACTGCACAACTCGAGGTAGGGCTTGCTGCCTGGGTGTCCAGGGTCCCCTGAAGTCATGCAACTTGGCCATCTGGCTGAGCTGCTGTTCCCAGTTCTGTGTGCTGCCTTTCAGCCTAGTTGCCCTATTTTTGAGATGTGGATGTCCTGGAGTAGGCGGGCCCCGATCCAAGATGATCGGTGTCGTCCTAAGAGGACAGGTGCTGAGACTCAAAGGCACTCAGGGAGAAGCTGCGTAGCCAGCTCCTGGAACACACCATGCTCCAGAAACTCCTGAGTTTCTGGAACTTTGAGACCCACATGCTTAGGTTCCGTGGCCAGCATGGATCATGCAGGGGCTGGTGCTGCTTTTCTTGCTGGAAGTGCGTCTGAGGCTGACTGGGTGGATGTGCGCCTTATTCTGGGAGGGGCTGACCAGGAGCTGAGACCCATGAGAGCTGCCTAGGGAAAGGGGGCTCATCCCCGGATGGCAAACCGTATCTCTTTGAGAAGGGAGAGGTTTCACCCGAGGTCACTGATTCCAGAAGGACTCTTGTACCCCACCCTGGAACAGACTCCTGGCCCAGACAGGGAGCTCCACGCCTTAAGACAGGAGATGTGGGGCCGTCGGTGGCCGGGCAGCGGCCTCCTGGTATCTGTACTGTAGGATCACAGGGTCGGGGAGCAGGAGCCTGGCCAGGTGCTGTGGTCAGGAGGACACCCCCGGAAGAGCAGAAGCGGGTGTTCACAGGAGGGGCCCTGGGGCTTGAGTGTTGGCTGCTGTCTTCATTTTCTGAGGCCCCCGTCACAAAATACCGCGGACCGGGTGGCTCAGACAATTCTCTCCCAGTCTGGCACTTAGAAGTCTGAAGTCAAGGCATGGACAGGGCTGTGCCCTCTCTGAAGTCTGAAGGGCTGGGCCCTCCCTGTTTTTTCCTAGCTGTTGGGGGTCCAGGTGTCCCTTGGCTGGTAGACAGCCACTCCAGCAGCTGCCTCTGTGGCTACGTGGCTTCTCCCTGCGTGCCTTTGAGTCTAAGCATCTGTCCTCTTAGGAGGACACCGGTCATCTTCGATTGGGGCCTGCCTACTCCACGACATCTGCATCTTAATTAACTCCATTGGCGCCAGCCCTTTGTCTAAACGAGGCCATGTTCTGAGATTCTGGGAGGCAGAACTTGAAGGGTCACCATGCAGCCCAGCACAACTAGTTTGGGGAACTAACTTAAGGCTGGGGGCTCCTCATCCTTGTCCACCTGCTGCCCACCCTGTGATGTGTCCTCCCCCTGCTGAGGACAGTGGCAGAGAAAACGCTGATGCCTTCTGTGCTTTCTCTCTTGACAGCCCAACATCGGCTACCTGGGCCTGCCCCACAGGCTGTCCAGGGAGAAGATGGCTGTGTTGGCGGTGCGGCGGGTGACTCTGTTACAGCTGTGGCTGTGTGCTTCGGGAAAGGACATCGGGAACTACAGCTGCACTGCCCAGGACACTCAGACTGGCTCCAAGAAGTGAGCATCTGAGGAGGGGAGGCCCTGGGGTCCGCACCCCCTAATGTGGTTATCCTGCAGACTTCCCAGAGCAGGGCCCCATATAGGTACTCTGGGTGCAGTGCCCTAGCAATCTCAGTCCAGGCTGGAGTCAGACTCCCTCTCCATGGTTGGGGCACCTTCCCTCTGACATGTTAGAACCTTCTAGAATAGTCTCCCTAAGTATCAAGAGTGGCCAGGCCAACCCCAGGGTTGTGATGGCTGATTTGTAGACCCAGAGACGGTCTCTGGCCCCACTTCCACGGATTACTGGCTTTGTTCCCACAAATTCTGGTGCCTGGGACTCCAGGATTCTCTGTTAAGTGCTGTGTCACCCAGCTTGTCCCAGAGGCTTATGTGTGTGTATGTGTTTTCCTGAGATGGGGTCTCGCTCTGTTGCCCAGGCTGGAGTGCGGTGGCACGCTCCCAGCTCACTGAAGTCTTGATCAACCTCCTGGGCTCATGCCATCCTCCTGCCACAGCCTTCCGAGTAGTTGGGACCACAGGCCTACACCACCACACCCAGCTAATTTTTTAAATTTTTTGTAGAGACAAGGCCTCCCTATGTTGCCCAGGCTGGTCTTGAACTCCTGGACTCAAGCAGCCCTCTAGCCTCGGCCTCCTGAAGTGCTGGGATTATAGGCACAAGCCACTAAATCACCACAGAAGAACCTTTTTTGAAGATAATATAATAGCCCTGATACATCCTGAACACCTGATAGGGGCTGGGGGCAGTCCCTTGCCTGGTTCATCTCATCCTGCCCAACTGGGATGGAGGCAGGATGGTGCCCTTTTGCTGAGATGTAAACTGTGCCCCAGAGAGGTCACAGCCCTTGCCCGAGGTCGCACCGCTGCCTGGGGTGCCACCAGGGTTCTCATTTTCTTCTGGCCTCACTTCAGGTCCATTCCTTTTTCTGGAAGATCTCAGAGGCCAAAGTGGAGTCGAGTCCCCGCTGGCCTTGACCTGTGCCCCCAGTGCTCACATTCAGTCTGTGTGTGGACCAGCCTGGGTGGGCAGGACTTGGTGGTCACTGGTGAGTGTCAAACACCAAAATGGTCAGGACCGAATGCAAGTGCAAGGAAACAGGCACAGAGAGGCATACGGAGCCTGTGGCGGGACCAGATGCAGGAGCCCCCTTTTACTCTGGCCTCTGCCCACCTGCCTGCTTGGTTTCTGAACCCAGCCTGCTGTGGCCGCCTCTTGCTGCCCAGACATCACAGAGGACAGCTTTACCTCCTCAGTTCCCTGGCTCTGACCAGCCCTCTGCTCCTGGGGGGCGTCCCCAACCTGCTGGAAGACTTCCCGGTGCACAACTGACAGTTTGTGGGGGTGCGTGCGGAACCTGTCAGCTGACAGCAAAAATGTGGACATGGCTGGATTCTTCGCCAACAATGGTACCAGAGAAGGTACGGTGGCCGCCGGGGTGTCGGGGCTGCCGCAGTGGTAGCCACACAGAGGTCACCGCTTACAGATCGCAGGGGAGCCATCTTTTTTCTTACCAACGTGTGTGCCCGGCTGTGGGCAGCTCTGGCAGTGGAACCTGGAGTCCAGGCTCTAGATGTGCAGCTCCCGGTTTCTGCAGTTTGGAGTTGCTGTGACGCTGCAGGCCCAGCCAGCTAACCCAAGGCACACATGATCCTAGGGTCTTGCATATGTCACCTGGTGACCGGATCGGCTGCCATGATGGCCTGGAGCCCCAGCGTGTCTAAATGTGGGCAGTGTGTTCAGCACCTTCTCAGTTCCCACGTTCCTGCCTCTGCCAGAGGTGTTTAGACCTGGTCTGATTTCTGTCCAGCCCCGTGTTCATTCCATCCTGGTTTCCCACACTGTGCCCGGCACAGCAGACCCTGGACGGTTCCTTTAAGTGGGGTTCTGCTGCATGCTCTGTGGTGCCAGGCTGCTCGGAGGAACTTCCATGATGGGATGTGGTGTCAGAACGGGGGCACCTGTGTCCACAGGTGGAACATGTATGTGTGTGAGTTTCCGCTCCAATTCAGTGGGAAGAACTGCGAGCAAGGTGAGTGGCTGGCATCGTCTATCCTCCAGCCATGGCGGCCTGGGAGGTATTGCTGCTTGTGTCTGGGACCACTGTGAGGAGGCTTCACATTCTGGACCAGCAGCCTCCAGCAGCATATGCTGTGTTGACTGCAGACTCAGTGCTTTCTCCAACAGACTACTCCGCAGAACCCCCACTGCTCACCCTGGGGTCCCCAGTCCCACCAGCCACTCCTGACCCAGGGCCAACCCCACTAGCCACTGAGCCCAGGGATCCAGAACCCATCTCCTCCTGCCTCCCATCCAGCTTCAGAGCCCCTTGCCATGCCCATCTGTGGCTAGGGGCCTGCAGGTCTTCACACTTGCTAAGAAGGAGGCTCACGTTCCAGGGTGGGCTTTTGTGGAGCCCACGTGGCTGACCGGCCTGCAGGCCCACCCCCAGCCCTGCAGCCAGGAGTCTCCAGCCTGTGTGATTTCTGGAGGCACCTGAATTCCCCGGGCCTGTGTTCGCAGCCATGCCCCACGCCCAGCTCTTCAGCGGTAACAGCGTCATTTCCTGGAGTGATGTGAACATCACCGTCTCCATACACCGGTACCTCGGGCTCATGTTGCGAACTCAGAAGGAGCACAGCCTTCTGATGGAGGCGATCAGCAGCACGCCCACCTACTTTTGTCTCCAGGTGACTGGGGTCCCATGCCACCAGGGCACCTGCTAGGTGGGTACTCAAAGGAGGGACCCAGGTGCTGGGCTTCCTGGTGCACACTCCAGCACCTGCTACTTACCTTTCCCCTGTGCCTGCCCCTGGGTTTCTCCGAAGAGGATGAGGAGGAACATGAGCCCTTTCCTCTGGGAGGTGGAGACTGAGCGAGGGAACATGGGGTTGGGCCAACCCCAGGGGCTGGCAGAGCTCAGCCGAGGTGCATTTTAAACGGCAGCTCCAGTCTCCCTCTAGCCCGAGGGCTTGGCTGGAGCCATGGGCATGGCAGAGCTGAGGGAGGTGCCCAACCTTCAGGGGGAAACAGCGGGCCTCACCAGTTAAAGGTGCAGCCAGGTGGAGGCCGGGCGCCCTGGCTCACGCCTGTAATTCCAGCATTTTGGGAGGCTGAGGCGGGTGGATCACCTGAGGTCAGGATTTCGAGACCAGCCTGGCCAACATGGAGAAACCCTGTCTCTACTAAAAATACAAGAAAATTAGCTGGCCGTGGTGGTGGACGCCTGTAGTCCCAGCTACTCCGGAGGTTGGGGCACGAGAATTGCTTAATCCCAGGAGGTGGAGGTTGCAGTGAGCCGAGAACATACCATTGCACTCCAGGCTGGGTGACAAGACCGAGACTTAGTCTCAAAAAAAAAAAAAAAAAAAAAAAAAGAGCTGCAGCCAGGTGGTGATTGGCATCAATGCACCATTCAGTGTCTCTGGGAGCTTGGCTCAGCCCAGGGATGCATAATGCCCTACTGTGTCGCCATCTGCATGTTTTCTCTATCTTGTTGGTCTTTACTGTTTCCTTTATGTGAAACAAAAGTTTATTTGTTGGATAAAGTTCCGAACAACTTTTAGAAGGTGATATGAATGCACTCTTACCTCTGGTTTCTTGCATCACGCAGTTTCTGCTCACATCTTCCACGCTCCGTAGACACTTCCTGTGAGAAACAGTCACAAGCCCTGTCTTCTCTCATCAGGCTGCCCTTTTGCCACACCCTGGAGACTCCGCTGTACAAGGTAGCCACGAGGACCCTTCCTTCAAGGGAACCCCCAGCCCTCAGCTTGCCCTCTGGCCCCTCTGCCTGCACATCCCCAGGTCATTCTCATCTGTAGTGACGGCGGGGCACAGACGTTCTCCTGTAAACCCTGTTGTTGTGACCCTTTTTGATCAGGGTCTAGCTCTGAAAACTCACTAGGCAATTCTCCCTCCTAAAAAGCTCCCTTTATGTCTTTTTTTTTTTCTTTTGAGACGCAGTCTTGCTCTGTCACCCAGGCTAGAGTGCAGTGGCTGGATCTCAGCTCACCGCAAGCTCCGCCTCCCAGGTTTACACCATTCTCCTGCCTCAGCCTCCCGAGTAGCTGGGACTACAGGCGCCCACCACCTCGCCCGGCTAGTTTTTTTTTTTGCGCCTCCCAGGTTTACGCCATTCTCCTGCCTCAGCCTCCCGAGTAGCTGGGACTAGCCGCCCATCTCAGCCTCCCAAAGTGCTGGGATTACAGGCTTGAGCCACCGCGCCCGCCCTATGTCTTTCCTTAGACCTAATTTGCCTCTCCTAGCACAGGAGTGGCCTGTGGGAGTTGTGCCTGAGCAGGGTGCTCTGTCTTTGATTTTACAGATTCCAAAACTGGGTTATTCCTTCCTTCTTCCTAGGCCTTTTTTTTTTTTTTTTTGCTGGAGTTTTGCTCTCGTTGCCCAGACTGGAGTGCAGTGGTTCACCCTCAACTTGCTGCAACTTCTGCCTCCCAGGTTCAAGCGATTCTCCTGCCGCAGCCTCCCGAGTAGCTGGAATTACGGGCACTCAACACCACACCTAGGTAATTTTTTGTATTTCTAGTAGAGACAGGGTTTTGCCATGTTGGTCAGGCTGGTCTTGAACTCCTAACATCAGGTGATCCACCCGCCTCAGCCTCCCAAAGTGCTGGGATTACAGGCATGACTCCTAGGCTTTTTTCCAAGTTTGTACATTGTGTGTGTGTGTATGTCAGTGTGTGTATGTGCATCTCTACATGCATGCACATTTGTGCACGTCTGTGCATGTGGCTGTATATGTATGTATGTGCAGGCATGTGATGAGACCTGGGTGCACACGGTCTCAGCAGCATTGACTTCCTTCTTGTTGTTATCTCCAACCAGAGTGGGCCTGGGTCTCCCTCCCACCCTCCCTTCAGTACACGGAGATGCTGCCCTTAGGTTAGCCTCCTCTCCTGCCTTGGAGTGGGCCACAGAGGAACACTTGCCCCGTCCTCCCAGGATGACCCCCGCCCCACCCAGGTCCCCACAGTCGAGAAATCCCTCCCAGAGTGAGGTCTGGGCCAGCTGCGTGTCCTCTGCTGTCAGCTGTGCGGAACCACACCTTGTTGCTTTTGCTCCTTTGGGCTCTGGACCTCCTTGTGCTGCCGAACATGTCCTGGGTGCCATCCCCCATCAGGGGAGGCTGGGCTGGGATCAGAGGTGGTCAGAGGTGAGATGGATTTTACAGAGTGCCTGCTCCAAGTTTTCATTCCACACAGGGGGAACTAAGGCATAGAGGCTCTTCACTCGGCCCCATGGTGTATTCACTGCCCACGTTCCTGGAACGGCCATAGGCCCCTCTTGTCACCCCTATGGACAGCCCGTCTAGAAACAGTTCTGTGTAGCCGAGATTGGCGTGAGGGTTGGCGGGTGGACAGAGGGGCTGTCCAGCTCATGCCCTCCCCGTCGCGAGTGCCTGGTTGGAGGGCAGTGGGGGCAGGAACGAGAGTGCTCCCCCCAGGCTGGTGGAGGTCAGGGTCTTAGCAGATCAGTGAGGGCTCAGGAGACGGGTCAGGGCTGGGGCAGGGGCTCCGGCCTGCACAGGGAGCCTTAGCTGTTACTCCCCTGTCACAGCTCCGGGGCATTTTCCGGCACAGACGGCTCGGATTGCCTGGAATCTGAGGTGTGCACCAGGGATGATTACAGCTGGCCTGTGGGCCCCTTGTTAAACTTGTAATTTCATGAGTCTCCCAGGTAGCCCTAGAAACTTGCTCTGGGCCAAAACTTGGCAAACGCGGTGCTGAGCGGGGATGGTATTTTCTCTGCGGTGGTTTCACTGTCAGAACAAGTTAAATTGGCTGTCTGGAGGCAGGTGATGAATTGGGGTCTGCAGGTTGTTATTCGGCAGTGGGGTCTCTGTAGTGCGGAGTGAAAAGTGTGCGTTCAGTAGGAACGGCGCTGGAAGCCACAGACTCCCGTGTTGTTGGCGTAATTACATCATGGAAAGCTCATCCAAAAATTAGCAATTTTGCCAGAGACTACAGCCAGTCCTCCCTGTGGAAGTCTGGGTGACAGGCATGGTGGCCCTGACGGGATGCTACAGACTTTAATGGACACCCAAAAGACTCTCAGGCTCAAAAGACTCCCAGGGCAGCTCCCAGAGACCGGTCAGCTGCACATTACATGAAGGTTCTGGGGAATTCCTCCTTGGCATCATCAGCTTGCAGGCCTCCCGTGGGCCTGTGAGCTCTGTAAGGCAGCAGTTTGGGTGTTTCTGAAGGGATATCCCCTGCGCCCCGACCACTCTGGCAGGACAAATAAGGCTCTATTGCCATTCCACAGCCCAAGCAATTTGGATAATTGCTCTTGGGCACCCCACATCCAACCACCTTCTCAGGTGGGATAACTTGTGATTGCTGAATGCTTCTCTAACTGAGAGCTGGGGACACGCCTAAGATAGGAGGCAGTTACCACCCATAAAAGAGGGGTTCATTCTGTGGATATGACTTGTTTCTAGACATAACGTCTTTTTTATCACTGAACTGCTTACTTTGGAGTTTTTTAAGTGAGAACAATGGAAGAGAATGGCAAAGTAAATTAATAAGCTAACTTCTATAGAACAAAAGAAAACAAAATAGAGCCCGGGCACAGTGTCTTATGCCTGTTGTAATCTCAGCACTTTGGGAGGCCTGTGATCAGGAGATCAGGAGTTCGAGACCAGCCTGGCCAACATGGGGAAATCCCGTCTCTGCTAAAAATAAAAAAATTCACCAAGTGTTTTGGTACACACTTAAAATGCCAGCTACTTGGGAAGCTGAGGCAGGAGAAGCATTTGAACCTGGGAGGCAGAGGTTGCAGTGAGCCGAGATCGTACCACCACTGCACTCCAGTCTGGATGACGAGCGAAACTCTACTAAATAAATAAAATAAATTAAATTAAAAAGAAACAAAAAAAAAGGAAAGGGAAAAAGGTGAAAAGTTACCTTATATCAGCCCAGGTATAGTAGCTCATGCATGTAATCCCACCACTTTCAGAGGTTAAGGCAAGTGGGTAACCTGAGGTCAGGAGTTCAAGACCAGGTTGGCCATGGTGGAGAAACCTTGTTTCTACTAAAAATGCAAAAATTAACCAGGTGGCAAAAAAAAAAAAAACTCATATCAATAGAGACCAAAAATCAAATACAGTTTTAGTTACATAACGTTTATACCTTAGACTTACGTGGTATTTAGATTTCTGAGTTAGCATGCGTGTAGCTTTTTTTTGTTTTGTTTTGTTTTGTTTTTTGTTTCTTGATGGCGCCTCACTTTGTCTCTCAGACTGGAGTGCAGTGGCATGATCTTGGTTCACTGCAACTTCTGCCTCCCAGGTTCAAGCGATTCTCCTCCCTAAGCCTCCTGAGTAGCTGTGATTGCAGGTGTGCGCCACCACGCCCGGCTAATTTTTGTGTTTTCAGAAGGACAGGGTTTCGCCATGTTGGCCAAACTGGCCTCCAACTCCTGACCTCAGGTGATCTGCCCGCCTCAGTCTCCCTAAGTGCTGGGATTTCAGGCATAAGCTACCACGCCCGGCCTCATTTAGCATTTTCTAGTAAATCATTTTGATTTTGTTTTTAGCATAATTGCAGGTCAAAGAACGTATACTATGTGGTTTCAGAGCTTGGAAATGTATTGAAACTTGCTTTACAGCCCAGATCTAGTCTTTCTTTTTTTGGATGAAGTCTTGCTCTGTTGCCCAGGCTGAAGTGCAATGGTGTGATCTCGGTTTACTGCAGCCTCTGTCCCCTGAGTTCAAGTGATTCTCCTGCCTCAGCCTCCTGAGTAGCTGAGATTACAGGCATCCGTGGCCAGCATGCCCAGATAATTTTTTGTATTCTGTCAGCCTTTGATCGTTTAATAAGCAAGCGTGTAATTTGTCTCTGTCATGCAACGTCCAGATCTGAACCTCGGCCCTTACCTTCTCTCCTGCCTTTAACTTCCCAACCAACAGAATGGGGAGGTCCTGCCCTTGAAGATCGTCATCTACGCCACCATGTCCTTTTCGCTGGCAGCCCTGCTGGTGGCCTTCGTCCTCCTGAGCCTGGTCTGCACGCTGCGCTCCAGCCTGCACAGCATTCACAGGCACCTCGCCGTGGTGCTTTTCCTCTCTCAGCTGGTGTTTGTGATTGGGACCAACCAAACAGGAAACCTGGTATGGCCACTCTGTTCCCCTCCCTACTTTCTAGGCTGCACCTTCGAGTGGTTACTATAGTCCCATGTTGGCCACTCCAAGCATCCTGGTTAGTGTCTTCCTCACCACCACCACTTCCGCTTCACAGACGTTCTTTGAGGAATATGCCAGGCGACAGGCTGTGGGTGGAGACATGGGATTCACCTGCAGGCAAGTGCTTCACCACCTTGACTCTTTATTGTGAGATGGGGGACCCTTTCTTTCTTTTTGTTTTTGAGATGGAGTCTCACTCTGTCACCTAGGCTGGAGTGCAGTGGTGCGATCTCAGCTTACTTCAACCTCTGCCTCCCAGGACCAAGTGATTCTCCTGCCTCAGCCTCCCAAGTAGCTGGGATTACAGGTGTGTGCCACCACACCCAGCTGATTTTTGTATTTTTGGTAGAGACGAGGTTTCACCATGTTGGCCAGGCTGGTCTCAAACCCCTGACCTCAGGTGATCCACCCATCTCAGCCAGGCCGGTCTCAAACCTCTGACCTCAGGTGATCCACCCATCTCAGCTTCCCATAGTGCTGGGATTACAGGCGTTAGCCACTGCGCCTGGCCAATGGCCCTTTCTGAATTATGTTTGGGGAGAGCTGACCCACACTGCATCTTTAGCTGCTGAATTCCCACGGGCTTTGGGTGCATTTAACCCTTTACCTCAGTCACCGTTCACACACTCAGTAGCTGTTCACTGAATGAGCACCTGCTGTGTGGTTGGGACTGGGAACACAGCAGGGGATGGAGCAAGTGGTCCAGTTCCCTGCCTTCCCAGAGCTGGTGATCCCACAGCTGAGTATCCCTGAGGGGTGCTCCTCAGGTCAGGTGATGGCAGAGGCTGCCCTAGGAAGTGACTCTTGGGCTGAGGTGGAAAGCTGGAGAGAGATCCACCGAGCAACAGGCTAGGGAGGTGCAGAGACCAGGACACACCCAAGGTGTCAGTATCTGGTGAGGAAGAGAGCTGAGAACTTTGGCTGGCACTGCCCTGCCACTGGGGTAGAGCCCAGTGAGGCACCAGTGGCCCTGGCTGACATCTAGTCCATGTATGTGTACCAAGGGCACTGGTCCTGAACAGCTCAGTGGCTTCATCCTGCCAGTGAGATACAGATAGGATCTTGCTGGTAACATAGAGGTAGAAGATAAAGTCGGATCCAGACTCAGCCCATGTGTGGAGGTGTCTTAAAAGCATCATAAAGGTTGACAGTAATGAGAAAGGAGATGACTGATAAATGCCAATCAGGATGAACCTAGGGGCTCTATAAAATGATCAAACTAAATTGGCTTGAAGATAAATGGTGATATTTAGAGACAATGCTGCTATAAAAAGGTCCACTCACTGGGAAGATACTAACTTCTAAATTTTTATGTACCTAATAAAATGAACTCAAAACATATCTATAGAAAGCACAGACTGGGCTGGGTGTGTGGACTCATGCCCGTAATCCCAGCACTTTGGGAGGCTGAGGCAGGCGGATCACGAGGTCAGGAGATCGAGACCATCCTGGCTAACACAGTGAAACCCCGTCTCTACTAAAAAAATACAAAAAAATCAGCCGTGTATGGTGGCGGGCGCCTGTAGTCTCAGTTGCTGGGGAGGCTGAGGCAGGAGAATGGCGTGAACCCAGGAGGCGGAGTTTGCAGTGAGCCAAGATTGCGCCACTGCACTCCAGCATGGGCGACATAGTGAGACTCCATCTCAAAAAAAAAAAAAAAAAACAAAACAAAAAACACAGACTGACGTTAAACATTCCAGAGGAATTGCTAAGATTCATAATGAAAAGGTTGTCAGTGAAAATTACACATCAGGTTCCTGTCCTGCCTCTGCACCTGCCAGCCATGAGCTCCACACAGTTCAACAAGGGCCCATTATACAGACCCTCAGCCGAGGTCAAGCAGCATCTCTTGTCCAAATTATAACCTGTAGAAGGAGGCAGAGCTCCACAGATGGATGGAGGGGACCCACCAGCCTCTGCATCAGCCCTGACTTGCAGAAGGGCCTGAAGGACGGGATTATCTTATGCACACTCATGAACAGCTACAGCCGGGCTCAGTCCCCAAGGTCAACTGCTCCATGCAAAACTGGCACCAGCTAGAAAACCTCTCCAACTTCTTGAAGGCCATGGTCAGCTACGGATGAATCCTGTGGACCTGTTTGAGACCAACAACATGGTTGAGAGTGGAAGCATGACACAGCTGCAGGTGTCTCTTCTTGCCCTGGTGGGGAACACCAAGACCAAAGGACTGTAGAGTAGGGTGGACATTGGCCTCAAGTACTGGGAGAAGCAGGAGTGGAACTTGGACAATGCCACCATGAACGCCGGCCAGTGTGTCATCAGGCTGCAGATGGGCACCAATGAATGGGCCGGGCAGCTGGGCATGACCGCATACAGCACAAGGCAGCACCTCTACAACCCCAAGAGCCACACCCTGCCCCCCATGGACCACTCGACCATCAGCCCCCAGATGGGTACAAACAAGTGTGCCAGCCAGGTGGGCATGATGGCTCCCGGGACGTGGTGGCACATCTGTGACACAAAGCTGCGAACCTACTAGTGTGGCAACTTCTCCATGTCCCTGCATATGGGGTACACGCAGGGTGTCAACCAGAACGGCCAGCTCTCCAGCCTGGACTGGCAGATACACGACCCCAAGTACTGTCCTCAAGGCACAGTGGCCGACAGGGCTCCCTTGTGTGCTGGCAACTGCCTGGGTCCAGGGGTGGTTCCTGAATATCTTCCTTATGTCTTACTACCAGGAGGAAGCCGGCTACTGAGGCTACCAGCACATCTCTCCCCACATCATCTCCCTGTCTGGGTTTTTAAAAATTTTTCTGTATTTTCATCTTTTTTTTTCCTTAACCTCTTCAGTGTTGCCAATCAACTAAGCGTCTGTGAGTGGCAGCATGAGATCAGGTAGCAGGGCTTTTTTCTCCTATGCCTGATCCTTCGCAGGACTGAGCCACCAGGCTGTGGGGAAAGGGGTCAACGTGGTATCCTGGTATGGAGGGTGAGGGTCCCTGCTGGCACGTGCAGGCTGTGGGCCGAGCTGTGCTGGGGAGAAGAGACCTGGGCTTGGAGGGAACTGGTTCCCAAAGGTTTCCGCTTGCCTCACCTTTTCCCCCTTTTGTCAGCTGATCAGTTTGTGGTTTCTGTACTTGCAAAAGTTTCAGGAAGTATTAACAAAAGAAAAATACATTTTCCCCCCCAAGGAATGGGGCAGGGACAGTGGAGAGGGTGCTGGGAAATGAGTCCCCTGGGAGAGGGGGCCTGGCCATGAAGCTAAATATCTCAGGCCCCCAAGTGGCTGGATTTCCCTAGGCCCAACAGACCTTGGACCTCAGACCTGCCCTGCGGCCCAGTGGGGAGAGTGAGGCCTGTACAAAGAAGTGGAATTCTGAGTTGTTGGGGCTAAGCCTGATCCCCTCTCCATGCTAACCCCACCCCACCCCTACTGTGGCCTCAGTAGGTTTTGTTGTTGTTGTTTTTGCCCAGGCTGGAGTGCAGTGGTGCGATCTTGGCTCACTGCACCTCCACCTCCTGGGTTCAAGTGATTCTTCTGCCTCAGTCTCTCAAGCAGCTGGGACTGCAGGTGCTCCACCATAACTGGCTAATTTTTGCATTTTTATTAGAGACAGGGTTTCACCATGTTAGGCAGGCTGGTCTTGAACTCCTGGCCTCAGGTGATCTGCCCACCTCGGCCTCTCCAAGTGCTGGGTTTATGGGTGTGAGTCATTGCGCCTGGCCCCTCAGTAGGTTTTAAGGAGCCCCTAGCTCTCCCTCTCTGGGCCTGACAAGTTATAATGCTCCATCTCCCCCAGCCACACGCTCTGCCAGGTACTGCACAGGGACACCCACCCAGGGACTGTGCTCCATGAAATAATGTGAAATACAACTGTGGACCAAACACACTAAAACCTATATGTAAGGGAAAAAAAAAGAAAATTACAGATTGGAACTGGTAGCATGTAATAAAAGCAGAACTTAGAGGTTAATTTAAAAGGAGATAATAAAAAGCAGAAATCAATGAAATAGAAAATAAAGATCCAAGGGAAAATAAACGCATAATTTGTTTTGAAAGAAAAATCTGAGGCCGGGCTCAGTGGCTTGCGCCTGTAATCCCAGCACTGTGGGAGGCCGAGGTGGGCGGATCACGAGGTCAGGAGATTGAGACCATCCTGGCTAACACAGTGAAATCCCATCTCTACTAAAAATATAAAAAATTAGCCAGACGTGGTGGTGGGCACCTGTAGTCCCAGTTACTCAGAAGGCTGAGGCAGGAGAATGGCGTCAACCCGTGAGGTGGAGCTTGCAGTGAGCCAAGATCATACCACTGCACTCCAGCCTGGGCGACAGAGTGAGACTCCTTCTCAAAAAAGAAAAAAAGAAAAATCTGAGACTGAAAAAAAAAACAAAAGCACAAATAAGCCGTGCTCGGGATGAGAAAAGAAGACACACAGTGTCTTTTGCAGGGACATGGATGAAGCTGGAAGCTGTTAATCCTCCGCAAATTAATGCAGAAACAGAAAACCAAACTGCCTCTTTTCACTTAAAAGTGGGAGCTGAATGATGAGAACACATGGACACATGGTGGGGAAACAATACACACTGGGGCTTGTCATGGGGGGTGGGCGGAGGGAAAGCATCAGGAAGGATAGCTAACGGATGCTGGGCTAAATACCTAGGGTGGTGGGTTGGTCTGTGCAGCAAATCACTGTGGCACACGTTTATGTGAAAAACCTGCACACAAACCTGCACATAAACCCCGGAACTTAAAAGTTGAAGAAGAAAATCAAAACAAAACGTAGTTTCCTTTAATTCTTTAAATATGTTTAAAGCAGGTCATACAGTTTTTTTCTAGTATATGCAGTGTCTGGACTTCCTCAGGGACAGTGTCTATTGGTTGTATTTGTTGTTGTGTAGCAGCCAGTGATGGGGAGCCGAGAACACCCCCAGGTTCAGTGATTCTCTAGGAGGACCCGCCGGACTCAGTGTGTAGTCATACACATTGCTATGATTTATCACAGCAAAAGTATAGTAAGCAAAATAACGGGAAAAGGTATATGTGGCAAAGTCCACTTGAAGCTAAGCACAAGCTATCAAGAATCCTGCCCAAGCAAATCACACAGGCACACAACATTTCTCCAACAATGACTGACAGTATGAAGTACTGTCTGCCAGAGAAGCTCATAGAGACGTGAGTGTCCAGGGTTTTGAGTGGGGATTGGTGATTTGGTGTCCTCTTTAAAATCTGTTTGGCATAAACTGTAGTGTGTTTGTTTGTTTATTTTAGACGGAGTCTTGCTTTGTCGCCCAGGTTGGAGTGCAGTGGCATGATCTCTGCTCAATGCAACCTCCACCTCCTTGTATCAAGCAATTCTCCTGCCTCAGCCTCCCAAGTAGCTGGGATTACAGTTATGCACCACCATGCCCAGCTAATTTTCGTATTTTTAATAGAGACGGGGTTTCGCCATGTAGGCCAGGCTGGTCTCAAACTCCTGACCTCAGGTGACCCACCCAACTCGGCCTTCCAAAGTGCTGAGATTACAGGTGTGAGCCACTGCACCTGGCCTCCAGTGTTTCATAAAAGCAGTTTAGGCACACTGAGCCCTTCTTCTCAGAGCATGGTGCACCTGTGCATTTTCTAGATACCCAGAAATGTGTTCAGAGCATTTCAAACCCCTATGGGCATCTCATTTCCCAGCTTTCCTTTTTAGCTTTTTAGTCTATTGTTTGCCCCACAGCTGTTATCCATCAGGTCAAGCAGACACAGAGTTAAACATTTGCCTGCCATTGTATTTTGTTTTCTTAAGGTCTTTGTTGCCCAAGTTGAGTGCACCCAGCAAGATCATAGCTCACTGCAGCCTCAAATTCCCGGACTCAGTCATCCTGCCTCAGCCTCCTGACTCACTGGAACTGCAGGTGCGTGTCCCCACTCTGGCTAATTTTTTCTTTGCTTTTCTTTTTTTTTCCCCCCTTTGAGACAGAGTTTTACTTCTGGCACCCGGGCTGGAGTGCAATGGCGTGATCTCAGCTCACTGTAACTTCCACCTCCTGGGTTCAAGTAATTCTCCTGCCTCAGCCTCCCAAGTAGCTAGAACTGTAGGTGCACACTACTGCACCCAGCTAATTTTTGTAATTTTTGTAGAGATGTCATTTTATCACATTGCCCAGGCTGGTCTCCAGCTCCTGACCTCAAGTGATCCACCTGCCTTGGCCTCCCAAAGTGCTGGGATTACTGGCGTGAGCCACTGCACCCAGCCCCTGTCGTTGTTTTTCATAATCGTGCCAGATTGAAAAGGCTTTTTGCCTTGGGCAAGCTCCAAGGCAGATCAAATGCAGTCTAGCAAGTCAGGTGTTACAGAGAACCACCAAACACTTAAATTGCGATAATTCCTGGAAATAAAGCTTTGAGGGAGATCCAGCTCTTCTGCTTCCTCCAGTAGCTGTCGGGTTGCTGGTGTTCACCGTGAATGTGAACTTTAATTTTCTGGGTTACTGTGGAACTGCCAAGCAGGAGACAAGAGAAAGAAAAATTAAACTGCCACGAAACTCACTGCTCTGAGATTACACTGGTTTGTTTTTGTTTTTTCTAGAATGAATATCCTCTGGATTATTACAAGCTTTTAGCTAATTTCCTGAGGTCTAAAAATGTTAATGGGCCAGGCACAGTGGCTCATGCCTGCAATCTGACCACTTTGGGAGGATTGCTTGAGCCCAAGAGTTCAAAACCAGCCCGGGCAACATAGCAAGACCTCCGCTCTACAAAAATGAAAACTTATTAGCCAAGCACGGTGGTGCACACCTGTAGTCCCAGCTATTTAGGAGGCTGAGGTGGGAGGATCACTTTAAGTCCAGAAGTATGAGGTTGCTGTGAGCTATGATTGCATCACAGAACCCTAGCCTGGGCAACAGAGCAAGACCCTTTCTCTTAAAAAAATGATGAGTGAAAATCAAAATGGTAATGGTGACCATTTGTTGCCAGTTTTCTCATTTTTTCATAGAAAGAATTTTTGGAGGTCTTTCATCTGCCGTCTTCTCCAAAGTCATTCACTGAGCCGCATTTTTAAAAAAACCTAGGGCCATAGTGCATGACTAGTTATCCCTGGATGTTTGTGATAGTCACAATTCAGTATAAATTATATCTCAGATGAAAACTTTTCTTGTAGTGGTATTCATAGCATTCAGTCAAATATATAAAATTAAACCTAAGAACAGGCCAGATGCAGTGGCCCAGGACTATAATCCCAGCACTTTGGGATGCTGAAGTGGGAGGATCATTTGAGACCAGGAGTTTGAGGCCACCCCGGCAACATAGTGAGACCTCATTTCTACAATAATAAAAAATAAATAACTGAATTAGCTGGGCGTGGTGATGCACACTGGCAGTCCCAGCTGTTCTGTCAGCAGAGGTAAGAGGGCTACTTGAGCCTGGGAGCTTGAGGCTACAGTGAGCCGTGGTTCTGCCACTGCACTCCAGCCTGGGAGACAAAGTGAGACCCTCCACCCCGCCTCCCAAAAAGGAAGAGAACCTAATTTTAACGGGAATTTCCCTAAAATGTTATACTGAATACTATGGCCTGGTAACTTCGGTTAATATTGGCAACATTCTATGATTGAATTTACATGTTAGATGGCTCTTTTTCTCCCCAGGCAGGGTCTCGGTCTGTCACCTAGGCTGGAGTGCAGTGGCATGACCATAGCCCACTGCAGCCCCTACCTCCTGGGATCCAGTGATCCTCCCACCTCAGCCTCCTGAGTAACTGAGACTACAGGCACATGCCAGCATGCCTAGCTGGACCTTTGCTTTTTTGTATTTTCCCTCCAACTTTTGATTTAAAATAGTCTTATATGTAAAATTTTATAATGCAGAGTTTGGATATTTAATTTACTATGATTCTTGTGCTTACAAATTTATTTAATTCAGCTGGGTGAGGTGGCTCAAGCCTGTAATCCCAGCACTTTGGGAGGCCAAGGCATTTGGATCACCTGAGGTCAGGAGTTTGAGACCAGCCTGACCGACATGGTGAAACCCCATCTCTACTAAAAATACAAAAATTAGCCAGGCATGGTGGTGCACGCCTGTAATTCCAGCTAATTGAGTGGGTGAGGTAGGAGAATCACTTGAACCTGGGAGGGGGAGGTTGCAGTGAGCCAACACTGGGCCATTGCACACCAGCCTGGACTACAAGAGCAAAACTCCATCTCAAAAAAAATGGTTGAATTCATTCTCTAATGAAAGAGAAAGTGATTTTAAAATCAAATGAGTATTTTTGGCCATGTAGAGTTTCTCAAAGAAATTTTTTTGTAGAGATAGGGTCTTCTCTCACACAGGTGGAAGTGCAGGTGGCATCACAGTATATATTCAGTATATATATTCACTATAGCTCAAATTCCTGGGCTCGAGTATCCCTTCTGCATCAGCCTCTGAAGTAGCTGGGACTACAGGCATATGCCATTACACCTGGTCTTGGTCCTCATAACTAGGCAGCCTGGATTTGAATCCTGACTCCATCCCTCACCAGCTGTCTCTTTGCATCCCAGGTTTCTCATCTACAAAATGAGTGCTGTTATAGTTTGCTATAAGGATGCATGAAGAAGCGTTAGCACAGTGCCCGCACCGAGGAGATGTCTGGTAAGCGTGAATGGGCATTAATGGTGCATCTGTTCAGGCATTTATAGTTCAAGAAACACTCACTCAACATATGCTGCATGATTTCAATCCTCATACCGGCCCTGTAAGAATTTGTTATGAGAATAAAATGAGGCTCAAAGAGGTTATTTCACTTGCCCAAGACTACACAGCTAGCCAGTGGCAGAACCAAAACAGAACTGTCTGGTCCTAGGCACCTGTATTTCTGCCACCACTGTTCCTAACAAGACTGTGCAGGCTGGTAAAAGATGCTTTTTATATTAAAGTATACAGAACAAATATACAGCTCAATAAAATAATTAAAAAATGAAGCTCCCTTGTAGTCCCAGCCACTCTGGAGGCTGAGGCAGGAGGATTGCTTTAGCCCAGGAGTTGGAGGTTGTAGTGCACAAGGATGGCACCTGTGAGTAGCCACTGCACTCTAGCCTGGGCAACAGAGCAAGACCTTGTCTCTAAAAAGAAAGAGATAAATAAATACATAGAAAAGAACTTTGCGGCCAGGCGTGGTGGCTCACGCCTGTAATCCCAGCGCTTTGGGAGGCCAAGGCAGGAGGATCATGAGGTCAGGAGATCGAGACCAGCGTGACCAACATGGTGAAACCCTGTCTCTACTAAAAATACAAAAATTAGCTGGACGTGGTAGCACATGCCTGTAATCCCAGCTACTCAGGAAGCTGAGGCAGGAGAATCACTTGAACCCAGGAAGTGGAGGTTACTGTGAGCTGAAATGGCCACTGCGCTTCAGCCTGGCGACACAGCAAGACTCTCTCAAAAAATAAGAAAAAAGAAAAAAACTGGACACCTATTTTTCACCATATACAAAAATTAACTCAGGTTAGATTAAAAATTTAAGACCTCAAAAACTACAATAATCCTGGAAGAAAAACTTCAGAAGTACCATTCTGGACATGGGCTACGGGAAATAATTTATGACTAAGTCTTTAAAAGAAATTGCAACAAAAGTTGACAAGTGGGACCCAGTTCAACTAAAGAGCTGCCACACAGCAAAAGAAACCATCAACAGAGTAAACAGACAACCTACAGAATGGGGGGAATTAGTCACAAACTATGCATCCAACAAAGGTCTAATATTCAGATTCTATAAGGAACTTAAGTCAACAGCAAAAAAAAACCCCATTTATAAAGGGGCAAATAAACACTTCTCAAAAGAAGACATACACGCAGCCAACAAACATGAAAAAATGCTCATCACTACTCATCATGAGAGAAATGCAAATCAAAACCACAATGAGATATTATCTCACACAGTCAGAATGGCTGTTTTTAAAAAGTTAAAGTAGCAGATACTGGCAAGGATAAGGAGAAAAGGAAATGCTTATACACTGTTGGTGGGAATGTAAGTTAGTTCAGCCACTGTGGAAAGCAGTTTGGAGATTTCTCAAAGAACATACAACAGAACTAACATTCAGCCTGGCAATCCCATTACTGAATATGTATCCAAAAGAAAACAAATCATTCCACCAAAAAGACACATGCACTCGTATGTTTATTGCAACACGAGTCACAATAGCAAAGACATGGGATCAACCTAGGTGCCCCTCAGCAGTGGACTGGATAAAGATGTGGTACATATAGACCATGGAATACTATGCAGCCACAAAAGAATGAAATTATGTTCTTTGTGGGAAAATGGCTAGAGCTAGAAGCCATTAGTTGAACTAGTGTAGTAACAGAAAACAAATGCCTCATGTTCTTAAAGGTAGAAGCTAAACTCTGAGTACCCATGGACATAAAGATGGTGACCATCGACATTAGAACCGCCAGGAGTGGGAGGGAGGAAGGAAAAGGTTGAAAAACCGCTGAGTACTGTGTTCAGTACCTGGGTGTTGAGATCATTCATACCCCAAACCTCAGCAGCACACAATATAGCCAGGTAACTAACCTGCACATGTACACCCTGAATCACATAAAAGCTGAAAAAGAAAAAACAGAATGGAATCTCTGTTTTCAGAATATCAGTTGTGCCCCTCTTCCATTTGAAATTCTCACTATTGGCTATATTTGGGGGTATCCTATTTCCCCATCTCATAACTTTTAAGAAGCACAGAATAATAATGTGTGGGTTTGGGATTCAGTTTCTGAAATAAAACACTGAGCCTTCAGTGACCTTCCTGTACATGTAACAGCGCAGCTGTCTGCATGGCAGCAGTTGGACCTCACAAGGTGGATTGTGCCTTCACGCTGGAAAGTTTATGATGCCCTATCACCATGGTGGTGGGAGTAGGGATCTCTTGCCCTTGGTCCTAAGTGCCACTGTCTGTGCTGAGTTTTTCAAAGGTCAGAGCAGATTGAACCTTTGTGCTTTCGTTTTTCCTGATTTTGATTTTTCTTATGGGGAACCGGTTTTCCTGCTTTCAAGGTATGTTCATACTGGCCTGTCAAATAGGCCGAATGCTGTCTTTTCAAATTGCTAGTTAATACTTTCAAATACGTTATTTAAAAAGTTATCCTCTGTATTTTCCGTATGGAGTTATAAATACGTTTTGTGGTTATGTTTTATTCCTCACTTTATATATTTGATTCTTGTATCAAGCAGGGTGCCTTTGAACTTTTTCTTCATTTAAAAAATAATGTATCATTTCCTTTTACATCCTACACCCTTCAATGCCCCCGACCCAAATTAAGTTATTCCCTTGAGGAGAATATGGCAAAGTCTATTTTTAGTAGTTTTTAACCTAATTAAGAACATACAAAATCATTACTTTCAAAAAGTTTGGAGCAAAGCCACAGTAGTACAGATGGGTTTGAGGCTTTTCACACAATAAAATGTACATATCTTTGTTTTTAACATGTTTTTCCTTCCTCTCTTCTTTTGTTGTGAAATGTGTATTTAGTTTAATAAATTTGTAGTAAGTCATGTCCATTCACATACTAATTTTAAAAAGTAGTAAGTGTGTATTGTCGGCATGTGAAATAAAACACACATTTATTTTTATGCTTTGGGAGTTATCCAAAATCACAGAATTGGAAATTACAGTCAACCACCCAGCCTACCCACCATTCCAGAGTAATCTTAGTCAAACTTTTTTTTTGTTACCCAGTGAAATTCAGTATTTCAACACAGAAAGATAAATAGAATGAATTGATAGAGACTGTTAACTAAGAACATACACTTTTATTTATACTCAGAAACAAGTAGATCGTGTACGTATACATGAAGATAAAAATTAAAGGGATAATTGTGTGAGTTTGCACGTAGAGAGCTTTGGAAACCTGCTGACTTGTTAATGCTGTTTGGATGGACTGCGTGCCCTGGTTCTGCCGAGCCGTCATCCAGACCCAGTCTGTGCAGGAGCTCAGTGCTCATCAGTTCCATGACCTAGAAACTAAGTTTAGAGGCACTTGTATGTGTTAGTAAATAAGGCAAGGTGATATTGTTTAGTGCAGAAGACTGAATAGATAAGCTGCTCCACCCATACACTGGTGTTCATTTCATGGTCATCTCATCTGTTGACCATGGATGTAAAACACTTATCTTCAGTGACCTTCCTGTGCATGTAAAAGCACAGCTGTCTGCATGGCAGCAGTTGGACCTCACAAGGTGGATTGTGCCTTCACCCTGGAATGTCTATGATGCCGTATCACCATGGTGATGGGATTAGGGATCTCTTGCCCTTTGCTCTGCCACCGTCTGTGCCAGCCAGGCCACTGGGCCATTGTGGCAGACAATGGTGTCCTTTGTGTGGAGGACAGAGTGTGCGGTCAGGCAGACACAGCACTTTTGACAACTTTATCTAATTATTTCAAAACTGGGTCTGAATTATGATAAAGTGGTTGGTTTTAGGCCAAGCAGGTGTATGTCACAGAACCAATGGCTTGGGAGTTCAGAATCCTGGGTTTGAATGAGCCTCTGAGCCTTATTAAGCTGTGAAATCTAAAGCAAGACATATCACTGATAATAGTTAAGCCTCATGAGCACTTACACCGTACACTTTACCTACATCGAATCATTCAGCCATCACCACAGACATATGGCATGATTGATTTACTGTCACCTTTCACTGGGCAGAAAAAGAGATGAATGTGCCCAAGCTTATGAGCCCCCAGGTGGGAACCCAAGCATACGGCCCCAGTGCTGACGCTCTGAACTACCGACCTGTCCTCAGCACTCGGCCATGGGATCATGAGTCACTGTACAAGGGAGTTCCAACATCTGCGTGTATGTGTGGAATGATCTGAGCCTGCAGAGTTCTACACACTAGTCACATTATAGGGTGGTGTCCGTGGTCACATAGGTCAGGGCAAGTATTAGTACATGAATAGCTTAGCTGTGTCATAGTCTTTATGTAAAAGGCACATAAAAGCCCAAATGCTTTTGAACTGGTTGTGCATTTTGAGTTGGAGGACAACACTTGGGACAACCGGTCACATTCTTTCAGTGCTTGGCCACTCCTCAGCACATAAACCAAAGCCGATACATAATGGGAAGACCCTTTATTGGTATTTGATGGCATTATGAACTTCAAATGACCCCTAGAGAAATGTTAAAAAAAGTCTGTGAGCTACACAACCTGGGGACGAGACAAGTAAGAACACAAAATACCACTTAATCATTAGCCTCATGTATCACCCTGGTAGCAACTCCCTTGGCAGCTGGTTTGAAGAGCCTCACTGCTCACCAGGGGCCATCTCCCTGCTATGCCCTCTCTCCCTGTGGGTTGCCTGGGCTGAACATAGGCAGCCCCTCACACGATGACTGCAAACACAAGGCAAAGGAAGGCTAAATGGAAAATGTATGATTATAGTGGTTATTTTAAAATACAAGTATTTCACTATTTTCTAATCTTTAATAATTGATTATTTTTAGGGGAGGGTAGGCTTTTTTTCTTTTTTAACAAAGTCTTGCTCTGTCGCCCAGGCTGGAGTGCACTGGCATGATCTTGGCTCACCGCAACCGCTGCTTCCTGGGTTCAAGCGATTCTCCTGCCTCAGCCTCTGAAGCAGCTGGAACAACAGGCGCATGCCACCACGCCCGGCAAATTTTTTTGTGTTTTTAGTAGAGATGGGATTTCACTGTGTTAGCCAGGATGGTCTTGATCTTCTGACGTCATGATCCGCCTGCCTTGGCTTCCCAAAGTGCTGGGATTACAGGCATGAGCCACTGCACCTGGCCTTTTTTTTTTTTTTTTTCCCTGAGATGGAGTCTCACTCTGTTGCCCACGCTGGAGTGCAGTGGCACGATCTCAGGTCACTGCAACCTCTGCCTCCAGGTTTGAGGGATTCTCCTGCCTCAGCCTCCCGAGTAGCTGAGATGACAGGCACACATCACCATGCCTAATTTTTTTTTTTTTTTTTTTTAATAGAGACGCAGTTTCATTATGTTGGTCAGGCTGGTCTTGAACTCTTGATCTCAAATGATCCACCCGCCTTGACCTCCCAAAGTACTGGGATTACAGGTGTGAGCCACCATACCTGGCCGATTATTTTTTTAACAAAGAAAATAAATATAATTAATGCTAGTGCATGGAATTAAATCTAGTTTTTAAAAAATTCACACATAAACAAGATCAGAACCCTGTACCCTCCACGATAAATGCAGTAGCAGTGTATGTGGGTCTATGGAGGTTGAAAGGGACTTGGTAGATGTCAAGAAGGTAGTGGCCGTCCTGCTGGGCTTTTAAAGGGTCTGAAGAAGTGACAGGACGCTATGGTTGAATCCTAGCATGTATTTTAGTATTTGTTTATTTGGAGTTTGATTATTTCACGTTGCTTTCATTTGCCATTACCTGGAAAGCCAAGGGCTCTACTCCCATTTCCTTCCTGCTCTTTTTTGTCTTCCTTGGTCCATGAAGAGGATGGTCCAGGAGAAGCTCAATCTGTGCTTGTTAACCAGGCACACCCCTAAGTTCTAGTCCCTTAGTCATTCATGAATAGCACCACCAATGAACTGACAGCCATGCTGTGTCCTTCCACATCCCCTAGGTGACTCGAAGAAGCCTTCCAAAAAGCATGTGAAAAGGGAGCCCTGCTCTACCACCACGGTAAAGTAGCCTGTCTTTGCCTAAGATGTAAATGTTTTTTTGGTTCCTTTATATTTCAGTTGTTATCAGCTATGGGAAAATTAACCGGTACATTATAGATGTTAGATAATATATCCTTGGGAATGGAGGAGGTGTATCTTACCAACTGACGCCTGATTCCAGAGGACATACACAGTTGGCAGTGTCAGACAGTACAGGGTGTGTTAAGGGATATTTTCTTCAGGAACAAGTTTTCCACTTTAGATAGGAATTCTGTCATTGCCACCCAAAAATTATCTAGACAGAAGCATTCTTCAGGAAAAGCCCCTGTGCTTTCTTAAGGGAACTCTACTCTAGAGTTGAGGCTTTTGACTTGAACATCCTTTCCCACCTTCGTTACTCAGTTTCCAAGTGAACAAAAGACCTTTGCGAACCATCCATAGCATGGCCTGATTCTCAGTGTTTTCCTTCTCTAATTACAGGTGACTTCTTCGAGCACAATCAATGGTACGTATTCTGGAATCACTCACTGGCTGTTAGAGAAAGATTCTATAGGAAATGTGGAGCCTAACTGCTGGCTTTTGTCTGGAGAGCCTCCATGATCCAAGACCCGGGGGGAATGAGGATGTGGAGTGTAGTAACAGAAACTGGTTTTCCAGGTGACAAACTCTTTTATCTATGTATAGTTCCTGGGAACGTGTTCACATTAGGTTGTGTGTGTGCGGGTGTGTATTATGCAGCGGGGTGGGGGTGGTCTATGTGCAAGTCTGCATGATTCGCTTGTGAAGGTGTGTCTGTGTGTGTTTCCCCCAGGAAAAAAATGTGTTTACCCAGCACAACGCTCAGTGCCATTTTTCTTTTCTTTTTTTTTTTTTTTTTGAGACGGAGTCTCGCGCTGTCACCCAGGCTAGAGTGCAGTGGCCGGATCTCAGCTCACTGCAAGCTCCGCCTCCCGGGTTCACGCCATTCTCCGGCCTCAGCCTCCCGAGTAGCTGGGACTACAGGCGCCCGCCACCTCGCCCAGCTAGTTTTTTGTATTTTTTAGTAGAGACGGGGTTTCACCGTGTTAGCCAGGATGGTCTCGATCTCCTGACCTCGTGATCCGCCCATCTCGGCCTCCCAAAGTGCTGGGATTACAGGCTTGAGCCACCGCGCCCGGCCTCCATTTTTCTTAATTTAACAAATCAGATCACATACTTTACTTACATTAGTTCAAACCTCCTCATGGACATATGTTGTGAGCTTGTTTATTGAACCCCCATACCAGATGGAGAAACTAAGTCACAGAAATAAATGTGCCCCGGCTCACTTGCTACAAAGTGAGGAGCCAGGATGTTTACTCATATGGTCCCAGTGTTGAAGGCCTGAACTACAGCCTCTACTTACCAGCCAGTGAAGGGATCACTATTCACCATGCAAGGGAGTTCCAGCACCCTCTATGCCTGGAATTACCCAAGCCTGCAGAGATCTCAAATGCCATCCCTCACATAAGAGAGCCTCAGTGATCTCAGAATCCAGGTAGCTATGTAGGCATCTCCCTGCAGGTTTCACGTAAACCTTAGTGTGAAACCGACATAGAAAGCCCGTATTTCTGATGAAATCACAGGATCTGAAACACTAAGGGAGTCACTAAGTAGGACAGTGTGGTGCCTGTGTGTCATGGCTGGGTCTCCTCAAGACATGGCTCAAGTCCAATAAGAATTGGGGAGATGCTTTAGAGTCTTGGATGGAGTTATCACCACAAGCCCTCTGAGCTACACACTTTAGGGATCATGACCATTAAGTACTCAAATTACCACTTGATGGTTATCCGGGTGTCCGTCGTCCTTGCGGCAACTCTCTTGTGAAGCTGGTGGGAGAGCGTCAGTGCTGGAGCTGTGCCTCCCTTCTGGATGGACCCTCCCTGTGTTAGCAGGTGGGTGCAGGCATGGGGGTCAGCACGCTCAGTGGATTTACATACACAGCATTGAGCAATAAGGCTGGGCTTCATTATTTACACATTTTCAATAACTGATGATCTTCATAATGTAAAATCAATGATTTACTATACTAGAATACTCTTCCAGTATTGAATCATATCTCTCAATAAAGGATTTGTAAAGTCACATGAGAGTTCCCATTCAACTGATGATACGAGCCATAGCAGCAGTTAAAGCAGTCATTTGAAAAGGCTTGCTTTTACTGTAAACTTATGGGTGAGCCTGAAGTGGGGGATAGAAGAGGTGATTAGCTCCCCTGTGCAATGTTTCTATTACATGAGTGGTGGAGGACAATTAGGAAGGTGATGGAGGGAACAGAGCAAAGGATTGGACAGGTCCAGTGAACCCATAAGACTATGGTGAGGTTAGTGAATGAGACTGGTCATTTTAAGTCAAATTTTACCTTGTGTGTTCTTTCCATGCTTTCTTCCAGTAGTTCCTTCTATTTCTCATTAACTAGAGTTGTGCTGGGTAAACACGTTTTTCCTTGGAGAAACTCACATAAAAGAGGGCAAAGCTTTGTAATAACATAAAAGTTAGTACAGCTGTGATAGCTCAAATTTTATAAAATACTGGGGGCTTTTGCCTGAGACCTGGATGACAGTTGTGTAAGAATCGGGGGTTCCTCTGAAGACTATTGGGCTTCTGAGAAGAAAGATCTAAGTTGTCTTTGTGTGATATGGAGTCAGTCTTCACTGCCTACGGTGTGTCTGAGAGGGATGTTGAGTGCTCAGTGAACTCTGTGGTCTTCCTGAAACCCAACTTTGATTCAGCAGGCTCTGCTTGAAAGCCTTTAAAGAGCAGGATCATAAAATTAAACTTAGAACAGATTATCACTATTTTCCCTCTGGTCTTCTGTCAGCAAGATGTCAACGGTCCTCTCTATTGTAAATGCATTAACCAGCATCTTCTCTGATAGAAATTTTGAGAAGATACAGCCTGTACACCACCCAACGTCGGAGGCATCATGGCTTCTGGGGAAAGAAGAAGGTACACCCACAAGAAGGTACTGTGGAAGTTCATTCATTAAGTTGATTCAGTAATCACCATTGTGGGGAGTATTCAGTGTCCCTCATGTAAGAGGAATCTATGAAGAGATTTTTTTTTTTTTTTTTTTTTGAGACGGAGTCTCGGGCTGTCGCCCGGGCTGGAGTGCAGTGGCCGGATCTCAGCTCACTGCAAGCTCCGCCTCCCGGGTTTGCGCCATTCTCCTGCCTCAGCCTCCCGAGTAGCTGGGACTACAGGTGCCCGCCACCTCGCCCGGCTAGTTTTTTTTTGTATTTTTTAGTAGAGACGGGGTTTCACTGTGTTAGCCAAGATGGTCTCGATCTCCTGACCTCATGATCCGCCCGTCTCGGCCTCCCAAAGTGCTGGGATTACAGGCTTGAGCCACCGCGCCCGGCCTCTATGAAGAGATTAACCCGTATTTTTCAATGTGTCAGAATTCTAATTTGCTTAGTAAGTATTGCCACAACCACAAAAGTAAATATACACTTAAAAGTCAGTTTTGGTTCATGTTTAATGATGGACAATGTCTCAAGCTAATGTCTAGAACTTACCTGATTGTTAAACATTAGCATAGATCTCCCTGAAAGATAATAAATACATTTTTATTATTTATAATAAAATAAAAATTTATTATTTTAAAATTAATATATTTCTTTAACTAGAGAGTTTTAAATTGACATAAAAATTGAGCATATGGCTGGGCATGGTGGTTCATGCTTATAATCCCAACACTTTAGGAGGCCGAGGCAGGCAGATCACCAGAGGTCGGGAGTTGGAGACCAGTCTGGCCAACATGGTGAAACCCCTTCTCTACTAAAAATACAAAAAATTAACCGGGTGTGGTGGCAGGCGCCTGTAATCCCAGCTACTCAGGCGGCTTAGGCAGGAGAACTGCTTGAACCCGGGAGGCAGAGGTTGCAGCAGGCCATGATCACACCATTGTACTCCACCCTGGACAGCAAGAGCGAAACTCCATCTCAAACAAAAAAAAACTGAGCATATAATACACAAAGTTCCCATATCCTTCTGTCCCCTCACGCTCACTTCCTAATTTCATCTATTATTAACATCTTACATTAATGTGGCACATTTGCTAAAAGTAATGAGAAAATATTGACATATTATCTGGAGTCTATCATTTACATAACATTCATTCTTTGTTACACATTTAATACGACATTTGAAATATTGGTAACATTATGTTCACCATTATGTTCTCATAAAGAATATGTTCACCTCCCTAAAAATCCCCTTCTCGCTCATTAATCTCTGTCCTCTTTCTCCAGAAACCTTGACAATTATTAATACTTTCACTGTGGGCCGGGTGCGGTGGCTCAAGCCTGTAATTCCAGCACTTTGGGAGGCCAAGGTGGGTGGATCACGAGGTCAGGAGATCGAGACCATTCTGGCTAACATGGTGAAGCCCCCTCTCTACTAAAAAAATACAAAAAACTAGCCGGGCAAGGTGGGGGGCGCCTGTAGTCCCAGCTACTCTGGAGGCTGAGGCAGGAGAATGGCGTAAACCCGGGAGGCGGAGCTTGCAGTGAGTGGAGATTGCACCACTGCTCTCCAGCCTGGGCGACAGAGCGAGACGCCATCCCCCCCCCCAAAAAAAAAAAGTATTTTCACTGTGGCTTCAGTTTTGCCTTTTCCAGAATGTCATATAGTTGGAATCATATGTAGGTTTTTCAGATAAATGTATTTCACTAAATTGATATATATTTAAGCTTCCTTCTTGTCTTTTTTATGCCTTAATGGCATAAAATGCATATTAAATCACCAAATAATACTGCATTAAATGGATTTCTGTCTTTATTTACCTCTTGAAGAATTTGGTAGATTTCATGAGAGAAACCATCCTAGTCTGGTGCTTTCCTTTTCGGAATGCTCTTAATGTGAATTCAACTTATTTAATAGACACGAGCTTATTCAAATGATCTAGGATTCTATTGTGACCTTGGGAAGAGTGTCTTTCAAGGACCTGACACATTTCACTGAGGTTATTGAACTGTGGTCATAGAATTGTTCATGATACTCCCTGATTATCCTTTTAGTGCTCAATGGTTCAGTCGAGATGGCTCCTCTATTATTTCTGAAATTGGTCATTTTTGTTACCACCTTTTTCTTGGTTAGCTTGCATAGAAGTTCCTTCATTGTAATGAGCATGTCAAAGAACCAGCTTTTGGTTTTAATGATTTTCTGATGATTTCAGCGTTTTAATTTTATTGACTTCTGCAATGTTGTTTATTACGTGTTCTACTTGCTTTACATTGCATTCCTTTATTTTCTACAGTTTCCTACTTGAAACATGATATTACTGATTTTAGATCTTGTGATTTTTAATATATTGCATCCAATGCTATAACTTTCCCTGTACGGACTGCTTTTGTTACATCTAGAAATCTTGTCAAGTCACATTTTCATTTAAGGTAGTTAAAGGTATTTTTAACTTTCTATTGAGACTTCTTCTTTAACCCATGAGTTATTTAAAAGTGCAATGCTAATTTGCAAATATTGGGGGATTTTTCTGGCTTTTACAGTTGATTTTTTGTTATCAGGTATGTGTTGCAAAAGCGGTGATCTCTCATCTTGCCACCACCCAAGATGGCCCAGGATGTGGGCTCTCCTTGAATGAATGTTTGGTAATCTGCCAACCAGATGTGGTCGGCCTCCTCCTCTTTTTTTTTTTTTGAGATGGAGTCTCACTCTGTCGCCCAGGCTGGAGTGCAGTGGCCGGATCTCAGCTCACTGCAAGCTCCGCCTCCCAGGTTTACGCCATTCTCCTGCCTCAGCCTCCCGAGTAACTGGGACTACAGGCGCCCGCCACCTCGCCCGGCTAATTTTTTGTACTTTTTAGTAGAGATGGGGTTTCACCGTGTTAGCCAGGATGGTCTCAATTTCCTGACCTCATGATCCGCCCGTCTCGGACTCCCAGAGGGCTGGGATTACAGGCTTGAGCCACCGCACCCGGCCTGCCTCCTCCTTTAGTCTGAACTTGCCTTCTGCTTAGAAAGGGCCATTCTCAGTTCTAGCAGGGAGTTTTCCCAAAGTTGAGAAGGTTACATTCTTACTCCCCAGTGCAGCCTGTACCTCTGACCCGTGGTCAACAGACAGGACAGACACGGGCAGGCTCTGTGTCCTAAAACAGAAGGAACTGTGCGACCGTCGTGATTGGAAATTTGTGAGGATCACCGTGTTACTCAAGTAAGGTCTTTGGAAGTGTCGTATTACTACTGTTTGTTAACTGCTTGTTGGTGGCCTGGCTGAGCCACACCCTTATGAAAACCAGTACCCGTCAGCCAATGTGGGTGTCTGTGCAGCCTGAGACCCTCATGAGAACAGCCTCATGGCAGCTGTCTTTTCCCCTTGCCACCATCAGTGCCTCCATGTTCTTGGGCACTGCTTTCTCTGATGGGTGCTGGGTGCTCCACTGTTTTCCTGCACCTCAGTGTCTATAGCTGGATGTCTCTTCTGGAATCTAGGTGAGGGGGCATCAATAGCAGTTCTGCTGTGGCACTGCCCTCCTTAGCTTGTCTCGCTCTGTCTCAGGCTCCCTCAAAGATGCCACCCTTCAGGATCTTCCACAAGTTTCCTATTGAAATCCAAGCAGAAAAATATGAGCAATATGACCAACCGTATACCCATTGAAGACATGAATGAAGAATTAAAACAATTCTCCATGGACTGACTGTACCTCATATAAATCCCTAGAAGTAGTTTCTTAAAAAAAAAATCAAGGAAGATGTAATGCTTTTCCATGAATTAGAATACCCTACATGAACAATTAAATGAAATGGCTAGCATAGTCTTGAAACCAAAACCAGATAAGGTAAATTAAATCCTGTGATATTTTAAAATACCGTAAATTCTGACTAATGCAAGTTAATCTCAAAATATGAAATGGTGTATTAACATTGAAAATGCAGTAAAGTAGCTACCTCAAGAGGTTAATGGAGAAACAATGTGATTATTACAATAGATTGAGGAAATTCATGGATAATATTCACCATATATTTACAGGACAACTATCTTACAAACTTTAAGTGATCTATGACAACCATTTGAATTAATGCTGCTTTAGCAGAATATCTTTTGGCTTGTTAAAAACTGGACAAGAATTTTCATAACATTTATTTTTAACACCTATATTGGGCATGAACCCATCATAAAGTTTGCCCACTGAAAATGTATACAATTTGATGTTTTATTAAATTGATACTGTGTGCACCCATCACCACGATCTAATATAAAAATGTCTCCCTCACCCAAGTTTTTGCCCACTGGCAGTTAATCCCCACTCCCATCTCCAGCCCTGAGCAGTGCTGCTATGATATTCCATCTCCATAAATTTCCCGGTTCCTTAGTAGAAACGGACATATATATATATATATTTGGAATCTGACTTCCTTCATTTCGCATACTGTGTTTGAAGTTAGTGGACGCTTTAGCACGTGCTGGTCGTGTGTTTTCCTTCATAGTCTGCTGTGTTTATTCACACAGATAGTGTTTATTCATTTATCAGTTAATGGACATTTAATTGTTTTTTTCTATGATGAGTAATGCAGCTTTGAGCATTCATATGTAGTCATGTAATGCATAATGATATTTTGGTCAATATATACATTTTTTGAGACCCAGAGTAGAGTGCAGTGGCACAATCTTGGCTCACTGTAACCTCCACCTTCCGGGTTGAAGCAGTTCTCATGCCTCATTGTTCTGAGTTGCTGGGGCAACAGGCACACACCACCATGCCAGGATAATTTTTGTATTTTCATTAGAGACAGGGTTTTACTGTGTTGGCCAAGCTAATCTCAAATTCTTAGCCTCAGGTGATCCACCCACCTCTTCCTCTCATAGTGCTAGGATTATAGGCATGAGCCACCATGCTTGGCCTAAGTTTTTTAAGAAACAGAACTATTTTCTAAATTAGCTTTGCCAATTTATATTTCGACCATGATTTATAGCACTAATTTCATTGCACAGTGTATGGGTAGGCCTCAACATGTAAGAAATGATGAAAGCAACACATAAAGATTACTGTAAAACAAGTAAGATTATCATTGTTGCTGTCATCTTTATCAAATTCTCAAAACAATCTAAGAGTCTGTTTTTATATAAATGTGCTTGGCAACATAGCTGAAAAAAGCATTATCAGTTACATACTTTTATCAGTAACACAGAAATTTTAAGGGGGAAAAAACACATGTTCTCACAACACAAAGTCAGAATTAACAGAAAAATTCTGCCGGTCACTTTGGACTATTTAACTGCCTGGGGCAGGGTTCTGTAGACAAACGAGCATCTATGGAGCACCTGAAGTAGGGGAATCAACAAAACCTGGGTTTCAAAAGTTACCTGGGTTTACAGCATGAAACTTGGTTGGAGGACACACACCTTGCGTGAGCGAGGTGCCTCGGTGTGTGTGGACGTGTTGGAGGTACAGCATCATGGTGGCTTCCTCCAGAAAGGGACATTTGGGGTGGATTCATTCCATCTGGACAACACAGCCTGATGTGGCATGGACATGAATGGAGGTGAAATGGACAGTAGCCGAGAGGATCAGTCCTGACAAGGGCCAAGGTGAAAAACCTGGGAACCCCTTCAGGTGCAGAGTCTTCAGTTGAAAAAGGAAGTGGTCATAGGAAATACTGGGATGGATCAGCAGTGCACGGGAGACAGAGTTCTTGGCCCTGCAGAGTGAGTAGTGTGGATTCTCAAGTTTTCTCCTCTCTCCATTAATTTCTCTTCCAATGCAGACTATTTCGAGCACGAGATTCCAAAGTACTGTGAGCCTTGGCCCGGTCTCGAAGGTAAAGGAAGGCTGCTAGCAAGACTGGCATCTGGGCTTGGCTGTGTGTGTTTTCTGCTGTGGGAAAATATACATAACACAATATTTATCATTTGAACCTTTTAACCAAAGTGTGCATGCAGTGGCATTAAAAATATTCACAGTGTTGCATAACCAACACCACTATCTACACCCACGATTTTGATGATTTCTTACAAAACCTTGTCCACAGTAAGCAATATATCGCCTTCTCCCTATTTCCAGCTCATGGTAATTCCTATCCCACCTTCTCTTGTATGAATTTGATTATTCTAGGCACTTCATATAAGTACAATTAGACAATATATTCCTTTTGTGTCTGGCTTATTTCACTAAGCACAATATTTTCACTGTCCACCCATGTTGTATCATCTATCAAAATTGTGTTCCTTTTTTACAGATGGATGATATACCATTGCATGTAGATCACCTTGCTTTTATTACATTCATTTGTTCATTGATAGTTGGATTATTTCCACCTTTTGGCTCCTGTGAGAAGTGATGCTGTAAACATTAGGGTACAAATATCTGTTTGATTTCTGTTCTCTATTCTTTGGGGTATATACTTGAGTCGAATTCCTGGGTCTAAAGGGAGCTATATATTTAACCTTCTGAGCCATTGCAGACTGTTTTTCACAGTGGCTGCATCTTTATCCATTTCTACCAGCTAATGTATCAGGGTTACAATTTCTTTACATCCTTGTCCACACTTACTTTCCTTTAAATCATCCTAGTATATTGGTGTCTACTTGTGTTTTTCAATTGCATTTCTCTAATGACTATTGATGCTGAGCAGCTTTTCCTATGCCATTATCCGTGGGTGTATATTCTTTAGGGAACTATATGTTCAAGTCTTTTGCCAATTTTTAAAGAGTTGTCTGGGGCCAGGCGCGGTGGCTCACGCCTGTAATCCCAGCACTTTGGGAGGCCGAGCCGGGCAGATCACGAGGTCAGGAGATCGAGACCATCCTGGCTAACATGGTGAAACCCCATCTCTACTAAAAGTACAAAAAAAATTAGCCAGGTGTGGTGGCGGGCACCTGTAGTCAGAGCTACTCAGGAGGCTGAGGCAGGAGAATGGCGTGAACCTGGGAGGCGGAGCTTGCAGTGAGCCAAGATCGTACCACGTACTCCAGCCTGGGCGACAGAGCAAGACTGTCTCAAAAAAAAAGAAAAAGAAAAAAAAAAGAGTTCTCTGATTTTTATTTAGTTTGTTTTAGATTGTTGGGAGGTTTAAAATATGTTCTACATTTTAGTCTCACAAGATAAATGATTTGCAAATATTTCCCCCTTTTGTAGAACTTTAGATGCACAAAATTCATTAATTTGTATGAAATCCTCAGCAGTTGGCCCCAAACAGATAAGACTGAAGCAATATTTTAGGAATAGTTGAAAGTATTATCACCACAGAACAGGCGTAATCAAATCCTGCAAGCTACACATAACCACAATGACAGATAAGGCAGCAAAGGGCTGTTTGGTGATTAGTTCACCACACTTGTTGCAACTGTTTGTGCTGCAGAGTTAAGACATACCAGCATTCAACCCATGTCTCCTCTCTTGAAATAAACAGTCCAATGTTGGCTGGCCTGAACAAGCACAGATATTCTCCATACTCAATTAATATGCATGCATGACGAAGAAAAGGAGATCTGGATGGAAAAATATTGTGTGATTAATAATTATGCTTTAATTAATTTTAAAGGATATAACTTCAGTATTTCCAATTCTTCCATCAGCAGTTATAACAAAGGGTTAGTGAATAAATACAGTAGACTGTTTTGCCTAGAATTGAATCCAATCTGTCTACTAAACTTTGCTTTTATTCAAGTGCAAAATGCTAAAACATAATAACTGCAGTGACAGCCAGTGTGGATCCACAGAGGCAAAAATGGTCTTGGGACATAAATCCTATAAGCTAATACTATTTTACAGGATTTAGAAAACCATTTAGCTGGGTTTCAAACCTCACAGTGTGAGCAGTGGGACTCTCATCAGATTATAGCCTGTGCTTCAGTACCATTTGTAGACTGACTCATTCCCGTTGCCTTAAGTTGCCATCAGCAAAATGCCAGGGACTCTGTTTCTAGCTCCTCAGCTCCTCGCTCTTCCTGTCTTTCAATGAGGGAAGATTTTTTAGCAGCAGCTCAAGCTGTGCTTTTAATGAAACACATCCACACACACTGTCGTGTTGTCCACATTAAGCAGAGCTCCCTGAATAACTCATGAACAACAGCATCTGTGACTAACCATTGCTCTGTGTCCTCCTAGCCTCTGAGGAGTCTCCAGCTCTCAAGGACAGAGGAGATGGAGATAGGCCGGTCAATACGAGGGTAAGGTTGCTTTCCTTTCCCCGAAATAGAAATGTTCCTTTCTTGGCGTCTTTCTTGTTCAACTGACTTTACATGTGAAAAAACGACAATGTCCGTTACAGATATTAAATGCAGTGTTCTGAGGGGACAGAAGCAGCGACTCTTAGCAACTAATATGTAATCCAAAATTGCATTTACCTATGACGGCTTCGGGTTGTAGACTGTATCCTTGGGGTCCTTGTCCTTGGAAGCAATGTCTTCTTGGATTCAGTATTTTGCACTTGCCAAGCTACGTGGACCTGAGGGATCCACCATCCAGAAGCTGATACTTTTCTAGTGTGTATCCTACCCTTGTTTTGGGGGTCTTGAATTTGACCACACTTTCTGACCTTGTTTTCAGTATTCATTGAGAGAAATAAAGCCTTGTGCAAACAATCCACAACACGATGTACCCCTCGTGAAGTCTTGTTTCTGTATTGCAGGTGATGCAGGTGGTCCCTCTGAGGTGTGACTCTAGTAAGTATTCTGGAATTACTTGCAAAGAAAACAATCTGGATGCAAAGAAAGGTGTGGTATCCTTGCAGGTTTCAATGTGAAGAGCCACCCTGAGCCTGGGATTGGGATAGGAATAAGCAGAGTGGAAGTGTTTTTAAAAAACCCGAGTTCCCCAGGGAAAAAGTTATCGCCAATTTTTGAGGAAGCAGCTGTGCTGCCTTTTGGGTGGTACTGAGTTGGGTGCTTGACGATAATCGGTGGTGTCTTGTGTGAGGCTGTATCATGTGGGATGTGTGTGTGTGTGTGGGTGTGTGTGTGTGTGTGTGTGGGTGTGTACAGGTGAGGCTGTGTGTGTTCTCAGGAGAGATTTCCCATTTATACAACTCAATCACCAGTGTCCACTTCCAACGATAAAATCCATCCCCCTCTACTCTCTCTGTACAGTGAGTCCTCCACCCTCACCAGAGCCATCCCTGGGTCTGGCTTCTTATCCCCACTGCTCAGGTGGAGAACCTGAAGGGCCAAGGGGGTGGCCCCAGCTCCCGAGTTCGTGAATGAGAAAGTGGAAACACGAACCCAGGAGAGGGGGCCAGTGCTGACGCTGACATGCAGTTAGTCATGGGGTGTTCGCCACCACGCAGGGAGTCCAGCATTCGTGTATAAACCCGAAAGCACAGAGCCTAAGAGGTCCCAGACACTGCCCATCACCATAAAGTGGCCTCTGTGGTCACACGACCCAGGGCAGTTCTAGGCGCATCTCCCCACAGGCCGGTGTAGTCATCAGTGTGTCACAAGCACAAAGATCCCCGGGGGTTTGGGTCAGCTCACAGAGCCTGTGTTTTTTGTTTTTTGTTTTTTTTTAACTTTTATTTAAAGTTCGGGGTACATGTGCAGGTTTGCCACATATGTAAACGTGTGTTGAGAGTTTGTTATACAGATTTCATCACCCATATATTAAGCCTAATATCAGCTATTTGTCCTGATCCTCCCGCTCCTCCCACCTCCCACCCTCCAGTAGGCCCCAAGCTCACAAATTCTGAGAGGAGTGGGGGACCACGCAGGCCAGTGTAGCCCACTTCAGTTGTGAAGTTAATTTCCTCAGCAACTGGCCAAAGCCTATAAGGAAGGGTGACGTATTTTAGTAGATTTAGTAATATTATCTTCCCAAGCCCTAAAATGCTCAAATCCTGCCAGCTGAAAGTGGTGAGGAGGGACAGATGGGAACTCTGTACAGTAGTTATTAGCCTGGCTTCCGTCCCCTTGTGGCAACTCTCTTGTGCATGTGGGTTAAAGACCCTCAGCCTCAAGCCAAGCCTCCTCCATGAGAAGCCATCTCACTATTGACTGGCTAGTGCCGTGTATGGCCACCAGCCCAACAGAAACAAAACGTGGCTTTAAAACAAGTGTAAATCTCATACGACAGGCAAATGCAGAAGCAGCATGTCTTGCAAGTTGTAAAGAAGACAGTGTCGCTTGACTTCACTGTGGGTAGACGACATGAGGGAACTCTGTCACTGAATCACGGCAGAGTTCAAGGCCACTTGTAGACTATTTCATGTTACAGAAGGTGGCCTTTGGCTCCTAAGCAAAGACCTTTGTTTCTCATTTCTTCCCTGTTCATCCTCTTGGTCATCCTTCTTCCGCAAGGGAAAACAGCCCAAGCAAAAGGCAGTTTCAGTATTAATCTGACCGAGGTTTTGTGCAGTTTATCATCATCCAGGTAATCAGGTGCAACCTGGTCTGCCTACCAGCCCCCCTGCCCCTGCTCTGTGTTTTCATTTAATAAACATTTTGGTCTACTTACTATGTGTTAGATTTTCTGGAGACCACAGAGTAAATGAGATAGAATCTTTATGTTGACAGCTAACTTAGATTTAACATAACTGACAAAAATTAAGATTTCTGATTTCTTGTAAAAATATTTTGTATGTGTGAATGCATGCTGAATGTAAAGTGGTTAACAAAAAAAATCACACTTGCACTCATGGAGGGCTTTTCAGGAATTTGTCAATTTGTATTTTTTTGTATTTCCCCACTTCACTGGATAAAGCATATCTGAACCTGGAAGCTGATTCCCACTGCAGAAAGTGTTCTGAGTCATGTCCCTTAGCTTCCCTAGCGCAGATCCACCCGGGAGGATGGCCCAGCATCAGCTCGGCCCATGCTGTGATCAGCCACCTCCATGCACCACACCAAGCAAGCTCCCTGGGTGATTCACAGTCTCCACCACCAGGGCACTGACCTTTACTCTCTGTTCTCCTAGCTCCCTACGGGGACCCTATACAGGACATTGCTAACGAGGACGCTGTGCGTGACATCGCTAATGACACTGTACGAAACATCTGTAATGAGGACGCCCTATATGAGATCACTAATGAGGCCGCTGTACACGATACTAATCAGCATGCTGTACAAGACATCTGTAAAAAAGACGCTGCCAAGGTAAGACACTTTTATCTTGAACAGAAATGATACTTTCCTGGTTCTTTCCAATCAGATGTAGACATGAACATCTGCCAATGTGCATTATTTATGACATCTGCAATGCCCTTGGTGTGGTGCTATTGATTGGCAGCCTCTCACCAACCCATGCCGGGCACACGGGGGCGTGGTAGATGGCGGCATCCACGATCCACCGCAATGCAGAGGTGTTTCCCTCCACAGCAGGTTTCCCCCGTGGATTAAGAGTTGTGAAACTGTCAATCTAAATACACTTTAAAGATAAATTCTGTGGGAAAAGATCTTGTCTTTTCCACAGGTGTCCTCCGTGCTAGTTTGGGGGGAGTTCAACCTTTGACTCAATCACTATATCCCTTCTAATTTTTCAAGTTGTTGAGAGAATATCAGATCTGTGTGACGTGCATGGCATCATTTCACCCTCCTGTTTTCTATAATTGCAGGAGCCATTTATACTGGAAAACGGTACATACCCTGAAATAACTCACTTCCTGAGGGAAAAACGCTGTCTATAGGGTATAGAAACCTGATTCTGGGCTCCTTTTGGGAAGGAGGATCTGGGATCTGGTGAGAGCAGATGATTTTGCAAGTATAAAACAATGTCCAGAGAGGCTGGAGGGATGTCTGTGAACCAGAGGAAACACCAGGGGATCCTGTGTGAAGCACCGGGGCTTCAGCTGGGGTAGGAGGAGTGGGTGGGCCTCTCTCTAATGACTTATCCTGGTGTTTGTGTTTCTAAAGATTTGATTGTGGAGAGCATATCTGACGACGAGGATTTTGCAGGTAGGTAACTACTTTCCAGGTAAGATCCAATGGGAGAGAGTTCCCAGGGCCTTCGGGGTATCCGTGCTGCTTGGGAGGTTGAGGGAGGGGGCATGAAATCAAAAAGAAAAAGGAAATATGTGTCAAATTGGATTTGGTGTTTTCCAGGTTTCTTGCCATAATGTAAGAACTGTCTCTCTGGGCTGGGAGGGTGCTGTGTGATTTGAAGGTGATCCTTCCCAGAACACCTGGCCTTTTCTGCCTCTGCCAAACATCACAGCCTTTGGGTTGGACTGGTCAGCACTGCTTGGGATTGTGCAGAAGAGGTGTGGGGTTGCATCAGGAGGCACCTGTGGCGAACAGAATTTGAGGGACACAACTCCCTCACAGGCACTTACTTGAACCTGGAGACACAGTTCTCCTGGCGTGTGCCCAGGGGTGCAGGAGAAATTCACGGTCATCCTCTGAACTTTTAGGACTTTAAAAAGCACTCATGTTTCCATCCTCGCTGTTGACTCCTAGCTTAAAGGGAGCTCCCGGGGTGAGTGACGGAGGCGGGATCAGACCCTGGCAGTCTGACGGCAACACCTGTGTTCCTCTGCACTGGGCCTTGGACAACATTACACGCCTTGGTGAGCATCAGGAATTCAGGCTAACCACATCTGAAATTGAGATGGACCTTGAGTCATGTAAATAGTTTGGAAAAGATGCATTTTATCACCCTATGGAAAGAAACCATTTATTTCTCACTCCAGCAGGATAAATGGTTTTCAGTATCTACTTAACTGCTCATTGACTCTTACTGTAGATGAGGAGATGGCAAGCAGCCCCTGCCCTCCCCGCATTGTAGGCCCAAGGTAACCAGCAATTGGCTGGATATAATGGAAGAGTGGTGCATTCGGAGATATCTGTATTAATGGGACCCGCATGATATGGGTGACAGCTATTAGGGTGAGAAAAAACCTGGGAGCACAATGAAATATGTAAATATTCAAACATTGTTGAAATCTCCATGGTACTTTAATAGTTGAAGTCATTCTTGTGGTCATCACTGCCTTTCCCAAACATAACAAGCTACTTAATGTCACATGGACCCATGCCATGAGGAATGACGATCAGTTTGTAAAATGCCAGTAAAACCATTGCCTTTATCATCCACAATATTTCATCCATACATTTCAATGTCCATGTGTAAGTATAGTTCAAATGTCAGAAATTTATTATCATCTAGTAGAATATGCATAGTGTATCAATGAGCAATAATTATCATACTGTTTCTATTAACAGTTATTTGATGAAAAACGCAGACTCCCATTCTTGGGAGTTTTCTGAGTTTGCACACATTAGCATGACAGCCCCATGTCCACCTGACGTGTGCCAGCAGGAGGCCAAGAACAGAGGCTTTTCTTATTAGCTAAGGTTTCTAAATGTATTACATATTCACAGTTAGAAATAACTCTAAATACCATAAAAGGTTAGCAAGGAAGTTTCCCTTCCACTCTGAACTTCCAAACAGCAAGTCAACATTTTTGTTCACATATCATCCCTACAATCTACGTGCAAATAGAAACATGCGCCTGGAATGCATGCTGATGCGTGATCGTGTTTATACAAAGTCCTCTGCACCTCTGCATATGCCACTGGGCAATGCACCTTAGTTATCATTCCACATTTCAACTGTAAATCCATTGTATTGTTTCAGAGCTGTAAAGTACTGCACCCTATGACTATTCCCAAAATTACTTAAGCGCCGCCCTCTGGGTATCCATTTGTTCTGTTTCCAGTCTTGCTCTTATGACCAATGCTGTAGTGAACAGCACTGTGTTGAGTGAAGTGGTGAACGTGGCATCTTTGTCTTGTTCCAGTCCTCACGGGGGACGCTTTCAACTTGCCCCATTCAGGATAATGTTGGCTGTGGGTTTGTCATAGATGGCTTTTATTACCTTAAGGTATGTCCCTTCTGTGCTGATTTTACTTAAGGGTTTTAATCACGAAGAAATGCTAGATTTTGTCAAGTACTTTTTCTGCATCTATTCAGATTATCATATGATTTTTGTTTTTAATTTTATGTGATGTATCGCACGGATTGACTTGCATATGTTAAACCATCCCTGCATCCCTGGTATGAAACCCACTTGATCATGGTGGATTATCTTTTTGATATGCTGTTGGATTCAGTTAGCTTGGATGTAGCATTTCTTATTATTCCAATCTGTGGAATGTATTGGTTTAGATAATGAAAACATATTTTCACTGCTTAGCACTTTGTTTCTTTAACAGCCTTCCCAAAAGGGCAGCATAAAAGCAGGAGCCCCACTAGTCTCCCCTTAACCTGGAATCCCCCCTTCTCCACAGCTCGCTCATTGGACAGGATAGACTGGGCACCCAGGCCTCAGGGTAAGGACATGCTCCATCACCTAGAGGTGCAGTGCCTGGGAAGGCCAACCGTGGAGGGGCGCTGCCAGCTTTACAGTGATAACAGGTGTTCGGAGGGACTGACCACCAATTCATAAGGCTGTGCTTTGTTGGTGACGTCAAGGATTGTTTTGCAGATTGTTGGGGAGGGACAATCCCAAGGCCTCACCTGGCCCTGGTCCTGGCTTTGCACAAAGGCAGTAAGAGAGGAATTCTGGTCAGGGCTGACCTGTTGCTGTGCTGGGGAGGAAGGTGCTGGGCTGAAATTCAGGAGGCTGAGGATGCAGCAGTCCCATAGGAGGTGCATGACCTGCAGCATACAGTTTCTTAATTGATGATAAATGGAAATGATAAATCGTTGACTATTTTTTCTATCATTGGATATCTACACTCTACTGCTGGTGCTGTTCCTGTCTTTATGGAGAAGATAGAGGATCAATCAGTGTGTGCTGCACTGAGTGGAAGGAAGGAGAACTGCAACAAAAATTAAGGGAGGATGAGGGATGGGAGGGTCCTTCATCCAGGTGCTCTCAGAGTCCTCCTCAGGAGGAAAGCCCCGTGGCTCCCTGGGGAAGGAGCCGTGAGGGCTGCGTGACTCCCACAGTGAAGTGTGTGGTATGTCTGAGGACACCCAGGCTGGTCTGTGAGGAGCCAGTGGCAGAGTGAGAAGCAGCAAGGCCAGGAGGGTGACTGGAGGCCAGGCTCTGGGTCATTCTCCATGTGATGGAAACAGATGGAGCCCAGTGGGCTGGGAGGTGCAGGACGTGGTGGCTGATGACAGAACAATGCGGAGAGAAGTGCCAGGTGTCAAATCCTTACTTCGTTCTGGGCATTGTGCTGAAACTTCCCGTGGCTCATCCCATTTAGGGACTGAAAGTTGCAGAGGTTTAGGAAACTCCCCTACAATACTGGAGCCCCCATCTCCTGCCCCAGCGCTGTCCCCCTTCTCAGCCAGCCACCACCTGTGTCAGGGGAACACACAGAAGTGGTAACCTTTTATGGACAGGGAAGTAAATTCTGTTTTTGTTATTCACAGAAAAAAACATTGGCTCCTGTGGGTTGGGAAGGTGAAATACCAGAAGTATTTCATCTGATTATTTCTACCAATGTGAATTCTGTAGTATTGAAATGCATAGGTTAGCATTTTTGGCCAATTTACCCAGCATTCTGGGGTAAAGGCTTTTATTTAATAATTAATTTATTTATTTTTGAGACGGAGTTTCACTCTTATTGCCCAGGCTGCAGTGCAACAGTACTATCTTGACTCACTGCAACCTCAGCCTCCCAGGTTCAAGCGATTCACCTGCCTCAGTCTCCCAAGTAGCTGTGATTATAGGCTCATGCCAACATGCCTGGCTAATTTTTTGTATTTTTAGTAGAAATGAGTTTCACCATGTTGGTCAGGCTGGTCTCGAACTCCTGACCTCAGATGATCCTCCCACCTTGGTCTACCAAAGTGCTGAGATTATGGGCATGGGCCATACAAATATGGCAATACAAAATACAAAAATGGCAATCTCTTTTATCACACAAATAACTTCTTTTTAATAGTGATTTTTTCTAATTGATGAATTATGTACTTTTCATTTACTAATTATTAATTGCTTACATTTGAAGTGTTTTACAAATTAATATTTAATTGCATAGATGAAGATTACTAGTCATAGACATTTTACTAAGCAATACTCATTAAGTACAGCATGGATTCATGTGATGTCAAGGGGCTATTTTATTTGGTGAAAGGAAAAAGCACAAGAACAAATGCAAGAGCTGGACCAGTGGAGACACCGACAGTGATCTAAGATCTAAATCACTCTGTTGTCTTCCCGGCCTCCTGATCATCCTCATCACTGTCGTCAGCATAGTTGGGTCCTTTTAGCACAGATTTCTCAAAATGGGCCACTCCGTAACACTTGGAAGCTTATGAATTCATAGAATTTGTAAGAGTGCAATTTGGGAGTACCTATCGATTTTAAAATTCTAATCTGGTAATTTCATCCCATGTCTAGAGTCTTTTATGTAAAATATTTCCACAATTAGGATAAATATGTGCATGGGGATTTTCTATGTTGCAGTGTTTTAATGGAATAGAAAATTGGTAAAACCAAATTTCCATCACAAAGGAAATAGTAATAGTAATACACTGAATAATAATACAGCGAATATTATACTGGCTTTAAACATCAAAAAAGAGCTCAACTTCTGACTTCCAATGATGGTGTTGAAGTAGGTCACAGCTGGTCGACATTTGATTTTCGTGTGGGAACCCTGGAAGTCTGCCTTAGTGATTTTACATGTGGCTAAATTTAGCTAATGAAAAGCTATTGGAAGTATGGAAAAATGGAACTTTAAAACAGTATCTCGTCAACAACCAAGTGGACCTGTTTCACGTAGAGCCCACGCATTCATCTGCCTGCCCATCACTCTGTCTGTCCACATGGGCATCATTTGTTAGTGGAACTGAGTGCCCACTGTCGAGCTGACAAGCCCATACCTCCCTGTTCCTAGTCACACATTAATTCTTCAACAAATTCCTTTTGATTGTGATTAAGCTTAGCCGCTATTTCCAATTGCTTCCCCAAACGTACTTCTCACTGTTCTCCCATCACACCCTTCAGCCCATCCATGCGGGTTTCCTTTGCTTTTCCCACCTTACACCAAACTCCCTATTTTCACTCCCACTTTTACCTCCTCTCCAAGACAAAACAAACAAAACTAGCATTTTAAAACTTAGTTGTAATCTTTGTTCCTTCATGAAAATTTCTCCAACAGCCACTCTTACGGCTCTGTGTGTTCCGCATATTTTAAAATATTGGGTATAAGGTTGAGCACGTCAGGATATGCTGTTTCGGGCTGCACACCGTTTTGTTTGTATTGATTCTTCCTATTGGAGGCGTGGTCATTGCCTTCTCCTCTGGGGAGTTTATGCCAGTGCTCTTGAATAAGATTGACAATTTTTCTTTTTATACTTAATTTTTTTTTGTTTAGTATTAAGATAACAGTATTCTCATCAAATTAATTGAAAGTAGCCCCCTTCATTAATTTCATGGAAATCTTTCAATCAGATTAGAATGACAACTCCATTGTAATTTTGGATTTAGCCAATAATACTATTAGGGCTCTGTGTGTGAGAGAGAGCAGGAGAGAGAAAAAGAGCAAGGGAGAGAAAGAGACAGAAAGAGACAAAGACCAATATTTCTTTTTTTTTTTTTTTTTGAGACAGAGTCTCTCTCTGTCGCCCAGGCTGGAGTGCAGTGGTGCGATCTCCACCCACTGCAAGCTCCGCCTCCCGGGTTCACGCCATTCTCCTGCCCTCCTGCCTCAGTCTCCCGTGTAGCTGGGACTACAGGCGCCCACCACCGCGCCCGGCTAATTTTTGTATTTTTAGTAGAGACGGGGTTTCACCATGTTAGCTAGGATGGTCTCGATCTCCTGACCTCGTGATCCGCCCGTCTCGGCCTCCCAAAGTGCGGGGATTACAGGCATGAGCCACTGTGCCTGGCCAAAGACCAATATTTCTTAACTACTGATTACATTTACATAGAGTCTGCTGAACTATTTAGGGTTTTTATTTCTTCATGAGTTCATTTTAGAAAATTGTACTTTCTAGGATCTTATCTATTTTGTACACATTTTTAAATGTATTGGCATAATATCCATATTCATATATATTTGTATACATAACACGAATACATATGTAGATTTGAATACATATATATGTATTCATAATATCCACTGATTGTTTTGTAATCTCTGCTACTTCTGTGGTTATGTCTTCCTATGAATTTCTGATGAATTTTGATGATTTCCCTTTTTTCTTGATAAATCTCACTAATGACTTTTGTATTAGACTTTTCTCCAAAACAACTGTTAGCTTTCTTACTTCTCCCTAATACTGTCCTTATTTTCTGTTTCATCACTTTCTCTTCTTATCTGTTATCCTTCCATAACATTATCTGCGTTTATTCTGATGTTACTTTTTTCTAACTTGAGTTGTATGCTTAATTAACTTTTGGCCTTTCTGAGTTTCCAATGTAAATAACTAAGCTTATAGATTGCTCTCACATAATGCTCTTTGCTGTATCTCACAATTTTCAGTTTGCACACATTTTATTTATTCATAAGTATTATCTAATTGCAATATGATTTTTATTGACATTCAAGTTTAGACGTATGCTCTGCATTTTCTAGTGTTGCAACCAATCAATGGTCTTGTGCGCGAGTCTTTTCAGTTTTTGCCAGTCTCCTTTAGGAGAGATTTTGAGGTGTTGGATTGAAGTGTTACTGCTTTGCAACTTTGCTAAATGTTGCCAGATTCCCCTCCATAGGTGCCTAATGAGGCTTTCTTAGCAAGAATGTGTGCACAGTGGCGCTGACATAGTTACATGTGAAACTTCTAAAATTTTGTCTCTAAAGTGGTTATTAAGGTGATTTTTAAAATTTTTTCAATAAGATTAAAAGCCATTTGGTTTTTTCATTTATATTGTTTGTTCATGTCTCCAACATGCTTACATGTGATTGCTGCCAGTCTTCTTCCCTACATTTAGAGACTTGTTACATTTTAAGTATATTAAAACTTTTGTGATATGCCTGGTCGTATTTTTTTTCCTGTTTACCATGTATCTTTTGTACTTTTTAAATTGAACTTCACCTCACACTGAGCTTTTCTAGTTTTATGTAATAAAACATTGTAATTTCATTGTGTTCTCAGGCGCTACCACTTTTCAAGGCTGCTGTTGACTTTCTACAGTAACATGTGCTGCATTGATAAGCAGCAGCCAGTGTCTCCCATGTTTTGTAATAATTGTTCTTCGTTTGTTTCAGATAACCCTGAGAAATATATTGGCTGTCTCCACAGGCTTATGATTTCTTTTCAGGTTTGAAAAATGCGCCCAGCTGAGCAACACGGGACTGACACATTGAGGGAGCAGCTGCAGGACACACCCAAGAAGCCTCCTGGAGGACTCGGGGGACATTTACGGCTGGAGGCTTCATCTATGGCTGGCGGTTCATCTATGGCTGGAGGCTTCATCTATGGCTGGCGTTTTCATCTATGGCTGGAGGCTTCATCTATGGCTGCGGGCTTTATCCATGGGCTGGAGACTTTATCCACTACTGGGGACTTCATCTATGGCTGGCGGTTCATCTATGGCTGGGGGTTCATCTATGGCTGGAGGCTTCATCTATGGCTGCGGGCTTTATCCATGGGCTGGAGACTTTATCCACTACTGGGGGCTTCATCTATGGCTGGGGCTTCATCTATAGCGAGACTTCATCTATGGCTGGCGGCTTCATCTATGGCTGGCGGCTTCATCTATGGCTGCGGGCTTTATCCATGGACTGTGGGCTTCATTCACGGCTGGGGGCTTTATCTATGGGCTGGAGACTTTATCCACCACTGGCGGCTTCATCTATGGCTGCGGGCTTTATCCATGGACTATGGGCTTCATTCACGGCTGGGGGCTTTATCTATGGGCTGGAGACTTTATCCACCACTGGGGGCTTCATCTATGGCTGGGGGCTTCCTCCACGGGCTGGGGGCCTCATCCATGGCTGGTTTGCCCGATCTCTTTCTGAGCCACAGAAACAGATTATTAAACAGATAATTTTATTGAGTTCCACTTTTATAGTTTTTTTAATACTTTTTGTTTCAAAAGTTGTTTGTTGATAATTGTATGAAATAACTAAACCTGAATTACCCCTTTTAATTACTTCCTTGTGTCAATATAGAAAGAGTGGATTTAAGGAAACACTGAGATGCCCATCTGTGTTTGTGAACAGGCGTGTTGGGTCTAAAGCCTTTCTCTGGTAGCTTTCCAGAAGATCGCCCCGCCTTACACTTGCTTTCTGCGGGTTCCAGAGGCTTCCATTTGAAAGGAGCCTGTCTCCCTACTCTGCCTCACCCTACACCAGCTCACCTGCAACCCACTGACTTTGTAAACACTTTCTTCCACCTTCACCTCATTGAATTCAGAACTTTGGAAAATAAAAATTCTAAAAACGTGGGAGTGGATATGATCTGGAAATACCTGCTGTAATATTTTTAACGGAATCTACTGGAAACTATTAGTTTATGTTTTAAATAAAACCATCCCTTAGCATTAGAATATCAAGCCGTTCATTTTCTACCAGAACTTTGATATAATTCAAATACCATAAATTTCACCCCCATACAGTGTACAATTCAGTGGTTTCTAATTATTCACAGAGGTCTGCAAAAATTACAATTTTTAGATATTAATATCATTTGTTGACATCCTTACATGCATACAGATGTAGATATATGTAATTCTAACATCTTGAATATTATCATATTTAACATTGTACTATAATAATATCTGTGTCTCTATATTGCTGTTTTATTTTGTTATTCTGAATGACGATGATCTCCAGGTACCCTTATGCAGGTTTAAAATACACCTTTTTACAACTCAAGAAATTAAATTGTTTCTAGTAAATCACATAAGAGTTATAAAAATGCAAATATTGCTTAGGTCTGTATAATGAACTCTATCACCGCCAGCGCCCAGCCCACTCAGTCATCCACATCCACTTACACACAGATAGACATGCCCATGTTTTTACATAACATAATCCTGCTTTGTGTGTTGTTCCCTGACTGGCTTTTCCACATAAAATAGAATTTGGTGATCATTGCTTATCTGTACATATAGGTCTCTCTCATTCTTATTTATAGTTGCATCATTATTCAACAGGGTGTTTTACCATAATTTGGTCATTTTTCACTGTGGAATTTTTGTGTTGGATTCAGTTATTTGTTACCATTACCTACACTATCCTGGGCATACCTGTATATTCATCTTTTTGTACCTTAGTTAAGTGGGTTTTTTCTTTTATGATTGATTTCTAAAAAACTGCTGAGGCAAAGTAAGAATATTGAATATTTTGATAAACAATTAAAAATCTGTGTTTCAAAAAAATGTAATGATCTTATACTCCCATCATCAGTAAACGAGAGTTCCTATTTCCACACACCCTTGATTAATTACAGAGGAAATGACCAATGCTAATCTTGGCCAATTTTGTAAGAAATATTTCCACTTTTAATTTGGATCTCTCCACTTATTGAAGAGATTGTGCATTTTTGTGTATGTTTATCGGCCATTGGTATTTCTCTCTGATAATTTCATAATGATATGTTTTACAATTCATGTAATGATATTTTTCATATATTCTGTAAATTTATTTCATATAATTAGCAAGTTTCTTAAGGTCTGTATCATAACTTTTGTTTGTATTTGTCTTGAAGAAACTTTCATTTTTACATAGTCAAATTGTTCAATATTTTTCCTATCATGTCTGGATTTTGTGACTTGTTTTTAACAATATGTCCTTTTAGGGCTTCATTGATTTGTTTAAAGAACGTACTCAACTCCTACATTATTTAGTAATTTACTTTCTCCCATTACAGTACATGGACATCACTAATTCCAACTAATGTAGATCAAATGTATCATTTGAATTTCTGTGTAGTAATGCTCATTACAGGTATGTTCTGATTTCTTCTCTTCCCTATAGGATGGATATTAAGGTTGTTTTTAAAAATTCCCACCACTAATTACTTTTCAATAATCATCAATATACGTGGATTCCACTGATGTTTTTGTTTATATTTCTTCTTTTCTGTAGTATAGGATTCTCAAAGTGGTATAACTGACCCTATAATACATTTTAATTATAATTTTAATTATACTGGCAGATTACTTTCCAAAAAATTGATCAATTAACACTCTTATCAACTACATAAGTAAGTCTCTATGTAGGCTAAATAACACTATAATTTTTTTTAAATAAAAATCCTAATTTGGTGAAAAATCCCACAGGTGCTTTAATCAATTTTTTTCTATTTCAATGAGTTGCCTATTTATAGCCTGTGTGTGTGTGTGTGTGTTTCTATTTGGCAGTTTATGGTTGGAAATACTCTTAAAAAGAAATCTAAAAAACACAAAATTAAAAAAAATATTTGATTAGTAAGAAATTTCTGCATATCCAAAAATTGCTAAAAATATTAAAATTGTAGTCAAAATAGCAGCTCATGAAGCAAAGCAAACAAAAATACTAAACAAAAGAAACAGGCCAGGTGCAGTGGTTCATGCCTGTAATCCCAGCATTTTGGGAGGCTAAGGCAAGCGTATATCACCTGAGGTAAGGAGTTCAAGACCAGCCTGGCCAACATGGTGAAATCCCATCTCTACTAAAAATACACAAAAAGTAGCTGGGCATGGTGGTAGGTGTCTGTAATCTCAGCTACTCAGGAGGCTCAGGCAGGAGAATCGCTTGAACTCAGGAGGCAGAGGTTGCAGTGAGCTGAGATCACACCAGTGCACACCAGCCTGCGTGACAGAGGCAGACTGTCTCAGAAAGAAAAGAAACAATAACAAAAAAACTCCCACAGGATTTCCAAGGAGTAAATACAAAAAAAAGACAACTTTGATTTTCGAATTTTATGTGGATGGAGAAGACTTCATAAGAAATAAAAATAGCAAGTTGGAAAGAACAGACGGGCTTTCCTGAATGGGCTGTAGCTCTTGTAAACCAGCATATTCCTTGCAGGGACCTGAGTGAAATAAGCTCACCAGCCACTCCAAGAGACTGCATCATTGGATGAAGGAAGTTTGATTTGTTCCTGGTTTACATGGAACAACTCATAAAACCATTAGGGTGATTTATCATTTGTTTTTAATTTTTTATAGTTGTTAACAAGTTTTAAGAATTTCCATTTGATTTCTAATTTATTGAGACTCTTAAAATTACAAGCAAATGTTGGATTTTTATCAAATGGTTTTTTCTATCTTAAAAAATCACAGGACTACTGTATGAAAATCATGAAAAATTTTCCCTGCCTTATCCCAAATGCAAAAATGATTTGACTCACACTTTTCATATAAAATGAAAAAGTATATTCTAGAAAAATATGAAATAGCATCTTTATATCCTAAATGACACATATATGAGATATATATATATATATTTATATAGTGTGTGTGTGTGTGTAGTTTTAGGACACAAAAATACTAATCTTGAGAAAAAAAACATTGATCTACATAGATATTGAAACTAGCTGGCATAGCAAAAGTCCCCTTTAAGAAAATGACTTACAAAGCACAGAATGACAGAAAATGCTCACAGTGTGTACATGTGAAGAATGTGTAATGTTGGTCCCGGCTGTCAACACTGCCAATGTTGCTGCCGTCCTCACTGTAGACAACTGTGGCTTTTGTTCAGAACCCTCGGATGCTGAGGGTGGCTGAGCTGACCCTGCCTGGGCCACAGACCCTAAATAGGACAGAGGGGAGGGACTGTGGGTCAGAATCACAGGCCACTGAGGAGAGGGGGTGTATGGAGCAGAGCCACGTGTGGATCCCCTGTCCCCAGGTGAGGTCCCCCCTCTCCTGTGCAGTGAGTGAGGAGGGTCAGGACAGGAGCCCAGGGTATGGTTCAGATGTTCAGATGTGACTCTGCTTCCTGATGCTCTGCTGTGGAGCCTGGGCTCCCTGAACCCTCCTTATATCTCCCAAAACTTCATGGGGGTAGAGCCACTGCTTTCAAAAAAGTCATTGCTACCCGTTTGCTCCTTGGCCTTTCTGCCCTGGGTTCTCACAGCTGACCCAGTGGGTGGGAGGTGTATCCTGGCAGTCAGCATTGCCACCCAACCTACCCAGTGGGCACCCTGATGGCCGAACTCCCATGGAGGCTCTGAGTCACTTCCCAACTGGAAGGGGCCATCTCAGGAGTGTCCGCCATTGTCCCCCACAGTCCTCAGACTCCAAAGCCATCCTGCCTCTCTGACACACCTGGGCATCTCAGGTGGAGGCCTCTGACTGTCCTGATCCTCTTTTTTTTGGCGGGGGGTCGGAATCTTGCTCTGTCACCCAGGCTGGAGTGCAGTGGTATGATCTTGGCTCACTGCAAGCTCCGCCTCCCGAGTTCAGGCCATTCTCCTGCCTCAGCCTCCTGAGTAACTGGGACTACAGGCGCGCACCACCACACCCGGCTAATTTTTTTGTATTTTTAGTAGAAACAGGGTTTCATCGTGTTAGCCAGGATGGTCTCGATCTCCTGACCTCGTTATCCGTCCATCTCAGCCTCCCAAAGTGCTGGGATTACAGGCGTGAGCCACCGCGCCCGGCCCTGATCCTCCTTTCTAAAACTGCTCACGATGTTAGAGAGGGAACAGGGCTGCAGGGAATCCTAAACAAAGAGGGTGTTTAGGATTTTCAGCCTCTGGCTGAAGAGGCTGCAGCCGCTTGCCCTTTAGCGATGCCAGCAGAGCGCATGTGGCATTTTCTGTTGGTGTTTCCTGGGACCCAGGCGCACGGAGTTTACTCACACTTATTAACCCTCTCATCCTCAGCCGCCTAAAGGCCTCTCTTGTGTATTTTTTTCTTTATAACCATTTCAGATCATGTTTCCCTCCATCTCTCTGAGTCATCAAGTCAAGAGTAAATAATGTGGTTTCACTCTGACTTCCAAATCATCTCTACAGATACTTAAAGAATTCATAGTCTGAAAACTGGATCCTTTCCTTACTCCTTATATGAAAATTAATTCAAGATGGATTAGACACTTAAATGTTAGACCTAATACCATAAAAATCCTAGAGGAAAACCTAGGTAGTACCATTCAGGACATAGGCATGGGCAAAAGACTTCATGTCTAAAACACCAAAAGCAACGGCAGCAAAAGCCAAAATTGACAAATGGGATCTAATTAAACTAAAGAGCTTCTGCACAGCAAAAGAAACTACCATCAGAGTGAACAGGCAACCTACAGAATGGGAGAAAATCTTTGCAATCTACTCATCTGACAAAGGGCTAATATCCAGAACCTACAAAGAACTCAAACAAATTTACAAGAAAAAAACAAACAACCCCATCAAAAAGTGGGCAAAGGATATGAACAGACATTTCTCAAAAGAAGACATTCATACAGCCAACAGACACATGAAAAAATGCTCATCATCACTGGCCATCAGAGAAACGCAAATCAAAACCACAATGAGATACCATCTCACACCAGTTAGAATGGCGATCATTAAAGTCAGGAAACAACAGGTGCTGGAGAGGATGTGGAGAAATAGGAACACTTTTACACTGTTGGTGGGATTGTAAACTAGTTCAACCATTATGGAAAACAGTATGGCGATTCCTCAAGGATCTAGAACTAGATGTACCATATGACCCAGCCATCCCATTACTGGGTATATACCCAAAGGATTATAAATTATGCTGCTATAAAGACACATGCACATGTATGTTTATTGCGGCACTATTCACAATAGCAAAGACTTGGAATCAACCCAAATGTCCATCAGTGACAGATTGGATTAAGAAAATGTGGCACATATACACCATGGAATACTATGCAGCCATAAAAAAGGATGAGTTTGTGTCCTTTGTAGGGACATGGATGCAGCTGGAAACCATCATTCTTAGCAAACTATCACAAGAACAGAAAACCAAACACCGCATGTTCTCACTCATAGGTGGGAACTGAACAATGAGATCACTTGGACTCAGGAAGGGGAACATCACACACCAGGGCCTATCATGGGGAGGGGGGAGGGGGGAGGGATTGCATTGGGAGTTATACCTGATGTAAATGACGAGTTGATGGGTGCAGCACACCAACATGGCACAAGTATACATATGTAACAAACCTGCATGTTATGCACATGTACCCTACAACTTAAAGTATAATAATAATAAATAAATTAAAAAAAAAAAAGAATTCATAGTCTGTTTGCATTTTTTAAGTAAATAATTTTTCCTCTTTAGGCCTCATCTGGTTTTTTATTTTTTGTCAGGCTTAAGCATTTAATTGTATCCGTGTGTGCATATGAACCCCTTCCATTACTTCCAACAGGTCAGCATTGTTTAAACCACACTTCAGTTATAAACCTTGGTGCTGAGCAGCTGGGTTGCTGCGGATACAATGTTACCAGTGAGGACTTCCTCCTATGTATTTCCCTCCATCTCTGAGCGAGAGTGGACTTGCTGGGTGGGGGGTGCACACTTAATGTTCTATGTGCTGAGGGACTTCCCTCCCGATGGCTGACCCTGTTAATATCCCAGTTGTTAGTGAGCGCTTCTGACGCTCCACAGCCTAACTGAAAATTTGTTTTTATTTTTTAAAATTGCAACAGTTGTCAGCTCAACACTCACTGGTTTCATGCCTCACTCAGAAGTAACTGCACGATTCTAGGGCATCCACAGGAACCTACAGGTTTTGCCTGCCCCTGCCCCTGGCTGGCTGATCTCCAAATCCTCACCCTGGCTCCATACACCCCCCTCTACCCAGCGGCCTGTGATTCTGACCCACAGTCCCTCCCTGCTCTGTCCCGTTTAGGGTCTGTGGCCCAGGCAGGGCCAGCTCAGCCACCCTCAGCATCCGAGGGTTCTGAACAAAAGCCACAGTTGTCTGCAGTGAGGACAGCAGCAACACTGGCAGTGTTGACAACCAGGGCCAACATTGCACATTCTGTGCTTTGTAAGGCATTTTCTTAAAGGGGACTTTTGCTATGCCAACTAGTTTCAATATTTATGTAGACCAAGGTTTTTTCCTCAAGATTAGTATTTTTGTGTCCTAAAACAACTATGCACACACACACTCACTATATACATGTATATGTTATTTAGGATATAAAGATGTTATTTTATATTTTTCTAGAATCTTTATACCTTTCTTCTTATATGAAGAGTGTAATTCAAATCATTTTTGCATTTGGGATAAGGCAGGGACCAATTTTCATTATTTTCATACAGTAGTCCTGTGATACTGGAGTGCAGTGGCGAAATCTCAGCTCACTGCAACTTCCGCCTCCTGGGTTCAAACGATTCTCCTGCCTCAGCCTCCTGAGTAGCTGGGACTATACATGCTTGCCAACACGCCTGGCTAAATTTTGTATTTTTTTTTTTAGCAGAGATGGGTTTCACCATGTTGGCCAGGCTGGTCTCAAAACTCCTGATCCCGGGTGATCCGCCTTCCTTGGCCTCCCAAGGTACTGGGATTACAGGTGTGAGCGACAACACCCAGCCTCTACCTCGTATTTTAAATAGAAATAACTTCAATTTTTTGTGTACAGAAACATGTACTGCTCTCTTTTAACTGGGAAAATCATGATAGCAAATTGTGTAAAAGACATGTCAAAAAACGTGAATTAAAAGCCAAACTCTTCTGAATCCTGTTGCCAAAATCCAACACAATACACTAGCAATCTTGATTCCCAGGTTTTTTGGGATACATGTGCAGAATGTGTGGGTTTGTTGCATAGGTATACATGTGCCATGGCGGTTTGCTGCACCTATCAACCCGTCATCTAGGTTTTCAGCCCCGCATGCATTAGGTATTTGTCCTAATGCTCTCCCTCTCCTTGCACGCAACCACGACAGGCTCTGGTGTGTGATGTTCCCCTCCCTGTGTCCATGTGTTCTCATTTTTCAATTCCCACTTACAAGTGAGAACATGAGGTGTTTGATTTTCTCTTCCTGGGTTAGTTTGCTGAGGATGATGGCTCCCAGCTTCATCCATGTTCCTGCAAAGGACACGAACTCACCATTTTTTATGGCTGCACAGTATTCCATAGTGTATGTGCCACATTTTGGTTTTTTAAAGGAAAGACTGGGGTTTTTGATGTGGATATAAATGCGGTGGGATGAGGACAGGACCCCTACTGTTTAGGGTGCTGCTGGGGAGAGTGGCAAGAAGGGACAGGGCCATCAGGTTGGTGAAATGAACATTTGGAGAAACAAGGGAGGAGGGCTTGGGTAGTCCTCAGGGACAGTCCTGGGGTGGGGTCTCCAGGCTGTAGCTCTGGAGGGGTCCCTCTAAGAGGAGAAACGACTTGACTCTGTGCCTTGTCCCTGCAGGGCCCAGGGATGAAATAGGAGTCTGAAGACACTGCTCTTTGGTTTGGAAGAAATGAACGGGATCTGTCCACTCTGTGCTGGCGCAGCTACTGCCCGTCCTCAGCCAGGCCTTAGTCCAGCTGCCCAGACAGTGGCTCAGATCAATACTGAGTGGGGCAGGAAGCTTTATAAACTAAGTCCATTAAGCCGCCACTCCAGGCCAGGTGCCACTTATCAGTTAAAGGGCATTAACTGCTCACCCAGGTTTAGTCAACTGGAGGGAAGCTAAGCGGTCACGTGACAGTTTGGAATGTTGCTGTCTAATACCGTTGGGTGTTGGGTATTAGAAAGTATAATGCCGTTAGGTATCAGTTGGCTGCAGGGATCCATTGCAGACAACTGATCACTGGGAATATGTAGGCCATGGCAGTTGACTGTGAGCCTGCTAGGAAAGGATCGCCCTGTTTTGAATCACCCTCGTCCATCAAAGGGGCTTCATTTGAGGTAAACCACATCCTGTTTTGGGTCTGGGATGGAAAGGAAGAGACAGAGGCCAGGTCATGTGTCCAAGCTCGTTTCCAGGCTCAGGCACCTATTCCAGGGCATTGGCCCTCCCTGAAACCTTGGGTCAGGACGTCTTGAGACAGTCAGGGCAGTTCACATTTTGGGGGTTCCAGAGCACGATCTGGAGGTCTCAAGGGTAAAGACATCTCCGGCCCCAAGGCCTCAGGAGCATCACGCACCAGTGCGGTGACTGGGAAGTTGCATGCCCCCTTAAAGAGAATGCCTTCAACTGTAAAGTGCGGGCCACAGCTCCTGCGCTGCCTGCCCATAGGGCTGACGTGGGGCTCACGGGAGACGATGGCACATATTGTCCATGAGCTGTAAAGCCTCCCACACAGGCAAATGAAGAAAAGCCAGCCTCCATCCTCCCCTGCCCTGGAGCATCCACGTCCCCTCTCTGGTCACCCGCTAGCAAATGTGTAGTTTTTCTCTCAGGCATTTAATATTAGATGGAGAGATCATGGAGCATTGAAGAATCAGCCAGTTTTTCTAAAGCTTTAACTCTGTTCAATGATGTTCAGCCTCATCATGCTAACAAGTCGACCCTAGTAAAGTGTTTAGACAGCAGTGCAGAGAACCGGAGGCTGTGGGGGTTGCAGGACCATCTTGGGTCCATGTGGCTCTAAATGGGATTGAGCCCAGGCCCTTGGGCCCCAGCCCCCATGCTCACACTGCTCAGCTGCCTTTCTGGACCATCTCATCTACATAAAGGCATCTTCCACACAACCTTTCTCTTAGGTGTTTTTAGTGCACATGGAAACCCAAGATCTTCCTGAAGCCCAGTGTTGGCTCAGAGGCTCTGTCGGGGAGTCAGTGAACAGTGGGATCAACCACTTGGGCTCTGCATAAATTATGGTCCATTTTCTCTGGTCTTCTGCCAACAAGATGTCAGCAGCTCTCTTTACTGTGAGTGCATTTCCCAGGGTCTTAGCTGATGAATTTGAGGAGAAAAACATTTTCCTCTTTCAAGAATCTATACAGCCTGAGTCCAGCAGCAAGTCAAGAAAGGGTCCCTGACCAAGCACAGGTGCACCTGCAGATGGTGAGCTGCCGGCACTGTGGGTACTCAACGCTTACGCTGATTCAAGAATAATGGTTGCAGGTTTGTTCCAAAGTTGCATATTTAAAATAAATCAATAAAAATGCTGGCCAGGTGCGGTGGCTCATACCTGTAATCCCAGCACTTTGGGAGGCTGAGGCGGGAGGATCACGAGGTCAGGAGATCGAGACCATCCTGGCTAACATGGTGAAACCCCGTCTCTACTAAAAATATAAAAAAATTAGCCGGGTGTGGTGGTGGACGCCTGTAGTCCCAGCTACTTGGGAGGCTGAGGCAGGAGGATGGTGTGATCATGGGAGGCGAAGGTTGCAGTGAGCCAAGATCACACCACTGCACTGCACTCCAGCCTGGGCGACAGAGCGAGACTCTGCCTCAAAAAAAAAAAAAAAAAAAAGAATGCTGAGCCATATTGTTATTCATGTAAGAAAATTTTAATTTACTATTCAATCAGTAGTGCTTCAACCACATAAAGATACATTCACGGCTCAGCTTTGGTTCACATTTAATAGCAAAATGCATCTGAAGTTCATGTTTAGACATTAACTGATTGTTAAACATTCGCTGAAATCTGCCCCTAAAATAGGGTTGCCAAATGACTCTTTAATAGACATTATTATTTGGATAAGTGTTACATTAGTAAAAATATAGAGCAGATACTGAAGTAAGCAGGTGCCCTGCCCATTTCCTCCACTTCCCCCATCATTGACATATTAGTATGGTGCGTTTTTTATGGTTAATGAACATATAAATTTACACATTATTAACTACATCCCTTTTTGTTTTTTGTTGTTGCTGTTTGTTTTTGAGACAAAGTCTCACTCTCACCCAGGCTGAAGCGCAGTGGCATGATCTGGGCTCACTGCAAGCTCCGCCTCCCAGGTTCACACCATTCTCCTGCCTCAGCCTCCCAAAGTCCTGGGATTACAGGCATGAGCCACCGCGCCCAGCCTATTAACTAAATTTCTTAATTGGCATCATGGATTAGTCTGTTGTGCCTTTTCAAGGTTTTTTTTTTTTAATTTGCAATGTCTTTCTCCACCTTCCATGCACTCATGGGGAATCGTTCTGCTGCTGACAACCCCCTGTGCTTCACCTGTTACTCCTCCTCTCTTTTCCTGCTGAGTTCTTGCTTTTTTCTCTTTCTTTTTTTTTTTCTTTCTTTTTGAGACCAGTCTCACTCTGTCGCCCAGGCTGTAGTGCAGTGGCGCGATCTCAGCTCACTGCAACCTCTGCCTCCCATGTCCAAGTGATTCTCATGCCTCAGCCTCCCAAGTAGCTGGGATTATGGGTTCCTGCCACCACATCTGGCTAACTTGTATTTTTAGTAGACACAGGGTTTCACCATGTTGGCCAGGCTGGTCTCAAACTCCTGACCTCAAGTGATCCGCCCACCTTGGCCTCCCAAAGTGCTGGGATTACAGGCGTGAGTCACTGCACCCCGCTGGAAACAGCTGATTTTTTAAATTGTCTCTGGAGTTCGCCTTTTTACAAAATGACACATGGTTTGAATCAGAATATGTAGCTTCTTCAATAGACATTAAAGATCATGCCATGTAGGTCCATGGTGCCAGCACCTTGCTTGTGAACGTCCCAGCCTCCAGAACTGTGAGAAGGAAAAATCTGCTGTTTAAACCACCTAGCCCATGGTATTGGGTTTTTTGTTGTTGATGTTTTTGTTTTTTTGTTTTTTTCCTGGAGACAGGGTCTTGCTGTGTTGCCCAGGCTGGAATGCAGTGGTGAGATCTGAGTTCATTGCAGCCTTGACTTTCTGGGCTCAAGTGATCCTCCCATCTCAGCTGGAACCACAGGCACACACCACCATGCCAGGCTAATTTTCCTTCTATTTCTGTAGAGATGAGGGTCTCACTATGTTGTCTAGGCAGGTCTTGATCTCCTGGCCTCAAGCAATCCACCTGCCTCAGCCTTTCAAAGTGCTGGGATAAGAGGCAGGAGCCACCACACCCAGCTGGCATTGTTCTAGCAGCCTGCACTGACTCTGGCTGATGCTTGCAGAAGACACTGGTTGGAGAGGGCAGACAGGAGGTGCAACATCAGGCTTCAAGCTGTGTGAAAGGGGAAGTTTTGCCCAGCAGCAAGTTCTCTCTGGATTAAGGGTTTTATGACTGGCAGCCATAGTGAACTAGAGAGACGTGTCCTCCAGGGAAAGCCTGCACCTCCCCCAGGGTGTCGTCAGTGCTGGCTTCTGGGGACTTTGACCACTGCTTTCCATCTGGGATTCTGTGTTCACAGGGGAACAAAAAGCCTGAGAAACTCCACACGTGTGACTTGGTCTCCATGGTCTCTTCTCTCTTGTAACTGTAGGTGGCCTCAGGAAATCAGCCTGTAATCTGGGATCACTGACTTGCTGCTGAAAAATCCAGATGGAAAGAAAGGCGGGGCTTTCCTGCTGGCTTCAGTCTAGAGATCTCACTCCAGTTTCTGCTGGGCACGAGGCGGGCGTGGTGGAAGGAGCAGTTTTTGCAGGTAAAGAACCGCGGCCTCATTGTACAGTCCCTGGAGCAGCCATGTCCCTCTAGGTGGGTGGGTTTGTGTGCATGGGGCTCTGGGGGTCTGTGTGGGTGTCGTGTGGTGTGACTGTGAATGTGAGTTGGAGTGTGTGGGCGGGAGTGTGTCTCCTCGGGGGATGTGGCCCACCTACAGAGCACAGGTGCCACGTCAACATTCTCCAAGGGAACCCCACCGCCACTGTGTGCTTTCCACACATTGACTGTGTTCATGGCTCACCACAGCCTTGCCCAGGGGTTCGCTTTCCAGCCGCATAAAATGAGGCACAGAGAATGACCCACGCTCCTGAGCTTCTCTGTGAAAGAGCTGCAGGGTGAGTGGTGGGGGGTCATGTGGAAGCTCAGCACAACTGGGTGGCATTCATCACTCAGCAGCGGGCTCACTGGTCACACTTCAGGGGTGATTCACCCCCATGCCTGTGCCTGGAAATACCTGGGCATGCGGAGTTCTAAGACACCACCCAGGTTAAAAGGCAGCCCCTGTGCTCACATAGCCCAGGCCGTCTCTTGGTCCATATATCACAGATTTTCACCCAGCCATTAGCCTAAAAAGCCCCAGTCATGGAAACAGAGTAGAAGGGTGGTGTCAGAGAGTGAAAAAAATGAAGATGGTGAAAGGGCACAAAGTTTCAGTGATGCGATAAGTACGTTCTGGAGACCTGGCACACAGCATGGTGACCACAGTTCATAGTGATGAACTGCACGCTTGAGATCTGTGAGAACGTGCACCTCGAGTATCCTCACCACACACACAAATGGCAACAATGTGAAGCGATGGGTACATTCATTAGCTTGATGGTGTCATCATTTCACATTGTTTGCACATATCAAAACTTCATATTGTATACTTTATATATACACATTTTTAAATTTTTCAATTATGTCTCAATAAAGCCAGGAAAAGATCCTCAGAAATATTCAAATTCCGTGAGCTACCCATGAACACGGATGAATTAGAACCGGCAGGAGCCCTGGTGGTCAGTGAAGCCCATCAGCCTGGTTGAAGCTCCCTGGTGTAGCCGAGTTAGAGCAGCAGCTCCCGGCCCACACCTCCCTCTGGAAGGAGCCGCCCTTCCTGCCTGTGTGAGCAGGAGTGCCCCTGACCAAGGAGCATACACGTGGGATGGAAACGCAAGCCTGCGAGCAGAGCTATCGCATGGGAAACAGCGGGTATTTTTAAATGACCTGACATTGTATTTTCAAAATATCTTAACTGATTATCTTGAAGAAATAGGCTTAGAGAATAAATATAATACAATATTTTCTGGTGAATTAGACCCAGGACCCCAAAGTAACATTGCTTTCCATCAATCACAAAACCTTATGTGACAAAGGAGAAATGCACTGGCGGCATATGCAGGTCCCTGGAGGCTGAGGTGGTCTAGGGAGACGTCAGGGAGATACTGGCAATTCAGTGGCAGTTCAATGTGGCGCAAGAGGTGAGGGGCGCACTTGTTGCATCACGGTGTAGAGTTGGGCACAGGGGAGACTGAGCAGTTTTTTTTTTTTTTTTTGAGACAGAGTCTCTGTCACCCAGGCTGGAGTGCGGTGGTGACATCTCCGCTCACTACAAGCTCCGCCTCCCAGGTTCACGCCTTTCTCCTGCCTCAGCCTCCCCAGTAGCTGGTACTGCAGATGCCTGCTACCATGCCCGGCTAATTTTTTGTATTTTTAGTAGAGACGGGGTTTCATCATGTTACCCAGGATGGTTTCGATCTCCTGACCTCATGATCCACCCACTTCAGCCTCCCAAAGTGGTGTGATTACAGGCTTGAGCCTCCACTCCTGGCCCATTTCCTGTTGATTTAGGAGTCTCTAGCTCCACACCTCAGGACTCTGAGCCTCATCCCAGTCCTGTTCCTCTTTTCCCAGCCTCTTCCACCCAGGAGGATGGCCCAGCAGCAGCTGAGCCCATGAGGCAAACCTACCACGCCCATGCATGCCAGTGCTGCGTCCATCTCAAGCTAGGGCCCCGAGTCATCCAGAAGCAACACTGCCAATACACTGCCAGCCAGCCACTCTGTCCTCCTGGCCTGCTGAGAGGCTGCTGGAGGAAGAGTCCCACCTCACAGCAAGGAAAGATTGCTTGTTTTTGTCCAAAATAGACATGACGCTTGTTTCATTTCATTTCATATTGGTTCATATATGAAAATCTGGCAATATACATTAATATGTGATACCTACCGTTTCCTGACAAGGCAGAGTCAATCATGAATGGCAGCCTCAGCTTATAAACAAACTGCCTGGGAGAGGGCCTGTCCTCAGCACCTGTACTTCTTTCTTCTGGGACTGAGAATTTTCCAACTGCCACCAAAATAGACTTGGGAGACCCATCCTCCAGGGAAAGCTCCTGCACGTCCTGCAGGTGTCCTCACACTCACTGCGGGGTTTTGACCCAAACACAATTTCCCATCTGTTTTTCTAAAGCAACCAAGAGAACAAAAGACCTTTTCCAACACAACAGCACATGAGCCTCAGTTTGCTGGTCTGTGATTATGATACAGAAGCGCTGGGAAGGGAAGAACATGGTCCCTTTAAATGATATGGAAAGGGGGAAGGAAAGTGCTGGGGAGAGGAGGGTGAGGTCCCTGGCTAGGGCTCCACCCCTACAGACCTAGGTGAGTACAGGCACTCCTGCCTTCGTGCCCAAATGTTGCATTTCCCAAGACCACCCTAGTCCACCACATCCCCATCCTGTGCCTATAAAAACCCGAGACCCTAACAGGCACACACACACAAGCGGCTGAACGTTGAGAAGAACAGATTGGGCAAAAGAAGACACAGAGGCAACTGGACGCTGAGAGAAGCATATTGGTGGAGGAACACACAGGGGGCTGGACATCGAGAGGAATGCACTGTCAGGCACCAGCACGTGGGCAGGCCACCTACAGAAGCAGAATGATGTGGAGTTTGGCCAGGGTGGTTAGAGAAGAGCCCACCATTGGAGAAGAGTCAGGCTGCCAATGGCCCGACTCCAGGGGAAAACCACCTCCCTTCTGGCTCCCCGATCTGCTGAGAGCTACTTAAGCTTGCACTCACACTCCAAGCCCACGTGTGATCCAATTCTTCCGTACACCAAGGCAAGAGACCCCGGGATACAGAAAGCCCTCTGTCCTTGTGACAAGGTAAAGGGTCTAACTGAGCTGTTTAACATAAGCTGCCTATAGACGTCAAACTAAAAGAGCAAACAGTAGCACACGCCAACTGGGGCTTCAGCCGTAAACATCCACCCCTAGACACTGTCGTGGGGTCAGAGCCCCTCAACCTGCCCATCTCTATGCTCCCCTAGAGGTTTGAGCAGCTGCGCACTAAAGAGGCAAAACGCACCCCCATCGCACACCTTGCGCAGGGGACAAGGGAACCTTTCCGGTTTCAATTACAGATCATCCCAAGAGTGAGTGAAAATGGGGCATGTTCTGGAATCACTCACTTGCTGAGAAAAAGTCAAGGCGACGTGGAAAGTGGAACTTTCCTTTTGGCTTTAGTTGGAAAAGCCTCCTTGATTTTGGGTTCCTGTTGGGGGTGAGGATCAGGGAAGTGGTAACGGAAGTTGATTTTCCAGATAAAGAGTGATGGCCATGTTTCAGGGAGCAGCTGTACTCCCCTTTGGATGGTGGGAGGCTGTCGTATGGGGCAGGTGCTGTGTGTGTGAATGTGTCCGCTGTTCTCCGAATGTGCCTGTGTAGTAGTCCCTGGATTCATTTCCCCTCTAGCAGCATAGCCACTACTGTCAGTTTCCAAATGAAAAACTCCAATCTCCACAATTGGAAGTATATACGTATTAGGAGATATATTTAACATTTATCCAATTTTACACTTTATACGTGTGCAGTTCATGACACTCCAGGCTGTGGCACAGGGCCACGGGAGATGAGGGTGGGCTCCTGGGGACAGCGAGGTGTTCCCTCCCCTCTGCTGCCGCTTCCCTAATTTTCCAACACAGGGTTTGCAGGGCCATGTTCTTCACTCTGCTTACAAGTTGCCCCCAGCTGTGAACCCCTCTAGGACCTGGATGTGACCCACTGTTTAGCCCCCACTAGGGCCTCACAGAATGACCAATACTTGTGCCTGTGCACAGGAAGTGCCTATTAGATGAAAGGTAACACTTGTCCATCGATAGCTGCTCTGCAAGGAAAAACCAGGGGAGGGGAGGTGATGTCTCCCGCATCTCTGGATCCCCAGCGCTATGCTCTCCAGGGTGGCACTCATTAGCCAGGGGTGTCTATTTAATTTTTTTAAAATGTAATATCTAGTCTTTCATCATACTAGGCACGTTTCCAGTGCCCAGTAGCCCTGCACCCAATGCAGAGAGAACATTTCCATCCACACAGAACAGTCTTGCAGCAACAGCTCTGACCTGCCACAATTTGTTTATTGGATCACGGACCTGAAGCCTGCCCATTGCGGTTGGAGCCCCACATTGATCAGGCTGGCGGTGAGTGCTGTAATGATCCGGAGGACAGGGGAGAGGCAGGTTGAAAGGGGGCCTCTCTAGATGTGAAAGTTTGCAAATGTGAGCAGTGACTTGTTGAAGGCCTCTGACTCCAGAGAGCCCAGGTAAGTTCTGAGAAGGCAGAGGACGGAGCAGGGAGTTGCTGTGGGAGCCAGCGTGGCCTCTCCTGCAGCAGGGAGGCTGGGTGAGCTCCTCTGGGTAACACCTTTCTTGCTGGTTTGTGTCTCCAGAGTTTGGCCACAGGAGACATGATTCCAGCAGTGACAATGAAGACACTCCAGGCAGATGTGCACACTAGAGAGAGGGCGCCATGAAGAGGCTTCCCAGGGGCAACCCAGCCAGGCCTGCTGCTTCAGAGATGAAGAAGGAAGAGGGGGATGAAATCGGAAAAGAAGGAAATATGTGTAATTTGTAAAATGTTAAGCGATTATGCCTGTGGCCTCTGAGTGTCAGGTTTGTCATCTTTTCTTGTTTTGCTTCTCAAACATCTTTCCCACATGACCTGCTCTTTTGTGCCTCTGCCACCACCAAATATCAAACACTAGGGTTTTGTCGGTTATCATCTCTTGAGAATTGAGCATAGAGAGGTTGGGCTGGGTTTGGTGCTGGCCTGCACTGCAGGATATCCATGGGCACAGCTCTCTCCCAGACACTAGAACCTGGGAACCCAGCTCTCCCAGTGCGCGTCAGGTGGGGGTTGGACGTGGACCTCTCCCATCTGCACTCCCAGGTCTCATAGCAGCAACTTGGTGTTTCTGTCCCCTCTGCTCACTTCTGGTTTAACAACACTCCTGCGGTTGTGGAACTTCAAGAATCAGCCTCAATGTGGAGCTGTTAGAGCAAACTCAGCCCCTTCTATGATGACCTCTGGAGCTGGGCCGGCCCCTCCAAGTCCTGAAGTGGGTGGGGGGCTCGGCCTTCATCACTGCACACAACTTGGCCATGGAATGCAGGCTGTTTCTGGAAGAGCAATTGTGAGTGACCCCTAATCCAGCTGCAAGACCCATAAGTCATCTCAGATGACACTGGTTGACCAGTAACAGCATTTGGGAAAGCATGTTCAGACCTGAGGAGCCATCGTGATGGACACCGTCACTTCCACTAATGTCCACCTCTTGCACTGCCTAGACACGCTCATTTCATGGAGTAGTTTCTCCAGGAATCTCTTTGGCCTTTTTTCCCCAGAAAAAAAAAATTGTCAAGAGGTTGTCAGTGGAAAGAGCCACAGGCCCTGCTGGTCTCCAGCTGTAACTGACGCTCACTGCCCTCCTCCCCCACTGCCCTTCAAGCTGCCCCTGCCAGACACTGAATGTGTGTCCAGAAAGCCATGTGTGGACATCCTAACCCCCAGTGCGATGACCTTAGGAAGCACAGCCTCTGTGCAGAGATTAGGTCACAACGACTGAGCCCCGCCAAAGAGCCTCCTGTAGCTTCTCCCATGCCCACCCTGCAAGGACACAGCAGAAAGACAGTGGCCCATGAAGGAGGAGGCTGCCCTCATCCGGCATGGCCTCACCCACTATCTCCATGTTGGACTTCCCAGTGTAAGTAAATTTCTGTTGTGTGCGCGCCATCTAGTTTACGGAATTTTACAACAGCACCCTACATGGACCATCTGCGTCACTGTGGAGAGACTTGCTGTGCCACGGAGCACAGTAACACCCGGCCTCCTGCTTGGGCTGGGCTGCGTGACGAGAGGGCAGCCTTGTTGCCAAGCAGGGAGCCTAAAATCAGACAGGGACCCTGGGCCCCGGTTCCTGGTGTCACCTATGAGACCCTGGGCTGACAGATTAGATTGGGCTTCTGTTGGATGCAGTGGGCAGAGTGACTGGTGATGACGGTCCCAGCAGTCCAGCCACAGGGGAGTGTGACCAGCCCTCCAGGAGCTCTGGACAGTGACGCTTCCTGAGTTACCACAGCCTGGGAGGCCGCTCCTGAAAACAGATGTGAGACCAAAAGTTCAGGAGAGGAGACGGGGCAGGAAGGCTCAGTGTTGCCTGCCCTCCCCCAGCACAGAAGCTCCCCTGAGCTGTGCAGGCAGCCAGGACCATGAGCAGGAGAGGAGCCCGGCCATGGTATAGACGGCCCATCGCAGTGCTGTTCTAGACCTGCTGCTGCAGGGCCATCCCCAGCTCCCGGGGTCACACCAGGTCCCTACAGGGTAGGAGCTTCCAGACAGAAGAGCTCCCCTCTAGGGGACTCACAGGACAGTCTCTGCTACTGAGTTGCTGCACATCAGCCACCACCAGCTCATGGTACCCGGGCCTGGAGCTTTCCCAGCTGTCCTGGCTCTGCAGAGCCCGGCCCGAAGTGCCTGCTGGGGTCCCAGGTGCTGTACCTGCTCCTGCAGGTCTCTCCTGTTCCCGGTGAGCACCACACAGGCCAGCGTGGAGGACTCAGGAAGACGAGCAGCAGCAACGCAAGCAGAACCACGAGGGACTGCCCAGGGAGAAGTGGGAAGGGAGCCACACGGCCCCTTGGCCAGAGAATCTGTGCAAACGTTGAATAAGCATATGACATGTATCAAGCAGTTTGAGTCTAAAATGGAAAATTAAGTCATCATGCTCTCTCATTACACAAACACAATGATGGCCCGGAGGGAGTCGAGCGGCAGGAAGAACTCTTGACAGGACACAGACAACTACACCTCTGAGATCTGCTGCCAGGAACACAACCGCTTTGCAAATGCGTGCTCACTCTTCCCCATGTAAGATATTACATTCTGCTGTTAGTGAACTGCCCGAGAGAAACAAAAATGTGTGTCTACACAATGACTTATAGAGGAAGGGACACTGCAGGATTGTTCATAATGGGTTAGGCTAGAAACAACCTAAGTGACTGCCAGTAGGTGAATAAATGAAAGTATGTCCACAAAATGGAGCCCTGCACAGCATCACAAGACACATGACCTGAGTGGATCGCAAAGCTGTTGTGCTGAGTGCTAGAAGGTCGGTACAACAGAGGACATGGTACATGTTCCTACCGAGATGAAATCCTACCCAAGAGAAATCTAATCTATAGTGACAGAAAGCAAATTCCTAGTGCTTGGGGCCAGGGTTGGTGAGACAGTCACTGAAATTTGGCATGAGAGATGTTTATGGGTGATAGTCTGTATGTTCATTGTGGAGCTGTTGAAAGATTTCCCCCCACTCTCTCTCTCTCTCTACACACACACACACACACACACACACGCGCGCGCGCTCTCTCTCACATATATGTTTATCCATTTTTACATATTAGTCATTTCTCATAAGCTGTGCTCTTAATATGGACGCATGTGATTTTATATAAATCCTACCTCCATAACATTGATTTAAACATAGAATAGTACTACTGTGCTGAAGATGAAATTAAAACGCATCCTATTTTTTTCAAAAAACTGTATTTCTTGAACAGAGAATATTGATATTGATGGAAAATATGGTTAACAAGATGGAAAAACAGTGGAACAACGCCTCCTGTCTTGTGGTGCATGCAATCTAAGATATTTTTCTAAAATGCCTTTGACATTTGCAGTCATCAGTCCTGGGCTCTAGTCCTGCAGAGCGGACGTCCTGGACTTGCTGGCCAAGGAAGCCAAGAGGAACAGCCTCTTCTGACCTTCAGAGCCATCCTACCCATGGAATCATGAAATCCAGATGGAAGGAGCTGGAGTAGAGTGGAAGACTCAGGGTGGAAAGAAGATGTTTTATGGATCGCTGATGGAGTAGAAAGGAACTGGAGGTAAAACACGCCAGCCTGAGAGGATGCCAGAGTTTCCAGGACTGAGCAATGGGATGAAGCTTGTCTCTGGGGTGGGCACAGCTGTGACCCCTGCTCCTGTGTCCAGCCTGTGCAGGATGGAGAAACTGTCCATTCACCCACCCCAAGGCTAAAGAAATGATTTTCTATTACCCCAAGGGCAACTGCACCTACAAGTTTCCATCAAAGCAGTCCATGGTTGAATCATGGAGAGGTGGAGAAAAGGGGATGACATCTCAGGAATGTTAGGCCTTGTACCCTGGGTTGGGGTGGAAGAACTTCTCAGCAGAGGTGCAGCCTGGCTGGAGTGGGGGCAGCCCTGCCCTGACAGTGAGGGGAATTCAGGTCTTCTATTCCCATGGCCTTGAGCACCGTGTGATCGGCACTGAGGCTGCTGTCCCGGGTCAACGTCATCATCCACCTCCTGCACTTACTGCAGCCCAGAGAAGCTCTGGGAGGCTGAGCTGCTGACTGGGAGCCGAGGCCTGCCCTGGGATTCAGAGCAGGCTCATCCCAGCAGAGAAGATGTTGAGGCATTTCCCGGGTGGCCCTGGAGCAGGACCCCAGTTAATCGGGATGTGGCGGGTGTTCTCTGCGGGTGGAGATTCTGCCTCCTGGAGGCTCAGCCCTGACAACCGCTGGGTCAGCACAGGCTAATACCTGACCTCTGGAGGGATAGAGAAGCTGGAAACTGCAGAGTCCAGAATAATGTGTGCACGGAGAGGAGAGGGGTGTGTGGGGACGAGAGAAAGAAGAAGGGAGGAATGACCATGCCCCTGTGGCCTCTGGGAGTCGCTCCCTCCAAGGCAGGGTGTGAGTGGCCTCCATTCCTCCCAGCACCTCCCCACACCCAGGGGGCAGCTCTCCATGCAAATCCAGCCCTGGGCTGGTTCTCTGCGAGACCTGTCTTGGAGCAGTTTATGTTTTAGGTAGGGAGGAGGAATGCAGAGCAGATGAGCCAAGTGTTAACAATTCCACTTCCTCAGAGTGCCAGGCCACACAGTGACAGACACCATCCACTGTCTTCCCTGCAGGTCTGGGCTGGAGGCACAAGACCCACAGCTGCGGGGACTTCAGGTCTCAGGAAGCTCAGGGCATGGGAAAACCACACAGACCCACCTTCCTGCTCCACGTACCACAGCCATGCCCACTGTGCCGTGCCATCACCAGGTATCTCTCAGTAGGTGACCAGGAGAGATTCTCACTCGTGCAAGGGACTTCAGGGGCCTGAGCCAAATGGTTTGCGTGGCTGAGGTACTGTCCTGGGAGTTCTAGGGAAACTGATTCTGGAGCTAAAAAATGATGACACGCCGTGCTGAGAGACGCCGCCCACCCTCCACCTGCTGAGGACTTCAGCTCTCACCTTGTGTAGAGCCTGAGGCCACTCCCAGGGAGGTTAGTTAATTAATTGGAAAGGAGCCAAAAAGGAAGAAAAAAGAAAAATAATAAGGAAAAAAATGCATCAACAGCCTCCATTTGCAAACACTCTCGGGCTGGATGAATGCAGCATTTTTAGGAAATGAGCAATAATTTACTGTCTTGTTAAAGAGACTGACCAAGGGTGCGGAGCAGAGAGCCGGGCCATGGGGCTGAGAGGAGGAGGAAGGCTGTGAAGGGCTGTGTGCTGCTCTGATGCCTGGAGATGGTCCTTCCTAGAGAGGAGTCCCTGGAGAAGGGAACCCACAGCAGGAACAGGGTCACGTGTCTCTAAATCCTTACGTGGAGCTGGGTTAAGACCTGAGAGCCCCTGGGCTGGGCGTGGTGGCTCACGCCTGTAATCCTAGCACTTTGGAAGGCCGAAGTGGGCGGATCACGATGTCAGGAGATCGAGACCATCCTGGCTAACACGGTGAAACCCCGTCTCTACTAAAAACACAGAAAATTAGCCGGGCATGGTGACAGGCGCCTGTAGTCCCAGCTACTCTGGAGGCTGAGGCAGGAGAAAGGCGTCATCCCAGGAGGAGAAGCTCGCAGTGAGCCAAGATCGCGCCACTGCACTCCAGCCTAGGCAACAGCGAGACGCCATCTCCAAAAAAAAAAAAAAGACCCGAGAGCCCCCAGGAGAGACAGAGAGGCCTGAGGAATGCAGTGACTGTGGAGAGAAGAGGAGGGTGGCTCTGGGGGATGTTACCTGTGAGGGTGGTTAGAGGCTGTGTCCACCTCACTGTAGTCAGGTTGGAAAAGGGGAAAGTGTGTCCATGTGCAGGATGAGTGTCGATATGTCAGCCCTGGGCGCATCACTAGAGACACCAGGCTCACTCTGTGTGGCATCAGATGCTGGACCCAAGTGTGGATGGACTTGGTTGTATCCATCAGGATTTCCAGGCACAGAAAACAGTTTTGACTCCTATGAGTTTAGTCCAGACCCTAGTGGGCTGTGCATTGGGCTCTATTGCCTCATCTGTCTTTGCCTTCCCAAGATGGCAGAGCCTGCCTTGTGTTAAGGCACCACCTGTTCACTTCTCTCTCTCCTGCTCATGGGCATGTCTTACTAAGTGGCAGGCGGCTCCTCCAGGGGCCCCACAGAAGCTTCTTAGTGGGAAGATGCTCACGGTCAAGGTCTCCAGGCCCAGGGGTTTTGTCTTACATGCTACTTACCCGAACATGGCAAGGAGCTACAGCAGCTTCCACTGCCATGAGTAGGAGCACAGTGAAAATCAGATTCAGCGCAGAGCCCTGCTGTTTGCCTGAGTCTGGGCTGTATCTTAGGAGAAATCAGGGAGGTTTCCCAGCATATTGTATAGTCACCAACATGGAAGCCACTGCTCAGGGTGCAGGTGAGCCTGAGATGCCCCCGGGGATGCACAGGTGGGGGGGGGGACGGCGAGTCACCACAGGGTGCAGGTGAGCCTGAGATTCCCCCAGGTACGCAGAGGTGAGTTGGGGGTGAGGAGGCTGCCTGAGTCAGCTCAGGGTGCAGGTGAGCGTGGCAGATGCCCCAGGGATGCACAGGTGGAGGGTGGCCGAGTCAGCACAGGCTGGGAGAGGGAGGTTGCAGGCAGAGACAATGGTGAATGTGGGCACCCACCAGTGTAATGCTCATGGAGTCTGAGGCAGAGGAGCTGACACAAGCTGGAAACTGAAGCCTGGTGTCCAAGGCCTGCCGCAACCTATGCAGTGAGAGAGGAGCACAAGGAGTCCAGGATGTGGTGGACTCAGCCCCCGATCCCACCATGGGGCTGCAATGCCCAGGCCTCCTTTTCTTCCACCCTCTCCAGAGAAGAAGCTGCTTCTGCAAACTGTTTCCATCTGAGACCGCCCAGCCCTCCCTGAGTCCTGGGGCTGGGGGCTGGGATCACACTGCAGACCCAGGATGGGGAAGGTTTGCTTTATCTGTTAAGGGAGCCTTGGGAGGAAGCACCTGCCAAGACCATGCAAAGGTCTCTGCTCAGAGACTCTGCTGGGCCAGAGAGGACATGGCGGCTGAGTCCCTATCGGTGAGCCCAGGGCCCAGCCCCGAGGCCCTGGCTCCTTACTGAGCAGCTGTGTAGGGACCACAGGGCTGTCCCCCCCATGCCTCTCCTGGTCACAGGACACACACTCCACCATGGTACAGAGATCTGACAGCCTAGTTGGTCTCTGCCATTCAACAGTCACTGTCTGCTCGCACATCTACAGTTCCACTCCCAAGCACGGACCTTGCCTTCAGTAGTCAACTCAGAAACCCCAGACACCATTTTCCATGCCAACTGGCCTGCCCACCACCCAGAAAAGCCCTGGACACTGTGCCATGTGGCTGGCCCCGCACTGGGCCAGGCCTCCATGAGGATAAGGAAACATGGGAGGTAGGAGGTCTGGGCCCTGCCCTGGGGAGGGAGAAGGATGGGACACAGGCAGTGGTCACTGAGCAGAAGAGATGGAATGAGCAGAGGATGCTGCCAGGCCACCGAGTATAAGGAATCATATAGCTGAAGCTGTTCATCTGACATATACCAGAAACTCACACAAAATAAGAAAATAAACAAAACCAAACAATCCAACAGAACTTGGGCAAAGAACCAATAGACATTTCTGAAAAGACAGGAAATGAAGTAACAGATAAAGGAAAAGGTTGCCCACATCACTAATCATCACAAAAATGTAAACCAAAGCCATACTAAGACAGTGTCCCCATCCACATAAAATGAATGTTGCCAAAAGCAAAAACAGAATTTTTAACAGGCAATCACCAGCATGGATCTGCAGGCAGGGAACCTCTTAGACACTATGGGTGGCAATGGAAATTGGTGTACACACTACGAGCAATAGTCGGCAGTTCCTCCTCCAACTAAAAATACAACCACTACGTCATCCAGCAATCTCACCACTGGGAAATACAAAGTACATGGATGTATTATGCTCCCTGATTACAAATGACATAGAAGAGCTACAGTGATCCAAACAATATGGTATTGGCATTAACACAAAAATACAGAACAACAGACACAATGAGGAAGCCAAATACCAAACCCAAATTCATATATGATGGACACATTTTAAAAAGATACACCCAGGGGATGGGAGACTCTGGGCTGCCTTCGGTCGGGCTGCAGAAGTGTCCTGGGGGGACCTGCAGCCGCCTATCAACTGGGTTCTGGATGGTTTCTACTCCATGAGGATTTCCAGAGTATCCCTCAGCCACCGTCAGAGTCAGGAGGGCTTCAATGGGGCTGCAACCATCTGTCCCAGCCTTTCCTGTCTCCATGACACACCGTGTGACCTTCGTATACTGCAATATGTAGCTGCGTGTACTGAAAGTGTACAGTTAAGATGACTTGCAACCGATGCTACTCTAAGTCTTCCAGAGATTTTTCAGATATCCCCAGACCAAAACAAACTAGTGACATTTCATGGTTTTGCAAACCTGAACCAACAACTGCACAGAAACAGCTCCCTATGCACCATCAGACACTCTCCAGACTCGCCCCTCACTCACAAATGTAACAAACGAACATGAACTCTGGCAGTCTTCACTCCTAAGGGCCACTTAACAACCTCTATCGGTCGGGAAGCCTTTGATCTGGGCCAGGCTGCCGACCCACAGGGGTGAATTGTGCCTCTAATGCTGAGTAATGCTTCCCCTCACTGGACTAACCCACACCCTTGCACCAAGAAGGGCCTCCAGGGAAACTGCTGTCTGACATCCAGGAGCCCACGTGGAATGTTCCAGCAACCTGGATGGCCTCAGCTACCTCTAGTACCAGCCTTTTCCTCTGTGGGGCTCCCTTCCTGGCTTTTTCTCGTGCAGACCAATCTAAAGTGGCTGAGATGTCCTGCTCCCTCAGCCTCCTGGGTCACCCTGATGGCATAGGCATGTATCTGCACTCAAGTATGAGGTACCCATAGAACGAATTCCCTGGTGCGGGGGACAATGCGTGGGGCCTCCACCCAGCCAGCCCCAGATAAAGAATCCAGCTCTGACACAGCTCAAAGACTGTGCGGTGGACCTGGAGAGACGCTCTGGGCCTGTGTCCTCTTCTGGCTCACTGGATTCTTTGGAGGATGACTGAGACACTGGGCTTAAAGCTCTCAGCCTAGGGCCCAGAATGCCACACGGAATCAAATCAGCGTGACCAGGGACCGAAGTCCTCTCCTTGGCTGGAAATGGGGGATCAGGGTTGCAGAGACAAGCAGCACAGAGCGATGCCTGTGCCATCAGAGAAGGGACAGGGGATCTGGTCCACCCTGGGCTCCTTAACCTAAGCGCGAGGCCTTGCTGGACCCTGAGCTCACCTCCACCTTGGCAGTCCATTGTGACTGCAGTCCAGTGGGGTCAATGTCTGCCCTGATGCTGGAAACAAGTCCTGGGAGATGCGGAGGGCATCCTGTAGCAGCAGGGAGTCTGGGTGGTCCACAGGTGTGCACTTCAGCAGGTCCTGGTAAGGGATGAGGTGGTGAATTGGGGGCCGTCTGTTTGGGGCTTAATGAGAAGCTCCTGAGCAATGCTCAGTTCTCACCAAAAGAATTCAAGGGCAGGCCCTCAGGGACCTACACTCTTGCCAGCAAAATGTGAACGGAAAATTAGAATCGGAGCAGCAGGGTTGACTCTAAAAAGGCCCGGCTCGCTTTTCTCCCAGCTGCAGTCATTACTCTTTTCTCCTGGCAGAGGCAGCCAGGTGGACGCTCATCTCACCAAGCAGCTGGGAAAGACACCCCTCTACCCACCCTGCAGCTGCTCCAAGGATCCTGGAGACCAAAAGACAACGGTTGGGGAAGTAAGACGTTCCTGCCTGCACCAAGAGAGCAACTGGCCAAAAGCCAAGCTCAGTAGCTAAGCTCTACTGAGGCCTTGGCCCTGTTGGCATGGTTACCACAAGTCAAGGCAGGCATACTCAGGGCCCAGGATCCCTCTGCCCAACTTTTCAAATGGTCTGTTCTCAGTGACTCTGGTGCCCTCCCACCCTGGGCTCACTCTTCTGAGAAACCCCTAAGCCCTCTCTGGCCCTTCAGGGGCCATAACACCCATGTGTAGGACCAGGATGCTCTGAGTGACTTACTTGGTCAAGGGGCTGGTACAGCAGAGCTGTTGGGGATGGCAGAAAGGAAAAGGACAATGATATACAAAGAACCACTCAACATCTCAGAGACCAGCTTTGTCCTCCACCTGCCGTGCTCCCCACGTGAACACCTGCTTTCAGGAAGCCAAAGTGGGTCCACAGCAGCCTCCACCTCTGTCCTCACTCCCAGGGTAGACCAAGCAGCAAGAACAAGTGACACACAGTCCTGGTGACCCTGTCCCCTTCCTACCCATGTCTACTCTCCCACCAGACCTGGCTTCTTCAAGGGCTGCCCCAGTCCTGTCCAGGCCTTACCTGGCTCAGAGCAGATGATCCCCTGCACCTCCCAACCTGAATCACACGGCTACACCCAGCACATGCTACAGAGGCCCAGCACACTCTGGGTCACATCCAGAAACTCCACAATAGGGGAGGAGACATGCTATTTCCCAGGAAGGGCAGCTCCCCAGGCCTGGTCATTCTCAGACTCCTCCAGTCAAAGGCCGGGCACAGCCAGCTGGGATCACCATGCTTCACTCTGACCCACACGACTGACCTTGCCTCCTCTATGGAGAGACCCCTCCACACAGCCTCAAACCCAGACATAACAGAACGGAAGAGGCTGGATGCTAGGGAGGCCAGTCAGATCTCCACACAAAGGCTCTGCTCTTAAGAAAGAGGCAGACTTAGGGGCAAAAGTTTCCTGAAGCAACTCAGGTCAGGCCTCACATACAAGAGCCCCCAAGAGACCGCCAAGCCACCAGCTCAGCCAGCCAAGAACCCAGGGCCACACCCTTCTGAGACCCAGACACCAAGTGAGGATCGCTGGGATTCAGCAGGAACAGGTGGACGTGACAGCTGGCGGACCAATACTTCCCAACACCCTTCCAGCAAGCAGCTGTAAGTCACCCCTCCCAAGGAGTCACTCCACTTCGGTCCCGCACCTGGATGCCTCTGTCCACAGAGTCATGATCTTTGGCCTCCTGCCATAGGGGCAGTGGGAACCAGGATGGTGGCCTGGGAAGAAGGATCTTAGACTGGGTGTCCCATAGGACCAGGTTGCGACAGATCCCACAGCCAACACTCATGCCGCAGTCAGCCCTCAAACCCAAAAACTTTCCAAAGCCCTTAATATAAATAGCCTATGCACTGCTAAGCAGACACTTCAGGGAACAATCTGCTGGCTGTGAAAAAGATGCAGCCTCAACAGGGTTCCATGAGCCTTCTGCAAGCAAAGCCTTCTTTGCTTGGATGCCTAGTAAAAGCACTAGGGAAGCTCTTAAAAGATAAAGGGACACAGGCACAGTAGTGCAGGTGTGTAAATTGAGCACTGTGGGAGGCAGAGGCAGGAGAATAGCTTGAGAATAGGACTTTAAAAGACCAGCTGGGGAGGAATAGTGAGACCCCATCTCTGCAAAACACAACAATTAGCATGGCATGGTGGTGCAGGCCCATGCTACTTGGGAGGCTGAGAAGAGAGGATTTCTTGAGCTTGGGAGGTCAAGGTTGCAATGTCCATGATCATGCCACTGGGCTACAACCCAGGCAACAGCGCAAGATCCTGTTACAATCAAACAAACAAACAAAAAACCAAAGATGCCTATCTCCTGCCTCATCAAATAAACGCAAATCTCTGCAGGGTGACACAGGGTATTAACATTTTTAAATTTTGCCTTTGCTGAAGTAAACGTATAGTGATGGCTGAAAAGCAATGCGTTATGTAAATACTTCCTATGACTTATTTGTAGCCCTTTCATATCTAGGAATTTCTACAGACCCTCTCTGTTGGCTTCGGAAGCCAGAATGGGCAGGGCCAGGTGTGAGGTGTCCTAGGACACTGAGGGTAGAGAACAGCTCCCAGCTCAGGGGGACCCATGTCTGAGGCTAAGGCACCCAGCTGGGGCTCAGCATATCTTCAGAGGAGAAATCACACCTCAGAACCCCAGAGACTCAAAACAAAGCTCGAGTTCAGCAGATACCTGCCAGTGGGCCCTGGATTGGCTGCCCCAGGGAAAACTGCCATTGCACTGTCAGCTCCCTCCAGCCCTCTCTCAGGTCCCAGCAGGAGTTGGTTTCCCACTAAGCTCCGAGGTCTCAATAAATGGCATGTTGAACCTCAGAGGAGTTATTAATAGGTGTACAGTTACCTGAAGACTCCACCTGACCAGGGCCCAAAATGAGTCCAAGGAGGGCAGCCAGGAAGAAAGCAGGGAAGAGAGGAAACACAGGGAGAAGGGGCCCTGGGACCACGACAGATATGGAGGGAACTAGGGGAATGAGAGCAGCCCTGATGATTGTGCTCCCCACAGCCCCTGCATGCCTGTGTCCCCTGAGAATTCAGGGTGAGGAGCTCGCTCTTGCCCTTCACCTGTTCCTGGGCTCTGGCAGGCTGGCCTGCTTCCTGCCCCAGCCTCACCCACTCTCCGCACTCCTCGCCACTGCTGTGGGCAAGCTGATCTCTCTGGTTTGCTGGCCTCTCACTCTCTGCCCAATGGCACTAAGTTAACTTCTTTGCATGCTTTATTTTCTGTGATTAAAAAGGGAAGCAATTCTCACTAATGCCATTTCCCAGAGGAGAAAACAGGCACAGGGATGTTCTATGACATCCTCACGGTCACCAAGGTACAAGTGGGAGCTGGGCTTTGAATGGTAGTCTACCCACGCTCCTAAATTTGAGCCGTCCTCCAAGGAAAGGACAGTACCTGTAAAAGCTCAGTAAATGGGACGGGATTTTCCTCACTAGGGCCTGACCAGGCTGGTACCCTGATATCTAACTTCCAGCCTCCAGAACTGGGAGAAATACAAATCTGTTTTGACGAGCTCCCCAGGCGACAGCTCTTTGCTGTAATAGCCTGAACTGTCCCAGAAGTGCTATTCCATCATCTGTGTCATATTCCATCATTCAGAAGGGAGTCATGAACCCCTCAGTGCTGTCTTTGTGGATACTGCCCACCCAAGGCTGAGATGAGGCACAGGGTCTGGGTCTAAATAAAATGAGAAGGCACTGGAAGGTGCAACGTCAGAGCAGGATGTCTGAATTTCATTTAATCTCAACCTCTACTGGTGCAGCATGAAAGACGAGGCAGAACAAAAGTGGATTTTCTGAGAACACACTGTGGACCCCAGACCCACTGGAGTTGTATTCCATGCTATCTCTCACCCCTTCTTATAGTTCTTCCATCTCAAAGTGTATGCTGTATCTACAAGGACCACCACACCATGAGTCTTTAAGATCTATCTCAAACACACCTCATGAGTTCCCCAGGAAGGAGATGCTAGCATAAACCCCATTGTGCAAGCTGGGGAGGCTCCAAAACACCAAAGGAGTTCTCTAGGGTCTCACAACTGCTAACATAAAGGTTTTTTGACCCAGCACTGGCTCCTCAAACCTGGGACCCTGGTTATATCCTAGTCTTCTCTTCCCAAGGTGCTGAAGGAGCACACTTTTGCATAATGGTGAACAGGTAAGGAGTTGACGGGGGAGGGTGAGTGGCCAGAAACCCAGAGGGACCTTTGAGTAGGTCTTATGGAGAGGAGGAGCTTACAGGATGGAACCTACAAGATGTGACCTCACTTCCTTACTGACAGATCCCCAACAGAACTTAGAATTCTGGTAACTAGGCACCCATATTCTAGAGACAGCCCCATTTCCAGCTCACTTGGTAGGCGACGCTCGGGAGTACAACATGTTCTCCTGCTGTGTCCCGACGTGCTGCCGACCTTCTCGTTGCAGAAGAGGCCAAAACGAGACTCTTTCCCAAGAATATAGACATTGGTTCAACTCTCACCCTCGACGCCTCTGGCCCTTTGCCAGAAGGCACCCACAGGTAACACAGGGCCCAGGGCAGGCCCACCCAGTCCAGGCCTCAGCTCTGCCCATCAGGGCAGTGCCGAGCCCCTCCTGATGTGTTTGAGGGAAACAGGAGATGAGGCGCCCTCCCTGGACAGGAGCAGGTTGGTTGTCAGGTGTTTGGAGCCTAGTAGGTATGTCAGGTTCGCAGCCCAGACCATGCCTGGCAGGATGGGAAGGTGAGGGTCGAGGACACAGTCTGTCTGCTCAGATCTGAATCCCAAGACCTCAAGCTTCATCTGCCGGAGACCTCAACCTTCTCTGGCTGGGAGGTCTATGCAGATGCTCCCATGTCCCAAATCTTGTTGAGGAAGGGGGAGGCAGGGAGGAGTTTTAATGGGTGTGTCCCACTGTGGGGTCAGCCAGGCAGGCCACTGACACCTCTTGGCCCGGCTCTCGGGCACTCTCTTTGCAGAGCTCCACACAGCGGATCAAGCAGGAGCTGTTGGATGGATTCCATTTCTCCATCTTCTTTAAAGGACAGGTGCACCATGCCACCAACAACGGCCAGTGCTGGTCTGGGGTGAGATTGGGCACAGAACGGTCTCCATAGACAGGGACTAGAGAAAACCAGGGTGGACCGAAGACTCAAACATGAATATGGGGACTCCCTAAGCTCTAGGGCTTTCACACTTGAGTGAGCCACTGTCCTCTCCCAAAGAAATCTGGCTGCCATCAGTCCCCAGTGGCAACTTGGTTACAGGCAAAGTCCCTCTCGCCTATCAGAGGAAGATCAGAGAAAATCCATCTGTTTTCACTTTATGCTATGCCAGGAGTATCTCAGCATGTTGCCACAAGAATTGAGTACAGTGATAACACTATAGCAACACACTCATATTGTTATCATTTTAACTCCCCACCCTAAGTGGATCTCTGGCAACAGGCAGCTCCACTGCCCTGCCAGACCTCCTCTAGGATTTAAAATCCAACACTTTTACACAAACAAGGGGGGCAGTGGGGGGGCGGATCATTGATTACAATAAAAGAAGGTGAAGCTACCCTATGCATCTGTCTTTAAAGTGTCATCTCACAGAACTCATCCCTGCAGGCCCATCGCGCAGGAGCTGCACCCTCGCATGTCACTGTAATATTCCTTAAGGGAGGCTGTGCTCCACAGCGGGTCAGCCTCTCAGTGCTGGTGGAGCCTGTTGTGATAAAATTCCCTTTCTAGGCAGCCTTTCTGCAGGGAGCATAATCCTATATGTGTCCTAATAGGCTGGAGCAGTTTCCCAGGGCTGCCATAACATGCCACACAGACTGAAGGGCTTAATCACAGAAATTCGGTTCCTCACAATTCTGGAGACTGGAAGTCCAACATCAAGCTGTCAGACTGGGGTGGTTTGTCTGGGCCTCTCTCCTTGCCTTGGAGATGGCTGACTTCTATCTCAGTCAGCACAGGGTCTTCTCTTCAATGTCTCTGTGCGCTGACCACCTCTCCTTGTAAGAACTCCAGGCATATTAAATTAGGGGCCACCCTAATGAACTCAGTTCACCTGAATTACCTCTTGGAGAACTCTGCGTCAAAACAGTTAAATTCTGAGTCTCTGGGGTTGAAAATAGAAACGGTTAAATTTGGGGGAGGGGACACAATTCAACCCATAAAATATACAAATCCCTTGCGGAAGACAGCCACCCGGGAAAGAGTATCTGGGTGAAAAGATATGCAGATAGCAAGTTTCCACAGCTCTAGCCAGCTGACTTTCCAAAAGGGCTCCAGCTGGTCACACAGTCACCAGCAGCCTCTGAAAGTAGCTGCGTCTCTGAACACAGCCTCCCCTGAATACTAACATTCTTTTAACTTTTTGCCAACCTGTTGTCTGTGTGGCAAAGAAAATCACCTTGTTTCATTTCCACTTTCAAACATACACTTGCGTAACCTTTCACGGGTTCCATACCTGCCTGCAGTTTCTCTTCCCCGAGTTGCCTGGCAGATCCTGGGCCTTGGGATGCGCTTCCTCCCACGCTGGAGTCTTTCGGCATTTTCCCCTGGCCTAGGGCTGGGATGGCCGTAGCTGTTTCTCCAGACTCACGTTCAGGCAACAACAAAAACAATCATGTCCCTTTAAGTCACAGTATTCTTCTAGAGCGTATTGTCCTGTGCCCTGTCGCTAAAATGAGGAGGGGACGAGGCCTCCCCAGGCCTTGAGGACTTGCAGGGATGATGCTCCTCATGCAGGCTGTTGATATACACGATGCCATTGCCCCACAGACGACAAACACTGTGAAGATGCCTTGAAGGCATGAATCGTTTTATCATTCTCCATCCTCACATGCAATTTTACTCTGAAAGCCTAGAACCCTTTTCACCATGGGCACCCAGGTTCTCCACATACACAAGTCCCTGAAGGGTTGGTACTTCTTAGTGTGACTTCCAGATCCCGATCCTCTGGTGGTTCATGGTGTTACCACTGACTCCCATGTCCCTCCTTGTCCCCCTAGTATGAAAATGAGATCTGCAGGATGCCAACTTTCCAGCCCGGCACAGGGGAGAAGCTGTTGGACTCCCTGGTTCCAGCCTTGCTAACTAAACCCATCTCCTCCTATGCCACCTGCCTGGGCCCCTCCTGGGACTTTATCACCATGCCACACTTTTTGGAACTACTGGTTAGAACGTGAGTGTCCATCCCCTCCAAGACACGGAGGTGTCTCTGTCCCCTACCGGCTGTGTCTTGAAGATGCAGCTCTCAGAACCTCAGGTGGCTCCTCTGGAACACAGAGTAGTGAGAAGATGAACCTCACAGGGTTCTTGTAGGGACTGAACGATCTAAGACATGGTTCCTTAGAGCCTAAAACTCCAGAAAATCTGCTGGGGGTGCTGTGATTTATGTTTATTACTTTTCCCCTGCACATAAGCAGCTCTCAGCATTCTGCATCAATGGCCCATATCCCTCTCTGTTTGGAAAAGCTCATAGAGAGCAAGTCTGCCATGGCATTGGTAAATGATGTCTGAGATTCCTTCTGGCTGCTCTTTCTTCTTGACACAGACAGAAGAGGGGTCCTTTGGTGCTGAAAAAGGAGCCTCAGGCCCACTCAGATATCTGGAGAGGCTCACTGGCGTTCTCCTATGGTTGGTGTTCACTCATTCAACACATACATACAAAACACCTGATTTGTGCAATGTTCTTCTTGTGGCTTGGCACAATTTCATAAAGCAGATGACAATCCCTGGGACTCGATTCTACTCAGGAGTCACGCACTCACAGTTGACAGAATGAACAGGTCATATCTACAGAATGTTAGAGGTGAAACACTCATGGCCTCCTCTATGTATGGTGGCATCCTCCCAGACTCTGACTAGAATGATGGAGCCCAGCAACAAGTATAAACTGGGTGGATTTAGGATTCTGAAGGGCTTTTTCACCCACAAAACATGGGGCAAAAATGTAGACTCTGACTGGGGAGAGACTCAAGGAGCCCTGGGGCTCATACTTCTTAAAATTCCCACGAGAAGGCTGACATCTGGAGACTTCTCCTGCAAGAGGGAAATAGTGAGTTCTGTAAATGGAGACTTAGGTTCCCCGCAAAGTAGAGGTGAGGCTGGGGTCACAGCTGGCCATCAAGAGACCCATCCCAAGCACCGTGACTTCCCATCTCTTCCTGTCCTCCTCCACTCTACATCTGCCCCTATCCTCCTAACCCCAGGACCAGCAGACCCAGAGCTGGAGCTTTGATGAGCAACCTGCTCACAAATCAGCCTGGAGCTGCAGTCTTGAGTGTCCAGGTGCACAGAGCTGTGCTCCAGGGCCTTTGGGAAGAGAATGTCAGTGGGACACCGGGGTGCACAAGGGTCTGTACAGTCCTGCTGCATGGCCAGGTCTGCCCCTTCCAGGACAGCACTGATGGCTTGGGGTAGGGTGGGGCTGTCCTCTACACAGGCAGGAACAGGCCAGGGACCCAGAACCACACAAGGGTGCCCTGGAGGGTTGTGTGGGAGAAGGCCAGGCCTCTGACTCAGCTGTCCACTCCATCACCAGCACCACGACCTCCATTTTGTTCACCTGGCCCCTTGAAAACACTTCAGTTTGCTATCAGCCCCCACAACGGTCATCTTTCCGGATAAAGCTGGCCTTCAGCAACTTCGCCTGGCCTGGACTGGGCGTGGAGGACCACCAGGAACTTGTCCTAGGCCAGTTGGTGCTTCCGGAGCCCAACGAGGCCAAGCCAGATGGTGAGGTGGCTTGCAGTCTGGAAGACTTTCCAGGGGTGGTGGTTTGGGGATACAATTCCCTTACATTCCATCCGGTCATTTCTGTGCTTGGAAAGCCCAGTAAAAAGTGACTGGTGTCGTGACCTTTTCTCCTTTTCCAGATCCTGCTCCACTTCCTGGGCAACACGCATTAACAATGCTGGCCCTGGAGCCAGCACCACCACTGCTGGCGGACCTGGGGCCTGCTCTGGAGCCAGAATCACCTGCAGCCCTGGGTGCACCAGGATATCTACATTCAGCACCAGCACCAGCACCAGGGGAAGGGCCCCCTCCAGGGACAGTGCTGGAGCCACAATCAGCCCCAGAGTCACCCTGTCCCTGTCCTGTAAAGAACCAACCCCCTGAGGAGCTGCCTGACATCACGACCTTCCCTCCCAGGCTGCTGGCAGAGCAGCTGACCCTCATGGATGTGGTGAGCAGCTGGGCTTCGCAGGCTGTGCCTCTGTCACCACCTGTCTCAGACCAGCCTCTCTCTGAGGAGCGGCCAATGCCCTGGGTCGAATGTCAGCCCCACTTCTTACCAACCATGAGATCTGGATGAGTTTCCTCACTCACAAGCCTTCCCTGTCTGCATGTGGACAGCAGAGATGGGACATCGCCCGTGCCAGCTACACAGAGTGACTATGCAGACTGAATGACAGGGGATGGACCAAAAGCAGGACAGGGCAGGTGCTCACTGAGGCGCAGGCAGGGCCGTGGGTCACTCACCCAGCTGCTCAGGAGCCTCACTACCCTCAGTGCTTATTAGGTACCTAATGCATACTAGATTCTATGGCAGACACCCAAATAGAGCCCATAGTTGCAGCTGCCACAAGGAAATTGCACCAGTATGGAGAGAAGGAGAAGAGGCTGATTGGGATGGGAGCAAGATGAGGCCTTAGGACGGGCAGGCCTGAGCCACTTGGAGAAAATGTCTCTCTCTCTCCCCACTCTTGTTGGGTTCTGGGCCATAATGCATTCAGGGCCCTCGGTGGGCAGAAAATCAAACCCAGGGACTCCCACACATCTGGAGCCCATTTTAAACCTTTCTGAGCTCCACCTCGGTTCCTGCCAGAGACCATGGATGACTGTGAGCTCAGTCCCTGCCTGGGACCGTGGGTGACTCAAGAGTCGGGATGTGCTCTATCCGTGACACTCTCCTCCTCCCCAAAAGGAGCTGTTCAAGAAGGTGGTGCTCTACGAATGCCTCAGCTGCATCTGGGGTCAACAACAGAAGAAGCAGAATGAGCACGTGGCACCCACAGTTCGTGCCACCATCGCACACTTCAACAGGCTCACCAACTGTGTCACCACCCCCTGCCTCGGGGACCACAGCATGAGGGCTTGCGACAGGGCCAGGGTGGTGGAGCACTGGATCAAGGTGGCTAGGGTAAGCCATGGTTGGGCCTGAGGATTCCCTCTTTAAAAACGGGGAACTGTCTCCTCCATCGGCTTTCAGGATTGGCATCTGTATCTCTGGTCTGAGCCCTGCACATCCGCTAGGCCTTCTTGCCAGAGCTTCACTGACCTTGACACCCATGGCCCAGTGGGGGCTGCTCACTTCCGACCTGGGCTCTCCCTTGGGTTAAACTACAATCCTCCTAGATGACTGACATTCACTCGGACCCAGGTGTGCCCTCCTGAGGCTCCCTGGGCCTTTGCTTCGACCAGGAGGGGAGATCTCAGCAGAGGGGGCTGAGGCTGAAGTGGGCCGGGCTCCAACTCTGGACCTCACAGCTCACTCTTCCCTCTCCAGGAGTGCCTAAGTCTCAACAACTTCTCCTCAGTGCACGCCATTGTCTCTGCTCTGTGCAGCGACCCAATACATCGGCTACACAAGACATGGGCAGCAGTGACCAGGTGAGGGGGGCTCTCTCCATGGGAGCACCTGGGTGGACCTAGGGACCCATAGGTCTCCCCATGTGCCCTCAACGATTCTGAAAGGTTCTTGGAGACCAGGGACACTGGAGGTAGGAATGGGCTGGTGGGTGTGGTCACTAAGCTGCCCTGGACTTCTAGGCAAGGATTTCCAACTCGGGACTAAGGATTTTTAACCATCAGGAACAGACTAGAGCCAACTGGAGGGTGTCAGGTGTTTGCACCCAGCAGTGGAACTGTGTCCAGCTGGAAGCTAACTGTGAACACGCAGGGGCTCATGTGAAGTGGAGATGGGCCAGGGGAGGAGCATGACAGGTCCCACCCTGGTCCTCTGGAGCCCTTGTCATCAGAGGACCCCACTGGAAACACTCACTCAGGAAGTTGGGATTCTCTGGGTTTTCAAACAAAACGGATTGGATTGGAACTCACAAATCTGCCCAGTTATTCCCAAATTTACCCTTCTTTCTTTCCTCTGTCCATAGCAAAAGCACAAAATATCTAAAAGAACTCTGCGAAAAAGACACTGCAGTGAAGAGGGACCTGCTGATCAAGGTACAGTGGAGTCTGGGAGATGCAGGACAAGTGTTTAAGGGTCAGAGGAAAGAGTGAGTTTGGAAGGGCATTGGACCTGGTGTGCAGTGGTTATTTTTTGTTTTGTTTTGACTTACATACTAAAAGTGGACTTGAAAAATTCCCTCCATGCCTACCTTGGGCCAACATGAAGAGAGGTGTGTGGGTCCATGGGCACGTGGGGGCACAGGGGCAGGAGGCCCTGGAAATGGGATGTGGCAATGGCTGCTGGGCTGCGGAGTGGGGGTGATGAGTTGCAGCATTAGCAGGGCTCTGGCTCCCATGATGGTCCATGCTGCTGGCATGGAGCTTCCTCCAGGCTGGGGGATGGTCATGGTAGGTGGGACTTTCTTCCTTCCACAAACTGGCCGGCAATTCCTGAGAAAGCCAGGCCTCTGCTGCTGCTTCTGTCTGCAGCGCATCTCCATGGGCAGGGGCTTCTGCCCACACTGGGGGAGAGGGGGAACAACAGAGGAAGTTCATGTGCCAGGGAGTCCAGTGGGCCGCCCAGCTTTGGGTACCAATGGGCATACTTGGAACAGACATATGTGTTTGCCGGGACTCCCTGCTCTGCCCTTTGCAGACACCCGAAAACGGTCATGTCACAGGATTCTCACCAGTTAGCAGTGACACAAGCTCATGACAAGTATCTGGGGGATTCATGCATTCCTAGGGGATCCTCCCTGACCAGATCTCAGAATCCTCCATGCAAATGAGAAGGCAACATGTCACCCAACCCAAGATTCTGGAAAACCCAACCATGTCCATCAGAGAATGATGCCTCAGGAGGCCACTTCCTGCGTGGAGGAAGAGAGTTCTGTGCACGGAACTCCCCTGGGGGATCGTTGGCGAGGCAAAACCTTTGGCATGGCTCAAACCCGGTTTGTGTGGCACAGACTCCAGTGGGGCTCGGATAGGCAGGTGCTACCTAACCAGGTCTCCTAAACCGCCCTGTCCCTTTCCCATCACTACTGTGCCTGGCTGGAGACCTAGACACTCAAGAGATTCCAGAGAACATGACCATGATGGGTGGTGGTGCTGGGATATGGGGTGAAGGCAGCGGGACAGAGCTTCCAGGATGGGGAGGAGGTGCCTTCTCTTTCGGGTCTTTGAGGAGTCATTCCCCTCATCTGGAAAATGAAGGGATGCTGAGCCTGTAGTGCAGCCCTCACAGGATGGAAATGAGGTTCAAGAAAAGAAAATAATTTGCTGGCGCTCATGCCTAGTTCTTCTCAGAGGGATGAGGGTGAGAACAATGGCAACAGCTACAGGAAAGAGTACTCAGGTGGCCTTGTGAGGTAGCTGTGGTTTTCATTGCTCTTTACAAAAGAGGATACAGTCTCAGGCAGGCCCAGTTGCATGACTGGGTGACACACACGGAGTGTGGAGCTGGGCCAGTGGTAATAGCACCGTGCCAGGCGACTCACACCAGTCCCTGGGGATCCAAGTGCGGGGTGGCTAGGACGTAACTGGGGGAAGGGAAGAGAGCCTCACTGTCTCCGTCACTGACACCTGGCAGGCGGGGAGCTTGAAGGTGGCCACCCAGGAGAGGAACCCCCAGAGAGGCCAGATGAGGCTGTGGAGGCAGAAGAAGGTGAGTGAGGCTTTGGCGTGGAGAGGCCGCAGGGGATCTGAGGACAGGGCTCCCTTCCCCGCCAGCTGGAGGCCTCCATGTCAAGACCACAGGGACTTCCTCCCCAGCCCTGTCCTCCTGTGGACACTGGGTCTGGAAAACCTCCATTTGAGAGACCAGAGCAAGGGTCTGGGAAAGCTGGACTCAGAGTGGATGTGGGGAAGGGTAAGGCTGGGACCACATGCCCTTGTGAATTGTTAAAATCCTACCATAGAGGTAACTAGGCGTGCCTGCTAGACTTAGAGGTCAGCTGGGATAGAGGAGGCAGAGAATTGGGAAAGGCAGCTGAGTATCTTTGACTACTCCAACCAGGAGACCTGGAGAGGGGGGTTCTGGGAGACAGGGGCTGATGGGATTTCATGAGACAGAACCTTGGGCAGGCAACTGAGGGCCAATACTCATCACCACTACATGTACCAACTCCTCACCCATCCTTGGCACGGGGCGTGGTCCCCTTCCTGGGGGATTTTCTGACTGTGTGACAGAGGTTGGATTCAGCCATCCCGGATGATCTGGATGTGAGTGAGCCTGGGGCAGGCTGGTTGGGAACCAGGATCCTGAGGCTTGGGAGGAGAGGGTCGTGGACCGAGCCCTTAGATCTCAGACCTTGGCAAACCACTCAGAGCCTCACAGCTGCTCCTGTAGGTGGGGGTGTCAGGCCCATCTCATCACCTTTCGGTGATGGAGGCTCCATAGCAGCCACCAGTCCCTATTCCCGAGTGGTGAAGCTACAGAGCTGCCTGACTGCAAAGCTGCTGAGGTGTTGGCTGAGCTGGACTTAGCCTTTCCCTAGAGTAGTCCCGTAACAGGCCAGTGAAATTGAGCCTCTCCAAGGGCAGGCAGTTCCAGGGTCACTGAGCGCTTTCTTTCTATGAGAGATCTCAGTTTTCCTGTCTGTTATCACAGAGGGTTGGGGCAGAAAGTCCCTGAGCCTCAGCTCCTATGCCCCTGCTCTAGAGCCCGGAGCCTGGGGCAGATCCAAGTCCTGTCATGTGCACATCCCCTGACTCTGGTGGCCCTGGCAGTAATGCAGCATGGGAATGGGTGGGGTGGGGCTAGTTGTGGGCCAGGGCCCTTTCTGATAGACTCTGTCTGCCTTCCAGGGCAACACCAACAAGAGAAGGAAGGTGAGCAGCTGGGGCACTCACGTTGGATGAGGGTGGGGATGTGGACGTCACAGTCCACCCTGGACAGGACACTCCCTGGCTCCATCCTCTACATCTTAGGTTTACTGGGAGGGGTTGACACACACAGGAGGAGGAGAACTATCCCAGTGGAGAAAGCGGGAAATGGAATGGAATCAAAGACCAGTTCCTGCAGGAGGGGCTTTTTACATCCAACTCTGAGAACAGGCTGGGGGCTGCATGGGGCCCCCTCAGAAAACTGCCCCAGGCATCAGCCCCTTCTCCCTGCCTACCAAAAGTGCTCTCAGCATCTTCCACCCAGGCCCTGTCAGCAACCTCTCCTCTGTCTCTAGGAGGTCCGAATTCTGCAGGAAATGCAGCTGCTCCAAGTGGCTGCCATGAATTACAGGCTTTGGCCTCTTGAGAAATTTGTCACCTATTTCTCAAGAATGGAGCAGCTCAGTGACAAGGAGAGGTGAGGGCCTAGGGGACGGGCAGAGGGTGGGAGAAGGCTCTCCATTTTTATTTTTAATGTGGTCTGGCTCTGTCGCCCAGGCTGCACTGCAGTGTCACCATCTCTGCTCACTGCAACGTCTGTCTTCTGGGCTCAAACCCTTCCTCAGCCTCTCAAGCAGCTGGGACTACTGTGGTACACCATGTCCCAGGACATGGTACAGCATGTGCAGACACCATGTCCTGTTGTTCTGCTGTTGTTGTTCTGGTACAGATGGGGTTTCACGATGTTGTCCAGGCTGGTCTCAAAGTCCTGGCCTCAAGCAATCCACCCCACACAGCCTCCCAAAGTACTGACAGTACAGGTGTCAGCCACCCCACCTGGCCTAGAGGAGGCTCTCCTGTGGACAGCAGCAGAGAGCCTATGGCCATGACTCCATGGCCAGCATCAAGCCCTGTTGCATGGGGACTGCTGGGGACCCAGGATTCCAGCTGGGCAGGCACTGAGAGGGGACCTGATGTGTGACTCATGGTGGCCTCACAGCTGCCTCACTGTCCTGCAGCTACAAGCTGTCCTGCCAGCTGGAGCCCGAATCACAGTAGGCCAGTAACATCTTGCAGTGGCTGGGACCCCACTGGGATGCTGGTCAGAACACTGGCTCTGCACCATCCTTCACCTAGACCGTGACACCAGGGAACCACATCTAGGTGGCTGGCAGCTCAGCTGCATCTGGCCCCTGCTCTTCAACATCAGCTGCTCCCGCTGGCCAGGATCAGGCCATGGGACTTTTGCCAGGCAGGCGGCAGACCATTTTATGTTTATTTTCTTTAGTGTATAAGTAAGGGTTTTTTTCTTAACTTTCATTAAAATAAAATTTTAAAACACTATTCAAAATGTTCTATAGCTGTTGGAATGAGAAAAGTAACCGCAGTGCCGTAACCGTATACCAGTCTTCAGGATTCATAGTCCAGTATGTCAAATTGAGGCTATGGCTGAACAAGTCATGGAACAGCGTTCACATTATGCATGCTAATCACTCAACATTTTCCTTCTTTGTTCAAATTAATTATTGTTAACTCTGTTTAAGGAAAACAAACAAAACAAAACAAAAAACCCTTAAAAATCATAGCATGTTACCCAATCTACCACACTTGTTCTACTGACCAGCTACTCTCAAACTTAAATTCTTGCCAAATTCAAGTTCCACTGGGGTACTCTACTTTCTTAAGGTTTAAATATTTAATGAATCACTTAAATATTTACTGAAGGGCTGGAGATGGGAGGTATTTAAGCAATTGGTAGGGCTGGCCTTCTCCAGAAGTCCTGGGCAGAAGGGAGCTGGCCATCAGTTTCCACGAAATAAAGGTAAACTTTTTCCACTATGGATCTTCCCAGACTTTCTGACACCTCCCCCCTAAGTGAACATCAAGGAAGGAGAAAATCGCTTGAACCCAGTATCTAAAGGATGTTCCACAGCTTAATTTGAGCACACTCCCATTGTGGTATATCAGACAAAAACAAGCCAAAGAAGTCAACATTTCGGGGTCTGAAACATGTAATACCCCCAAATCAACACGAAATAAACACCTAAACCCAATCCTGGAGCCGCAAAGCTCCTGTAAGAAAAGTGGGAGTCTATATCTCAGCAAAACTTGTATCTCTGCATGCAGTTTGCAAAAAAGAAAGAAAACAAAAGCAAAAATTATCAATAGCAAGAAACCCTTAGACCACGCAATTGATTTGGCAATACTTTGTCGTATTTTTGATCTTTTTGGATGGGACACAAAAATCACTGGTAACAATTGTGAATGAAAACACATGGGACTACAGAGCTTCCACATGGGGAAGAGAAACAATGAACCACAGAAGAAGGCATCCAAAGGGGTTGTTATCTAATATGCATGAGAAACTAACACTACTCTAACTGGGAAAATGAACAAAACCTAATACCCAACCTAAAACTGGGCAAAGAACCTGAACAAGCACATCCGAAAAGAAAACACGAAATTAACTGACAGGTCAAAGAGAAGTTACTCAACTTCACTAATCCTCACACATATGTCTAAGTGCAAACCACTCAGATACCTCTCACTCTAATTAGAATGAAACTGAGCAAAAACAACAAAAACAGATACATTCACAGGCAGTGGTCAAGGTAGAAAGGCAGAAAAAGGCACTTTTATACACTATTGGTGGGAATGTGCATCAATTGCTATACACACAAAGTGAAACAGTTGAAGGTGTCTTAAATGTTTTACAAATACCCGTTCACTTAGCAATCCCACCACTGGTTATCCACAGAAAGCACATGGAATTTGTTATGTTGAAGAGATACCGGCCTTCCTATGGTGACTGAAGCACTATGCACAACAGCGAAGGCATCCAATCAACCTACCTGTTCATGCACAGAAAAAGGGATAAAGAAACTACAGTACACAAAGGAATCCTCTTCGGCCACAGAAATTCATGAAACCATGGCATCTGCAGCAACGTGCAGAAATTGGAGGACATGACCTTCAACGAAATGAGCCAGGAAGAGAAACGCAAACACGGCATGATTTCATGCATGTGAGAATGACATCAACTTTCTCTCTAAATGACTTTATCTCCTAGACATAGGAAGTTCCACAGTGGTGAAGAGAGGCTGGTGGTGGAGGAGCAGGGACAGGAACTGGATACAATGTTACACTCAGATGACAGGAATAAATTCAGCTGTTCTACTCCCCAGCAGGGTGTCTAGACTTAACAGTATCCCACCACATTTTCCAAAAAAGGCTGAAAAGAAGGACTCTGAATATTGCAACCACAGAGAACTAATAAATAATAACTACACAAGGTAACAGAGACAGTCAATGCCTTCCTTTGATCATTACACAAGGTATATATGCATGGATTAAAATGTCCCACTCTACTCTTTAATCGTATACTTTTACTACAGGACAAATTGTTTTTAAGGGCCTAGAAAGAAACAATGCTGAAGTTCATCTGAGACCAGGAAATGCCCTGCATTTCCAAAGCAATTCTGAGAAATCCAAACTACACTGGATGCATTACACTCTCTAATTTGAAATTTTACTAAAACTCTAGGAACCTGCTTCCGAATGGATGAGTGGAAGAGAACACAGAACCTGAAGTAAACCCACACACCTCATACCACCTGATTGTGGATGAAACACACAATAAGTAACAGGGAAAGAACTCCCCTTTCAATAGTCTTGGGATAAGTGGTGAGCCATATGCGGAAGAGTAAGTAACACTAGGCCTCTACTTCTCACCATGTACCAAAGTTCACTCAGATGAATAAAAGATGTAAATGGAAGACCTCAAAGTACAAAAATCCTACAAGAGACCCTATATCAGCTTTGATAAAGCATTTATATGCCTAAGACCCCACATGACACTGCAACAAAAGCAATAATCGACATGTGGGACCTGATACACTAAAGAACCACCACACAACACAAGAAATCACCCACAGAGTAGACAGACGACATACAGGATGCGAGAAAATGTTCCCAAACTATGCACCTGACCAAGGTCTAATATCCAGAAACAACCTTAAAGACCTTACACAAATCAATTAGCAAAACCCCCCAAATAACTAATAAATAGGCAATGGATATAAACACACACTTCTCGAAAGATGATGTTCAAGCAAGCAACAAGTGTGAAAACATGCTCAACCTAATTGTCAGAGAAATATAAATCAAATGCAAAATAAGATATCATCTCACGCTGGTCAGAATGGTGATTACACAGTTTAAAAAAAAAAAAGGACACTGGAGAGGCAGCAGAGAAAGGGGACACTGGTCCACTTTTAGTGAAAATGCAAAGTAGTTCAGACACCATGGAAAGCACTTCAGAGATTGCTCAAAGAACTTAAACCGGAACTACCATCTGACACAGCAAGCCCACCACTGGGGTATACACAAAGGAAAATAAATCCTGTCCAAAACACACATGCACACAACAGTCTTGGCGGCACACTTTACAATGGCAAACACGTGAAATCAACCTAGGTATCCATCAACAGTGGATCAGAAAAGGAAAATGTGGTACATACATACCACAAAAAACTAGGCAGCCATAAAAAAAAACCAAGGAAATCATGTCCTTGGCAGCAACATACAAGGAGCTGGAGGCCATTATCTAAAGAGACATAAGGAAAAAACAGAACACCAGATGCCACATGTTCTCACTTCTAAGGTGGAGCTAACATTGAATACACCCTACCGTAAAAGTGAAAACAACAGACACTGGTGACTATCAGACGAAAAAGGAAGAACGGACTGCGTATGGGCTAAAGACCTACCTCGTGCGTCCACCCACTTCCTGCATGATAAGGTCTCTGGGACCGCAAGTCTCAGTATCAGGCAATATACCAAAAGCAGTAAGTAATCTGCCTTGTACCTTTTAATCTATAATAAATGTAGAAATTATGTTAAAAAATACAAACTTAGAGGCTAAAAAAATGAATGAAAAACACAAACTTATAATTATCCAAACAATATTTTATTGGCATAAACTAAGGAAGTGGTGAAAATGAGTAAACCAAATACTCAACCCCAATTTACATATAGTGAACACATTTTTTTCAAAAGGACACCAAAAAGACAAAATGGGCAAAACAGAGCCTGTTCAATAGATGATTTTGAGCAAACTGAATATTCACATACAAAACGCTGAAACAGGACCCTTATGTCATGCAACACAACAATCAATGCAAAATACATTAAGACCTAAAACTCAATTCTGAAACCACAAAACTCCTACAAGAAAACAAACGGTGTGCACGTATTTTAGAAAACAAATCCATGCAAGTAGGCTGCTATAGGTATTTAAAAAACACTAAAAGCAAACACTCTAAGAAAACACCCATAGACAATGTAATGGCTTCGCATTTTCACTTTTCAGTTGAGGACTCGGTTCCCCAGAACAGTGGGACAGATTAGAAGTCCCAGATGTAGCCCGGGCGCGGTGGCCAAGCCTGTAATCCCAGCACTTTGGGAGGCCGAAACGGGCGGATCACGAAGTCAGGAGATCGAGACCATCCTGGCTAACACGGTGAAACCCCGTCTCTACTGAAAAATACAAAAAACTAGCCGGGTGAGGTGGCGGGCGCCTGTAGTCCCAGCTACTTGGGAGGCTGAGGCAGGAGAATGGCGTAGACCCGGGATTTGGAGTTTGCAGTGAGCCGAGATCGTGCCACTGGACTCCAGCCTGGGCCACAGGGTGAGACTCCGTCTCAAAAAAAAAAAAGGAAGACCCAGATGTAAACCTGCACACCTGAAACCATCTGATATTTGAAAAAAAATCAACAAAAATAAGCAATGGAGAAAAGACTGCCTATCAGTAAGTGGTGCTGGGATAAGTGGCTAGCTAGATGCAGAAGAAATAACACTGGGCCCCTGTGTCTCACCACGTACAGAAAGCAACTCAAAACGAATCAAAGATTGAAATGCCAAACCTCAGGCCAGGATCGGTAGCTCATGCCTGCAATCCAAGCACTCTTGGAGTCCGAGGTGGGCAGATGACTTGAGGTTGGGGAGTTTGAGACCACCCTGGTTGACATGGTGAAATCCTGTCTCTAATAAAAAAACAAAACTTAGCTGTACATGGTGCCTGTACTCCCAGCAACTCGGGACACTGAGGCAGGAGAATCACTTGAACCCAGAAGGTGGAGGATCGAGTGAGCCAAGATCGCTCCATTGCATTCCAGCCTGTACAACAGAGCGAGACTCAGTCTCTAAATAAATACATAAATACAAAAAAATCCAAGACCTGAAACTATAAAAAAATCCTGCACGAGAATCTAGCAAATACCCTTCTCGACAGAGGCTTTGGTAAAGCATTTATATGTCAAGTCCCCAAAAGCAATGGCAACAACAGCACTTACTGGTAAGTGGGACCTAATACACAAAAGAGCTGCTGCACAGAACAAGAAAAAACCAACAGAGTCAACACACAGCCTATAGAATGAGGGAAAATATTCAACTATGCATCTGAAAAACGTCTAATATCCAGGATTTATCATAAAGATGTTAAACAAATAATATCAGAAAAAAAAAACCCCAACTTATAAATGAGCAAGGGACATGAACACACACTTAAAAGGAGGTGTACCAGTAACAAATGAGAATAAAAACATGTTCGATCTCACTGATCATCAGAGAAACGCGCATCAAAAACATACTGCGATACCACGTCGCACTAGTCAGAATGGCAATTATGACACACAGTCCACAACAACAGAGGCTGGTGGAGCAGACTAGCAAAGAAATGCAGGTCCACTGTTAGGGGAACTGCAAACTAGTTCAGACACCCTGGGGAGCAGTGTGGACATTTCTGAAAGAACTTAAAAGAGAATTACCACCCAACGCTTCAACCCCACTCCTAAGTATCCACCCAAAGGAAAACCTTTCCATCGAAAACACGCATGCACTCGTATGTTCACGGAAGTACTGCTCGCAATGGTAAAGACATGGAATCAGCCTTGGTGCCCATCACCAGTGGATCAGAGAAAGGAAATGTGGTACATACACACCACGGAACACTACACAGCCATAAAACACAAATCCATGCCCTTACCAGAAACCGGGACAGAGCCGTAGGCCATTATGCCAAAAGGCAAGAACAGAAAACCACAATTTTCAAAACAGCTACAAAGGTCAGTTGTGAATATTCTCTCCACAGAGAAATCATACGTCTGGAGCTCACAGAGATGCCAGACACTGCGACTTCATTATGATGCTATGTTTACGCAGATCAAATTGTTCCTTGCACCTGCTGGTTACATACACATACTCTACAGCAATGAAATTGTTGTCCCATTTTGGTAACATGCGTTCTCACCAGAGTGAGATGATATCTGAGTGTGGTTTTGATTGACTTCTCATGAGGATCAGTAATGTTGATTCAGAATCTTTAATCTGTGCATCCATCTCAGGTCTTCATGTCCTTTGCCCACTCTTACACATCGAAACAAGCTCACAATAACCTGGCAAACATCACTAACCACAAGCAAAATGTAAAACAAAACCACACTTAGACACCATCTCATTCTAATTGGAATGAGTGTTACAAAAAAAGAAAAAAAACATTGAAAGAAAGGGAAATGCTGGCGTGTTTCCAGAGACAAAGAGAGACACTCTTCTCCACAGTTCGTGAGAAGGTAAACTAGCACACACGCTACAGAAACCACTTGGATGTTCTTCCAAACCTTAAAAGACTCCAATTACCATTTCAACCAGCAATTCTACTACTAGGAATACACTCAAAGTCACTGAAATCAGGACACCAAAGATAGATCTACCCACCCATGTGGATTCCAGCACTTTTCCTAAGAGCCAGTGTAAGCATCAACCTATCTGCTTATCCACAGACGAAGGGAGAAAGAAACTGTTCCACATGTTCACACCGGGATATTCTTCAGACAGAAAACCACAATGAAATCATATCATGGGGAACCACACGGTTGCACCTGGAGGAGATGGTGGTAAATTAAATGAGCAAAGGGGGAGAGAAACAAACCTTGAGTCATCTCACACATGCAGAATCTGAGAAACTATCTCAAACACCTGACGAGCACAATTATCGGTTTCCTGAGATTGGGGGGAAAGAGGGGTAATGGGCATGGATTGTAAAAGGGTACAAAGTTACACATAAATGAGAGGAAGAAAATTCTGTTGTTCTATTCCACTGCAGGGTGACCAGGGTTAACAGTATCGGCACATCACTTTCAAAGCAGCTTGACAGAATACTGAAGGTTCTCAGCATAAAGGAATAAACAATGGGAAAAGGTAACAGAAACACTAAGTACTCTGATTTCATCATTCCACAATGTATGCATGGGCCATAACGCCCCACTCTACCCTCTCGTTCTATTGTTTCTTTACTATGAAACACATTTGCTGAAAGAAATAGAAATACGCACTGCTGATTCAGGTGGGACCATGAAGCTCCCTGAGTTTCATCCTCTGCAATCCTGAGACATCCAGACTACATCGGACACATCACATTTCCTGATTTCAAATTTCATGGAAAAGCTAGGGACCCACTTCCACACAGAGCAGTGGAACACAAGAGAGGACCAAGAAGTAAAACCACACACTGAAAACTATCTGATCTAACACAAGATCCACAAAAGTAAGCAAAGGGAAAAGGACACCCTATTCAATCAATGGTGTTGAAATAAGCAGCTAGCCATGTGCAGAAGAATAACACTAGGCCCCTACCTCTCACCAGACACAAAAAGGAACTCAAGATGAATAAAACATATAAACGTAAAAACTCAAACTATTAAAATCTTACTAAAAACTTGTGAAATATCCTTCTCCACATAGGCTTTGGCAAAGCATTTAGATGGCTAAGTCCTAAAGAGCAACAGCAACAAAAACAAACACTGACAAGTCAGACCGAATACCCGAATACCTGAAAGAGCTGCTGCACAGCAAGAGAGACGACAACAGAGTAAACAGACAGCAACAGAGAATGGGAGAACATGTTCCCGAACTGTGCATCTGACCAATGTCTAATATGCAGAATCTACAAGGACCTTCAACAAGTCAACCAGGAGAATAAACAGAAAAAGAATATCCCATTAATAAACAGGCCAGGGATGTGAACACACACTTCTCAAAAGTCGATGTACAAGCAACTAACAAATAGGAAAACATGCTCAAACTCACTCATTACCAGAGAGCTGCCAATCAAAAGCATGATGAGATGCCATCCCTCGCAGGTCACAAGGGTGATGCCCACACAGACAAGGAACACAGGCTGGTGAGGCAGCCGAGAAAACGAAATGCTGGTGCGTTTTGGTGGGGATGAAAACTAGTACAGACACCGGGGAAAGCAGATCGGGGATTTCTCAAAGAGCTGAAACCAGAACTACCATCTCATCCAGTAAGCCCTCTCCTGTGCATCCACCCAAAGGAAAATCAATCCTTCTATCCAACAGACACAGGCACTCATACGTTCATGGCAGTGTTATTCACATTTTCAAAGACATGGAATCAACCTAGCCATCAACAGTGGATGAGAGGCTGGCACAGAGGCTCACACCTATAATTCTAGAACTTTGGGAAGCCGAGGCAGGTGGATCACTTCAGTCCAGAATTTAAGACCAGTCTGAGCAAAATGGTGAAATCCCATGTCTATAATACAAAAATTAGCTGGATGTGGTGGCGGGCACCTGTAGTCCTATCTAATCCGGCAGCTGAGGCGGGAGGATCACCTGAGAGCAGAAGGAGGAAACTGCAGACCACTGGAACTAAGGCCCAAATAGTAAACCAAACGCCACATGTTCTCACTTATAAGCGGGAGCTAAACTTTGAATGGACTCAAACATAAAGAGAACAACAGACACCGGGAATGACCACCAGACCAATCAAAAACAGGGGAGAGGGAGCGTGTGCTGAAGACCCACCCTGTGGGCCCTCTGCTCACTGCCTGGGTTATGGGGTTGTCGGGACCCCAAGTCTCAGCGTCATGCAATCAACAGATGTAACTAACTTGCATATGTACCCTTTAAACTATAATAATAAGAGTAGAAAGCACTAAAAGAAAAATCCAAGGTTAGAACCAAAGAAAATAATAAATGAAAAAACAATCTGTAGTTATTCAAACAATCCACGACTGTCACAAACACAGAACGAGGACCTAAGTGACAGAATGAGGCAGCCAAATACTCTATCCAACATGATATGTAGGGAACACAGTTTTCAAAACCCCAAAAAGATAAAATGGGAAAATGAGTCTGGTTCAATTATTGATTTTGAGAAAACTGAATATCCACAGGAAAAACACTGAAATAGGACCCTTACAATGCACGATACACAAAATCAACACAAAATGAAGTAAAGACCTAAACTCAATCTTGAAACTGTAAAGGTCCTCTAAGAAAACATAGAGTGGGTGTATATTTTAGGAAACCCTGTATCTATGCAAACAGGCTGCAAAAGGTAAAAAAGCATAACACTAAAAAAAAAGTAGGAAAACTACACCCATAGACAATGCAAGGCTTGGCTCCGTGTGTGTGAGTGTGTGGGCACGCACGCGTGCAGGCACACGCATGTTTGTGTGTTTTGTGGAAGTGGGGTGTTGAACACAAAAGTCACTGCTAACGTACGCAACTATAACCATGTCAGACTAGGTACACTTTATAAATTCTACAGGGAAAAGAAAACAATGAAACAAAAAAAGGAATCCTAAAGACTGGGAGAAATGAAAAAAAATCCTAACCCTGAAAGAGGTTATTATCTAACACAGACAATAAACTAATATGACTAAGTGAAAAACAACAAGAACAAAAACAACAAATATCCAAGGTAAAAGACCTGAGTGAAAAGAAAGCAGGAAATTGACCCATAGGTAACAGTTCCTCAATATCACTAATCCTTACAAAAACATGAATCAAAACCATACTCAGTTACCATCTAATTCCACCTAGAATGAGTATTACAAAAGACAAAAATCAAAACTGTTGAAGGCATTGGTCAGTGTAGACTTGCAGAAAAAAAAATCTTCTACACTCTTTGTGGAATGAAAGTTACCATACACACTACAAAAACTTTTGGAAGTTCCTTAAAAAAGTAAAAGGTAGGCTGGGCGCGGTGGCTCACACCTGTAATCTCAGCACTTTCGGAGGCCGAGGCAGTTGGATCACCTGAGGTGGCCGAGGCAGTTGGATCACCTGAGGTCAGGAGTTCGAGACCAGCCTTACCAATATGGTGAAATCCCGTCTCTACTGAAAATATAAAAATTAGCTAGGCGTGGTTGCAGGTGCCTGTATGCCCAGTCACTCTGGAGGCTTAAGCAGGAGAATGGCTTGAACGCAGGAAGCAGAGCTTGCATTGAGCCGAAATCGCGCCACTACACTCCAGCCTGAGCGACAAGAGCAAGACTCCGTCTTTAAAAAATAAAAAACTAAAGGTAAAAGTACAACTGCCACTCCAGCTAACAATACCACCACTGGGTACACGTTTAGAGAAAATGAAATCCCTGTGTTATCTGCCTTTTCATGTGTCCTGAAGCACTAGTCACAACAGCCAAGATGCGGAATCAACCTACCTGTCTATCCACAGATGAAGGGATAAAGGAACCACAGTATATATACACAAGGAAACACACATCAGCTGTAACACTTCAGGAAATCATGTCATCTGCAACCACTTGGAGAAACCTGGAAGACAATTAGGTGAAATGAAACGAGTCTGCCAGGGAGAGACCCACGCTGCATGACATCAGACATACGAGGAAATATGTCTGATGTCATACAGGAAACTATTTTCCTGTATGAGGATGAGGCTGGGCAAGGTGGTTCATGTGTGTAATCCCAGCACCTTGGGAGGCTGAGGTAGGCAGATCATCTGAGGCCAGAAGTTGGAGACCATCCTGGTGAATGTAGCAAAACCCTGCCTGTACTAAAAAATACAAAAATTAGCTGGGCATGATGGCACACACTTGTAATTCTAGCTACTTGGGGGGCAGAGGCACAAAAATCACTTGAACCTGGGAGACAAAGGTTGCAGGAAGCCAAGATCAGGCCGCTGCACTCCAGCCTGGGCAACAGAGCGGAACTCTGTCTCAAAACAAACAGAAACAAAAACAAAAAAGTCCCAGTTAAGAAAAATGTCCCAGTATACTCTCTGCTTATGTGCCTTATTATAGACAAAACATTGAAGAAGTATAGGCCAGGCGCAGTGGCTCACACTTGTAATCCCAGCACTTTGGGAGGCCCAGGTGGGTGGATCTCCAGGTCAGGAGATTGAGACCATCCTGGCCAACATGAAGACACCCAGTCTCTACTAAAATACAAAAAAAAAAAAAAAAAAAAATTAGCCAGGCGTGGTGGCACGCACCTTACTCCCAGCTAGCCCCAGCTACTCGGGAGGCTGAGGCAGGGGAATCGCTTGAACCTGGGAGGTGGAGGTTGCACTCTAGCCTGGTGACAGAGCAAGACTCCATCCAAAAAGAAAAACAAAAGTGTAAATACACAATGTTAATATTAACATGGGGCCACAAACAGCCCTGAACATCTAAGGAATCCTGAGAAATACAAACTAAGTTGGAAGAATCACAATTCCTGATATCAAATTGAGTTTCAAAGGTGTAGACAGCCAATATTCCAATACACATGGTCGTGTGATTTGCCACTGTGCTCCAGCTTGGGTGGGGGTGACTTGTCTCAAAAAAGAAAAAGATTGGCTGGGCGCAGTCAGTCACGCCTGTAATCCCAGCACTTTGGGAGGCCGAGGCGGGCAGATCACGAGGTCAGGACACCGAGACTATCCTGGCTAACACAGTGAAACCCCGTTTCTACTAAAAATACAAAAAATCAGCCAGGCGTGGTGGCGGGTGCCTGTAGTCCCAGCTACTCTGGAGGCTGAGGCAGGAGAATGGCATGAACCTGGTAGGCGGAGCTTCCAGTGAGCTGAGATCGCGCCACTGCACTCCAGCCTGGGCAACAGAGCGAGGCTCTGTCTCACAAAAAAAAAAAAAAAAAAAAAAAGAAAAAGAAAGAAAAAGATGGGGAGAAAATAGTAGGGAATCACAGACGTGATAATTGATTGTTATCAAACACGAACACAGAAAAAAAAAAATACCAAACAGCATGAAAAATGCATATCCAAACTAAAATTGGGCAAAAAATCTCAATAGACATCGCTGTATAAATGACATAAAATGCACAAACATGTAAGAAAAAAGGTCCTCACATTATTATTCATCAGAAAAGAATGTACTCCAAAACCACATTGAGATACCATCCCACACGTATCTACTGGAATACATGTTACTGAAAATATCTTAAAAATTAAAAAGAATGCTGGTGTGGATTTGGATAAAAGGGAAATCTTATACACTATTGCTGTAAAGATAATTTAGGATACACACCATGGAAAAAAGTTGTAGGCCACGTGTGGCGGCTGACGCCTGTAATCTCAGCACTTTGGGAGGCCGAGGCAGGCGGATCACCAGGTCAGGAAATCGAGACCATCCTGGTTAACACGGTGAAACCCCGTCTCTGCTAAAAATACAAAAAATTAGGAAACCCCGTCTCTGCTAAAAATACAAAAAATTAGCCAGGCGTGGTGGCGGGTGCCTGTAGTCCTAGCTACTCAGGAGGCTGAGGCAGGAAAATCGCTTAAACCCGGGAGGTGGACTTTGCAGTGAGCCAAGATCACACCACTACACTCTAGCCTGGGTGAGAGAGTGAGACCCTGTCTCCAAAAAAAAAAAAAAAAAGTGGTAGATTCCTCAAAAAACTGAAAACGCAACTACCATATGATCCAGCAATCCCACTACTGGGTATACCTCCAAAGCAAATGAAAACCGTATCAGAGATCACAAAGCCTCAATGGGGATAGGAGATTTTCTTCATTAAATGGTTTTGAGAAAACTGATGTTTATATGAAAAAGAACGAAATAAGACCCTTCTGGTATAGAACACACAAAAATCAACTCGAAATGGATTGAAGACCTAAACACAAGACCTGAAATTATATATCATCATCAAACGTCTGTAAGAAAAACGGGGGTGGGGTATGGCGGAGCCCTTAGTTTTGGGACAACTTGCATCTAGGCTCACAGGTTGGAAACGGGAAAAGAAAAAAACGAGGAAAAAAAAAAAAAAAGAAAGCAGAGGGTAAAACCTCGTCGAGAAGGGAATGGCTTGTGAATATATTTATTTTTTAAATTGGGAAAGCAAATCACAGGTAACAAAAGCAAAAACAACCATGTGGGGCTACATCCAACTGGAAAGCTTCTGTACAGAAAGAAAACAGTGAACCAAATGAAAACCAATCCTACAAATGGGGAGAAAGTTTGGGGGAAGCATGTATCTCCTAAGGGGATGTTATAAAAAATATGCAATACCTTCACAGTGCCCAACAGCAATAACAACAACCCCAAACTGGGCAGGGACCAGCACAGACATTTCTGCACAGGGGAGACAACACTGAGCAGCATGGATAGAACCAGGTCCTCAGCATCGCCATCACCAGGGACAACTCCCCGTCAGGCTCACATCCGGGTGTCCCTCCCTCCCGGTCAGGTGGTCGTGATCAGACAAGACAGAAGGGGACACAGGCTTCCCTGAAGGCCAGGGGTGGGGGATGAAAGAGTCCCAGACACGATGGCAGGAAGGCAAATTTAAAAATTCATCAAATCCTGGAGGCAGCTGGGATCTTTTTTCCTCTGTCTGAAGCCTGGCCAGGAGGCAGCCAAACACCCAGGCCTGGTCCCAACTCCCACCTGGGCCGGGCTTCCCCTTCCTCCTGGGGCTTTCCTCTCTCCCCATCTATACGGGACAGGTTCCCTCAGAAAAAGTCCTCGAACCCTAAAAATACCACAGTCTGCTATACTTGCCACCCTCAAAAGCCCTCCGGGAACAAAACTCATGGTAAAACAAATACCAAAATACTAGAAGAGAAAGAGGAAAACTATGGAAAAGAAGAGAATACAGGGAACGTTCCAGAAAACAAGCTTCTGTACTCACCGTGTAGAAAAAAAATGCCCGGGAGAAGCTGAGTTGCACGCAGCCCCCACCTAGGCAGTCAGGGCCACAGACAGGAGCTGTTTCCTCCCCAGGACAAGTCTCCAAATCGTTCCCAAACCGCAGCGGTGCCTTCTCAAGCGGATCCTGAAAGAGCCAGAGACGCTCTCCTTCTACTCAATATGGACGCCACGCCACGCACAACACGCAGCGTCTGTGGTGAGAATACGCATGCGCACCACGTGGGGCAGAAAAGGCTGCTTCAGCGCCCCCTGCCAGTCACAGTGCACAGTGCAGGATGATCAGCCTCAAGGTCGGCATCACCCCAGGCCAGTCTAGGTAGGGTAGAAGTGTGGGTTGTGGGACACCCGGGAGCAGGAATTCCCCAACCTATGCATGTGGACCTCCCCCTGTGAAGTTCCTTTTTTTTTTTTTTTTGGACAAGGTCTCACTCTGTCACGCAGGATGAAGTACAGTGGTGCAATCACCGTTGACTGCAGCCTCAACCTCCCGCACCCAAGTGATCCTTCCATCTCAGCTTTCCAAGTACCTCCGAATCTGGTTGCTCCATTGTTGGGTGCATATGTATTCGGAATAAGTAAGTCTTCTTGTTGGATTGTACCCTTTATAATTATGTAATGGCCTTCATCATCCTACTTAATTTTGATTGTTTTAGAGTCTGTTCTATTTAATTTTAGAATAACAACTCCTAGCCGGGCACGGCGGCTCACGCCTGTAATCTCAGCACTTTGGGAAGCCGAGGCAGGTGGATCACCTGAGGTGAGGAGTTCAAGAGCAGCCCGGGCCGGGCGCGGTGGCTCAAGCCTGTAATCCCAGCACTTCGGGAGGCCGAGACGGGTGGATCACGAGGTCAGGAGATTGAGACCATCCTGGCTAACACGGTGAAACCCCATCTCTACTAAAAAAAATACAAAAAACTAGCTGGGCGAGGTGGCGGGCGCCTGTAGTCCCAGCTACTCGGAGGCTGAGGCAAGAGAATGGCATAAACCTGGGAGGCGGAGCTTACAGTGAGCTGAGATTCGGTCACTGCACTCCAGCCTGGGCGACAGAGCGAGACTCCGTCTCAAAAAAAAAAAAAAAAAAGAGCAGCCTGGCCAACACGGTAAAGCCCCGTCGCTACTAAAAATACAAAAATTAGCTGGGCATGGTGGGACACACCTGTCATCTCAGCTACTCAGGAGGCTGTGCCAGGAGAACTGCTTGAACCCGGGAGGTGGACGTCACAGTGAGCCGAGATCACGCCACTGTGCTGCAGCCTGGGGGACAAAGCAAGACTCCGTTTCAGAAAGGAAGGAAAAAAAAAAAAAAAGAATAGCAACTCCCGAGCCAGGTATAGTGGCTTATGCCTATAATCCCAACACTCTGGGTGGCCAAGACAGGTGGATCATTTGAGCTCAGGAGTTTGAGACCAGTATGGGCAACGTGGTAAAAATGCATCTCTACCAAAGAGTAGGAAACTTAGCCTGGTGTGGAGGTGTGCACCTGTAGTCCCAGCTACTGGAGAGGCTGTGGTGGGAGGATCACTTGAACCTAGAAGGTTGAGGCTGCAGTGAGCCATAATTACAACACTGTACTCCAACCTGGGCAACAGAGTGAGACACTGTCTCAAAAAAAGAAAAAAAAAATGAAGAAAAAAAAAACAGTGAGTCCTACTGTTTTTTGTTTTTGTTTTTTGTTTTTTTTTTGGATTGCATGGCAGATATTTCTCCATCCCTTTACTTGGAGCCTGTAGATGTTGTCACGTGTGAGACAACTCTTGAATATGGTTGAGTCCTGTCTTTATATCCAGCATATCTCTGATCAAAGATTTAAATGCAAGACCTCAAACCACAAGAGCTCTATGAAGAAGAAAACCTAGGAAATACTGTTCAGGACATCAGCCCAGAGGAAGAATTTACAACTACGTCCTCAAAAGCAATTGCAACCAAACCAAAAATTGACAACTGTGACCTAATTAAACTAAAGAGCTTCCACACAGGAAAAGAAACTCAACAGAGTAAACAGCCAACCTACAGAATGGGAAAAAATATTCACAAACTGCATCTGACAAAGGTCTAATATCCAGAATCTATAAGATACTTTAAACAACTCTGGAAGCAAAAAGCAAACAACCCTGTGAAAAACTGGGCAAAGGATGTGAACGGGCATTTCTCAAAGGAACACATACAATCACCCAGCAAACACAGGAAAAAATGCTTAACATCACTAATCATCAGAGTAATGAACATTGAAACCACCATGAGATACCATCTCACACCAGTCAGAATGGCTATCATCAAAGGAAAAAAATAACAGATGCTGGCAAGGCTATAGAGACAGGGGAACACTTATACTCTGTTGGTGTGATTGTAAATTTGTTCAGCCATGATGGAAAGCAGTTTGAAGATTTTTCAAAGAACTTAGAAAAGAACTACCATTCAACCCAGCAATCCCATGACTGGGTATATCTGCAAAGGAAGATACATCATTCCAAAAAAAAAAAAAAAAAGACACTTGCACCTGTATGTTCATCACGTGAAGGGACAAGTACTGAAAATCCACCTATTGCGTTGTACCTGGGTCCTGCGGAATCATTCATACCCCAGACCTTAGCGTCGTACAATATCCCCACGTAACAAACCTGCACATGTACCCCATGAATCTAAAGTGAAAGTTTTTGAAAATCTCATGGGATTCATTGGAGGAATTATCAAGTTGAGTCCATCCATGCCCCATTCAAAATCCATACCACATTCAAAGCAGAATGAAAGGAGGATACTGAAGGTTCTCACCACAAGAGAACAAACAATGGGAAAAGGCAAAAGAAACACTAAATACCCTGATTTCATCATTCCACAGTGTATGCATGGACCATAACGCCCCACTCTACCCTCTCATTGTATTGTTCCTTTACCCTCTCATTGTATTGTTCCTAACACATTTGTTGAAAAAACTATAAATACATGATGCTAATATTCACGTGGGACCATAAAGGGCCCTGAGTTTCATCCTCAGCAATCCTGAAACATCCAGACTAC